>NW_028270148.1:32566534-32882345 GCF_037043375.1 Chiloscyllium plagiosum
TCCTCTGCAAAGTATGCCACCACCCTTTCATTTTGGAAAAGCGCGTACCTGAATATTTAGTAGCAAACTTTGCCTTATAGATTTTATGGAGACACGGTTAACCTCTCATTGTGTTGTTAATTCTTTTTTTTTGTTTCGAATGCTATCTGTGTTCCAGTGAAGAGTCAGAAGTGTTACTCACTTTTTTTTATAGTTGGACCCTATTTAGTGCAACTTTTCTATTTATGTGCACTATCCCACTCTAGGTATCATTATCCAAACAGTTATCCAGTAAGACCATAAGACATAGGAGTGGAAGTAAGGCCATTCGGCTCATCGAGTCCACTCCGCCATTCAATCATGGCTGATGGGCAATTCAACTCCACTTATCCGCATTCTCCCTGTAGCCCTTAATTCCTTGTGACATCAAGAATTTATCAATCTCTTCCTTGAAGACATTTAGCGTCCTGGCCTCCACTGCACTCTGCGGCAATGAATTCCACAGGCCCACCACTCTCTGGATGAAGAAATATCTCCACACTTCTGTTCTGAATTTACCCCCTCTAATTCTAAGGCTGTGTCCACGGGTCCTAGTCTCCTCGCCTAACGGAAACAATTTCCTAGAGTCCACCCTTTCCAAGCCATGTATTATCTTGTAAGTTTCTATTAGATCTCACCTTAATCTTCTAAACTCGTTAGACCGACCATTCCAGGGATCACCCGTGTGAATCTCCGCTGGACACGCTCCAGTGCCATACTGAGTCCTTCCTGAGGTGTGGGGACCAAAACTGGATACAGTACTCCAAATGGGGCCTAACCAGAGCTTTATAAAGTCTCAGTAGCACAACGGTGCTTTTATATTCCAGCCTTCTTGAGATAAATGACAACATTGCATTCGCTTTCTTAATCACCGGACTCAACCTGCATGTTTACCTTTAGAGAATCCTTGACTAGCACTCCCAGATCCCTTTGTACTTTGGCTTTACGAATTTTCTTACCGTTTAGAAAGTAGGCCATGCTTGTATTCTTTTTTCCAAAGTGCAAGACCTCGCATTTGCTCACATTGAATTCCATCAGCCATTTCCTGGACCACTCTCCCAAACTGTCTAGATCCTTCTGCAGCCTCCCCACTTCCTCAGTACTACCTGCCTGTCCATCTAACTTCGTATCATCGGCAAACTTCGCTAGAATGCCACCAGTCCCTTCATCTAGATCATGAATATATAACGTGAACAGATGCGGCCCCAACACTGAACCCTGTGGGACACCGCTTGTCACCGGCTGCCATTCTGAAAAAGAACCTTTTATCCCAACTCTGCCTTCTGTCAGACAGCCAATCCTCAATCCATACCAGTAGCTCACCTCGAACACCATGGGCCCTCACCTTGCTCAGCAGCCTCCCGTGTGGCACCTTATCAAAGGCCTTGTGGCAGTCTAGATAGACCACATCAACTGGGTTTCCCTGGTCTAACCTACTTGTCACCTTTTCAAAGAATTCTAACAAGTTTGTCAGGCACGATCTCCCCTTACTAAATCCATGTTGACTGTAATGCTGTTGTATGTCTTGCTTTGGAAGTCTGTTTTCCCCCTCCCAAAGTTTTCTCTCTCAACTCTCTCCAAATTAGTTCAAAGTCCTTTCTAAAGGCCCAGTTGTTGGATGTGCCATGGCACTGGTCCTAGAGTGAGGCACCTGAGGAACACGTTTTTCACACAGGGTAGTTTGTATGTGGAATAAACTGCCAGCGGATGTGGTAGATGTAGGTACAGTTAGAACATTTAAAAGGCATTTGGATAGGTACATAAATAGGAAGGTTTTGGAGGGACATGGCAGTCGTCAAGTTTTGATAACTTGGTCGGCATGGATGAGATGGACTAAAGGGTCTGTTTCTGCATGACTCTGACTCTGAACAGTTAGGCGCTTAATGCAGAACCTCTTTTCTCGTCCTGTCAGTGTCACCAGTACCAACATGGATGATGACTACTAGATCCCTCCCCTACCTCTCCAAGTTCTTCTCCAACTCTGGGGAGATGTTCTTAACATTGGCTCTGGGCAGGTAACACAGACTTCAGACTGACTGCAGAGAGTATTAACAGTCCCTGTAATTATACTGTCTCTGCCACTACTACCTAACTAATTATCCCCACTCCCCACCCCAACTTGAATGCCTTCTTGCAGTCCCACTTTTCTCCGCACTGCTTCCAAGAACCTCGTATCTATAGGTCAGTTGTAGGGGCCAAGACATTTCAAATGCAATCCCCCGCATCCTCAGACTTGCATAACCTGAAGTGTCTCTCGCATCTCCTTAATTACAGGCCAGATTTGAATTACCTGGTCTGAATTGTGTGACCATCCCTCTGGAGTAAAGTATCTATGTAACCTTCCCCTTCCCTGCTGTGAGCAATGTCTACAGCTGAGACTCCACCTCCTTAGTTTGGATCAGAAGTTTCTGAAGCTGCAAACACTTAATAGAGATGTGTTCGTTTTGGATCACCTTGATGTCTTGTAGCATCCACATTTGCAGCACCACGTCTTTCATCCTGCCATCACTATCACTTTAACATTAATTTGTAAATTAGTAACTCTAGATTCCCTGCTCTTTATACTTTATAAAAAATATGCAGTAAAATCACTAACATTAATCTTACAATTAGCCAGCTGTTTTTAAGTAAAGAAAGCTCTTTTATCTAAAGACGATAAATATTCATGTCTTGCAAGTTTGCTTCTTTCCCTGCACTTGTGTAATGTTGTGGTTTGTGATGATGCTGTGCTACTGTTCTTATTGTAAGTATGTGCCTCAATCCAAGTCTTTTTAACTTCTCCCAGTTACCTCTTGTTCTGGAGCATTTCTTTGCAGTAACCCTTAGTTAAGGCACCTCTGTCCCCCTTTTGCATTGAATTCCCACTTGAATCAAGTTTCCAGTTCACTCACTTAGTCTTCTGTACTCAACTGAAGTTTCCCTCCTACTGAACGTGAACTTTTTTTTGCTTCATTTCTAATTATGTGTTTAAGTGTTATCTAGAGATAGCATTTTCAGGAAAAAACCTTCCATTCATTTGTTTTCATGATTAGCTTTTACATTTTGCTCTCCTGTACCAATAGTTTGATCTTCAGAATCACTTAATACTCAGTGGTCAAATGTTTTGTGGGATTGACTTGGAAATGATTTATTTGTTTTATCCAACATACTTTCAACAGATTTTTAAAAAAGATTTCAGCTAGTTAGCCTGTAGATGTACAAAAATTTAATTAAGTTGCCATTATTTCATTTCTTAAGAGAATTGTCTTTGCAGAACCAAGCTTCCTGTGAGTTTCATAATAGCTGACAACTTTCAGATTATCAGAATGTTAGCAACACATGAAGTAAAAGGCAGCATATTATTCAAAAGTCACCTCAGAGATCAGTTTTCTCAGTCACAGAATCATGGAATTGTTACTGTGCAGAAGGAAACCTTTTAGCCCATCATATCGACACTGGTTGAGTTACCGAGTGCCATTTCACCATATTCATGCAGAACATTTCTATCCAGATAATTCTCCAGTGTCCTCTTGAATACCTCAATTGAACCTGCCCTCCACCACATTTCCTGCAATACATTCCATTGCTTTTTACCACTTCACCCTTGCTGCCTTTGCACGTCCCTTTTAATCTGTCCTTTTAGTTTTTTTTATTAGCAGGAACAGCTTCCAGATACTCTGTCTATCCCACTCATAATTTGAAAACCTCCATCAAATTTCTTCTCAATTTTCCCCCACATGGAGAGCAGTACGACTTCTTCAATTTACCCATATAACTGAAATTTCTCATTGCTAAAACCATTCTTGTAAATCACTTCTGTACTCTCTCCAATATATTCACATCCTTCCTATGGTACCCATAACTGTACGCATTACTCAAGCTGAGGTTTTACAAGTATCTTGTAAAAGTGTGATATTGCTTATTTGCTCTTGTGCTCGATGCACCTGTTAACAAAGCTGAGGATATTGAAGGCTTTAGATTAGATTCCCTACAATGTGGAAACAGGCTCTTCAGCCCAACAAGTTCACACAGACCCTCTGAAGAGTAACCCACCCAGACCCACTTCCCTCTGACTAATGCACCTAACACTATTGGCAATTTAGCATGGCCAATTCACCTAACCTGCACATTTTTGGGCTGTGGGAGGAAACCGGAGCACCCGGAGGAAACCCACACAGACACTGGGAGAATGTGCAAACTCCACACACACATCATCCAAGGCTGGAACTGAACTTGGGACCCTGGTGCTGTGACCCCCACTGACCCACCGTGCCACCTTTACTAACTGCTGTCTTCACCTGCCTTGCCACCTTCAATGGTCTGTGCATATATACACCTTAATCTCTCTGCTCCTGCACCCTCTTTCGAATTGTGTCCTCTATATTGTCTTCTAATGTTCTTCTGACCAAACTGGATAACCTCCCACTTCTCTGCATTGAACCTCATGGCATTAATTGTATAAACTTTGGTCATAACTTCCTGGGTTAAGTTAACACTAAGACCTATTTGTATTTCTATTGATCCCATAATTTACAGACAAAACAGCAAAGTTTATGCATTCATTTTAATTAATGTGTAGCTTGTGCAGATAACTTGAGAAAAAGTATCATCGTAAAAATTGCTCGGCTCCAGAAATCATGGTTCAAACATGAGCAAAAAGAAATGAATTCTAAGGTGAAGTCAGAGTGACCTTGACTTCAGGTGGCATTTTTGAGTCATAGATAAATTGAAGACATTTGGAATTAGGGAGATAGGAAAGGAGAATTAGGGCATTGGCAAGGGGGATCAATCTGTGCAATGGCTAGACCAAACCTAACACAGAGCAGCATGGTTGTGGTTGTTAGAGGTAAATCATTTCAGCCCTTTTCAATGGTCCTCAGGGCAGCATCATTGACCCAACTATGTTCAACTGCTTACCCAATGACCTTGCTTCCATCGTAACTTCAGAAGTACTAGGCTTTGGCTGATGAGTGACAATTCACATCGCTCCATTTGTCAGGTGATAATTTTCAACAAGAATCTAACTAGTTCCCCTTGACATTCATCAGCATTATCATTGCCGTCCACAGGGTAAGCTGAGAAATGAGAACAGAATTCCTAACTGACTGGACATGCTTATATGTCCCTCTACAGCAGATTGTGGCCACTATGGTGGACAGTTGTTTTTAGTTTGAAGTTGCAGCATTCATTCCGACTAGAATTTTGGAATACACAGGTATAGTACTATGTTTTAGAGAAAATCCATATGTTGATTGTGTTGATCATTGAAATTTATGTTGATTGAAATTATTCTATCTAGAGCAAAGAGATTCAACAGTTCCATCTAGGAAAATGATCTCTGTCTCAAGGACAGATTTGGTAACTGGGTTGCATTGTTGGCCAATGAGTTGGAGACAGGGCTAGATTTGCCACAGGCTTCTTAGTAAGCTTTTACATTTTGAGCAAGAAAAGTTCATTTAAGCAAGAGTTAATTTGAAAAGCTGACTAGCAAATAGTATACAGATCCTATTTAGCGTCTGTATGAACATTCCAGTGAACTTACAATTCTGACAGTGAACTCATTGGTGTGCAAGTGCGGATGTTACCTCAGATTCTGTCACCACAGAGTCCCAGGGGACAAGGCGTTGACTGAGTGGTAGGTTAAGGAGAGAGATCAAGGTAAATCTTACCTCATGGGCCCATCCATCTCTCGCAACCGGCATTCAGGCAATCACTTATTCAGTCTGCCTTGAAGCTCTGTATATGTTGGAATCCCACTGCTGCCACCAAATGTTAGGTTCTTTTTCTTGCCACTCCCCCATTGTCACATGCCACTCAAGACACAATGTAGTGATTTGATTATTTCCATAAACAGTGATTTAGATCATTCCTTAGGTGCCTTGCAGGTTGAATGTCAAAAAACATTACTTTGCCATCTCCAGCTGTTCACATAGCCAGCTTCTGCTATTCAGAATCAATAAGAACATTGTAGTTAAAATTCTAACCACATCCTGCAGTTTACAAAAAAAGATTTACATCAAATCTCGCCATTGAGGAATTATCTAAGTCACATTATTTCTGGAAATAATCAAATCATTGCATTGTGTCTTGAGTGGCATGTGACTATGGGGGGTGGCTGGGGGTTGTCTTGTTAGCATTACTGATTGTGATGAAAAATTTTGTATAAAGGAAGAACTGGTCCCTTTGTTAAGGGAGATCTCTTGACATGGCTTTGCAAGCATTGCGAGGAGTGTTTGGGGTTCCTCCAAAGCTTGTACTTGCTTAGTAAATTTTGACTGTTCACAGAAGTTGGCATCAAGTGTGTAAGAATCTCATGAAAAAGAACCTAACCTAGGGAAAAGACCTGGCTAATCATCTTGTCTGTGCCCCACGTGATTTTATAAATATTAATAAGGTAACCCCTCAACTTCCTATGCCCCAGTGAAGAAAGGGTCGTGATCTATTTTTATCTTTTGTGCCCTCTGTTCCTGACAACAAGCTGGTCAAACCTTTCTGCACCCTCTTCAATTTAGTAATATCCTTCCAAGAACAGGGCGACCATAACTGAACACAGTGCTCCAGCAGTGGCCTCATCAACATCCTGTAAAAGCTGAACATACCCCAACTTCTATACTCAAAGGTCAAAGTAAATGACTACTGTAGCAAGACCATTTCATTGCTGAATGCAAACTCGGTTTGTATTTTAATAGCAGTCATTTGCCATAAAGGAGAAGGAGGAAAAACTTGAAATTTCTGCTTGCTAGTACACTGTGGTTAGCTATGAGCAATGTCTGTGCTCATTGGCCAATATGTTTGCTGACGGCTGCAAGATCTATAAATGGCCCATTCTTGTGTATTGTTGTTTATACTATTTTCATGCTTATTTTCTGTTGCTAGCTCCTGAACAACAAAGCTTTTAAAATTCTGTTCCGCGTGTCATGGTGTGAATTAAACTTGGAACCTATTAGTTACTAATTTAATATCGTAAACTCTGCAGCTGCCATGAATAGTTACATGACTGCCCCTAAATGGGTGATTGTTCCTCACTATTTATGTCCTGGCAGGCTATACAACTGGAGAGCAATACAACCAAACTTGTTACTGTTTGTGCTTAACATCCATATGTATGAGCACCCACTGATTACTGAGACCAATTAATGCACCCCAGTTAGTTCGATGATTGAGACTTGCTGAATCAGCACAGACAACCAGTTGAACTTGGGGTGTTCTGGATTGTGCACCTCTCCACTGTGGTATTCTTACGTGGTAAAATTTTTATTATTAGTGTTCAGCATCTAGTGTATTGTACTGCAATCAATGAAGTATATTTCATGTTGTGGCTGCTATTTTTGTCACATTGAAAAGTAAACCTGGTTACATTTGTACTTGCATTTGCATATTTGATTTCTAGTGTTAACCTGACTATTCAGTAAATTTACAAAGTCAAATCCTGCTTGTGTCATCTAATCACCTGTTAAAAGATGTCATTACCACCTCTGGAACAGGTGGGAAATGAACCTAGGCTTTCTACCTTCAGGATCGGGACGCTATCATTGTGCCACAAGAGCCCATTTACTCCAAGATTTAAGCATGTTATTTTGGCTGGTATTTAAGTGCACAATTAGGTGAGGGCTATTGTGTTTTTTCACATTGTGACATTAGGCAGCAGTCATGTACGTGTAATTGAGTGGGCATTCAGAATCTCCTGGCATTATTTGAAGAGGAATATGGAGTTCTCCAATATTTTTGGTGAGGTCCTTAGCCATTGGTTTCAAAATATTGATCAACTGGGCTTTATTTGATTGCCATTCTTAGGAGCTAGCATTTACATCTTGGCTATTATAATTGATTGATCCTCATAAATTGATTGCAGAGTGCTTTGGTTGTCCTGTAGGCCTGATGAGGTGTTATATAAGTCCACTTGTACTTAAGGGACCAGTATTTCCTTGGTTAGTTTTTTCAAAATACTTTTTTGCTGAACCTTCAGCTAATAACTTTGAAATGTATTGTGGTTTCAAAACTGCAAATTAAACTTCCTGTTGCTCAACCAGCTGTTGAGATGCTTTACAAATTATTTTTGCATGATCTTTCAGAAATGACAGTGTTCAATCATTGTAGGTAACATGTTATGAACTGTAAAATGCGAATTTTTAGTTATCAAATTGCTGTTGGGAGGTCTTGTCAGAAAATGTGTTGGGATTAGATTACTCCAGAAATTCAGTTGCCAGAATAGTTTCTTGGGAGAATTACTTGAAGTAAACCATCTTGTAGTTTTGGAAATGCATGTATTGCATCTTTGTTTGCAGGCTAACTAAATAAAAGCTAGACAAAATGGCAATTAATGATGACTTCAGTTCTGACTGTTAAGTTATATGTTAAAATGCCATAAATTTGCATAAATTGACATTTTTGGCTCGTTTTCTTAATTTGCATATTTTTATAATTATGGTGTTAACTGTATCTATGCTTTGCCAAAGTGGCGTATCTTGTTCATTGGGCTGTGTTTAGCGGATATAACTATTTTCTCTGCAAGTATTTTTTGTAAAAATCTAACTGTAGCAATTGACAATACACTTACCTGTTTTGACAGACTTAATGTAAGAAGCTTGGTAATCAGTTTGAGAATCCTTTCCTGGCAATTACAGATATTCTGGACACCAGTGTTTCCTGTAGCACTTGGTGTAATTTTTAAATGTTGAAATGTTTACACAGAACTGTTTTAGAGGACAAGTTGAATTTAGTAGTCTCATTTTTCTAGGCTAGTAAATTGGTCTACTCAGCCCCATTAGCTTACTCTACCATTTGAGTAAGATGCTTTGCTGACTTGATGGTAGCTTCCATTCCTACCTACTGCCAATAATCTTAGATTCTTGACTAATAAGTAATTCTGTGTACTGCTGTTACAAAGTATTTAATGCCATTTTCACTGTTGTCTGGAGAAATGTTTCAAAGATTCATGACCCTTGGGGTAAATTCATCTGCCTTAAAAGGGAGATAGTTTAAAAACAGATGATCTCCTAATTCTAGTCTGTCTTAGATTGAGAACTATCCTTTTAACATCCACCATAGCAAATTCTTTCAGGATCTTGTGTTTCAATAAGATCTGTTACTGTCCTAACCTCCAAAGCTTAGATGCAGCATGTCCAACCTACCCTCATAAGATAAGCAAATCTCTCCCCAACTCAGATACCAGTCATGTTTACCTTCTTTGAACTGAATTTAACATATTTCTATCCTTTAAGGAAACTATAACTGGACACAGTGCTCCGGATGTAGCCTTGTCAATACTCAACGTAACTGCAGCAAAACCTCTCTGCTTTTAATTCAAAAGGGATGGCATAAAAATGACAATGTTTAATCTCCTTTTGAATGCTTGCTGTAAGTGTATACCAACTTTGTGAGTCATGTACCAGGGCACCCCATGTCACTTTGTACCTCTAGAGTCTGCATTCTTTCTCTGTTTTAGTAGTGTACAATTCTATTGTCTGTGCCAAAATGTGCAAGTTCATGTTTAGCTACATTATACTCCATCTGGCAAATCTTTGCCCTTCACTTTACCTTTCCAAATCCCTCGCACAACTTATTCTCCTTCCTACTTTCATATCATCATCAAATTTCCCAAACGTGCTTTCAGCCTATGCATTCAAATTATTGGTAAGAATACTAAATATTGAAGGTGCCAATATTTTTGTAGGACAACACTTCTCAAATCCTGCAACCTGAAAATGGCCCATGTTATGTTCAACCTATTCACTGACCTATTTTGTATTCATACTAATATGATTCCCACTATACGGTTACCCCTTGCTTTACAGAGTAACCTTTGCTTGCATGTTGTTAAATGCCTTCTGGATACTGAAGTTCAATCCAACCACTGGTTCCCCCTTCATCCATATTATTTATAACTTTCTCGAAGAGCTTTTAAATTAGTCAAACCTGATTTTCCTCTCTCAAAACCATGTTGACTCTGTCTGATAACATGAATTACATCTTTATTCACAATTATTTCCGGAATTTTATTTGTATCCTCTACAGTAAAGTTGGACAAAAAGTATCTATTCAATTTACCTGCCATTTCCTCATTTTAATATTAATTCCCCAGACACTCAAAAGGACTAATACTCAATCTTTTTCCTTTTTTGAATACCTGTAGAAGCTCTTAGTATCTGTTGCTATATTTCCAGCTAGCTCTCTTTATTATACCGTACTAATCTTTTGGACATTCTTTGTTTATATTCTGTCTTCTGAATTGCCTGTCATCATTGTCAGATAAAAAGATATTTCAGTTTGGTATTAAACATCCTTTGTTAATAGTACTGTTGTTTGTATGGTTCAGGTACAGTTTAGTACTGTATACATTTTACAGGTACTAATGTTTCTGGCAGAAGCTGTTAGTATCAGTGCTGTATTCGTAGTTGGTAACTGGGATGTGTTTTGTGGGGACTTAGCAAATTCTTTTCCTCATATTTTTAATCAGCTGTTCAGATGTGTTATGACACAGCTCTGGAGCAGATGGGACTTAAAATTTGGCTCATTTTGGTTGGATTGGTGAACATGTAGGATGCGAGTGCAGATGTTCTGACGTCTTAATGGTTCAATGTTACTATGGGACAACCTATTCCTGACTCCTATGCCCAGTGTTTTTGTTTTGATATATGTGCTTCTAGTAGATGGATGTAAAGGTGCATCAAAAATCATGTATGCATTTTCATTTACTGCATCTGGCAGAATCCGTTTGAGCCTGCTGAGTACAGCTAATGCTTTGTTGCTAGGCAACAGGTTAAGTATGCATATAGCGAAGTTGGAACGAGAAATTGATGATACCATTCGTCATTTTATCACCCTTCAGGGCCTCCATTCCTGAAGGCCTGAAAATTCAAGCAGCAGAATAAGTGCAGTCTAATGTGGTCGCCTCGTTTCTGAAATACGCTGGGATCTGTGCAGATTCTACAAGGCAAGTTGTGTTTCAGTCCCATTTCAAGCTGGCTTTTTCACTGCAGGTGAATGCTGATGAATAACATCTGTGATGGCCCCCATCTGCAGTATCCATCATTAATACCTATTTGAGGTAAGAATAGTCCTAATGTGCCAGTTTTTAAAAACTGGAACAGGAACAAAAATAGGAACTTGAGCTGATGTGGAATATGAATGCTCATTCTTCTGTTTCAAAATTACCTACAACTTGTGTTAAAACTGCAGTTTCAAACGTTTGTATATCAGCACAGGTAGCAGTTATTACCCATTTATTGTTGCCTTGAAAATATAATGGACTGTTACCTTTTTGAATTGCTGCAGTCTAAACTGTTATCGAGTACTAGTACTAGAAACAGATCCTTTTGTCCAACTAGTCCATGCTGACCATGCTCCCAAATTAAACTCCTCCCACATGCTGCGTTTAACCCATTTCCCTCCAAACCTATCCTATTCACGTACTTTTCCAAATGTCTTTTAAATGTAACTATCTGTGTCCATCACCTCAGCAGTTCATTCCACACACAAATCACTCTGTTTAAAACAAAAAAAATTACCCCTTAGTCCTTTTGAAGTCATTTTTCTCTCACCTTAAAAATATGCTCCCACCCTTGGAGAAAGACCCTTTCTATTAATGATTTTTAAATCTCTATAAGGACACCCCTCAACCTCTTATGGTCCAGTGAAAGAAGTCCCAATCTATCCAACCTCTCCTTTAACTCAAACCCTCCAGTTCCAACAATGACCTTGTATATCTTTCCAATTTCCAAATTAATTATATCCTTCATATAGCAGGGTGACCATAACTGTGCACAATACTCCACAAGAGGCTTTCCCAATATCCTGTACAACCTCAACATGATGTCTCAACTCCTACTGAATGGTCTGAGCAATGAAGGCAAGCATGTTCAACTCTGCCTTAACCACCCTGTCTACCTATGATGCAAATTTCAAAGATTAATATACCTGAAACCCTCAGTCTCTGTGCTACAACACTATCCAGGACCCTATTGTTAATTGTATAAGTCCTACCCATGTTTGTTTTACCAAAATGCAATACCTCACCTTTTATCTAAATTAAAGTAATTCTGTCACTCTTCGGCCCATTGACCCAGTTGATTAAGATCTCTTTTGTAATCTTTTAAGAATCTGCTTTACTGTTGACTATAGCACCAATTTTGATGTCATCTGCAAATTTATTTACCACACTTCCTCTATTCTTACCTAAATGACAGACAAAAGTGGATCCAGTACTGATCCCTGTGGGACAGCATTTGTCACAGGCCTCCGATCGGAGAAACAACTCCATCACCACCCTGTCTCCAATCGTCAAACCAATTTTGATTCCAACTGCTAAGCCCACCTTTAATTCCACGTGATCCAATTTTCCTAATTAGTCTAATCAGAACTGTGTCCAAGGGTTACTGACATCCATGTAAACAAGAACTTATCTTATAAATGTATCTTTGAAACAAGTTGGCTTTATGCACTGCTTCTGAACGTCAAAAATAATCACCCACGTCGCTGAGAGTGTGGTATCAGTATTCAACATGTTTTTTTAGAACTCCTCGATAGCTCTTAGCCGCTACTATTATTGATGCCAAATTATTTGTAGATTTCAACAACTGAATTCAGATTTTATAAAAATTCATTCAGATGTCAACTTGTCGGGATTGGCCAGAGTTTATTGCTCACCTCTAATTATAGAGGTATAGAGATATACAGCACGAAAACACACCCTTCGGTCCAACTCATCCATGCTGACTAGATATCCTAAATAAATCTAGTCCCATTTGCCAGCGTTTGGCCCAAGGCCCTCTAAACCCTTCGTACTCATATACCCATCCAGATGCCTTTTAAAGGTTGCAACCCTCCAACCTTGGTATCAACCTTGCAAATCTTTTCTGAACTTTTCCAAGTTTGGCAGCATTCTTCCGACAGCAGGGAGACCAGAGATGATGGTGGTGGTGAGTTGTTGACTTGAACTGTTGCAGCTCATTGGAAGAAGAACATCCACAGTGATGATAAGGAAGTTGACATGATGGGATTTCTGGTTATTTCAGACTGCTGAATCATTAATCCAGTATATTACCTGAATGTAACTATGCCCCAAAATTGCGGTTTTTGTATTTTTGAGTGAAAAATCATTTTTCCTGATAAGTGTAAAACTCTTTACCAGGAGATGCTTTGGTGAGACCACATCTCTCTAATTGTGTGCCGTTTTGGTTTCCTACCTAAGAGACAATGCACTTGCCATGGAATGGAGCTCTCCAGGTTTATAGTGGGAATGACAGGGCTATCTTAAGAGGAGATGTTGGTTTCATTTGGCCTGTATTCACTAGAGGTTTGAAGGATGGGAAGGGTTCTCATTGCAACATACAAAACTTTTAACTGTCCTGGACTGCTCAGATGCAATGAGGATGTTTTCCTTATCTGGGGATTCTAGAATCAGGGGACACAGTCTCAGGTACAGAGTAGACATTTGGGACTAAAATTTCTTCAGAGTAGTGAACCTATTGACTGAATTCATTGAAAAAAGTGAATATTTTGCATTTTAAAGGCATCACAGGATATGGGGAGTAAACAGGAATCTAGCATTGAGGTTGATGATCAGACATGATCTGATTGAATGGTTGAGCAGGCTCATAGGACCAAACAGTTTGCTCTAGTTTCTATGCTTGTTAATCAGTGTACATGCAGTTTGAAAGAGAGAAGACAAAATCAGATGTAATGGTGTTACAGTTAAATAAAGGTAATTACGAGGGCATGAGAGAGGAACTGACGAAAATCGACTGGAAGCAGAGCCTAACAGGGAAGACAGTAGAGCAAAAATGACAGGAGTTTGTAGGTATAATTGAGGACACTGTACAGAGGTTCATCCCCAAGAAAAGAAAGATTATCCGGGGAGGGATTAGACAGCCATGGCTGACAAAGAAAGTCAAGAAATGTATCAAAGAGAAGGAGAGATCCTATAAAGTGGCCAAGAACACTGGGAAATCAGAAGATTGGGAAGGCTACAAAAACAAACAGGATAACAAAGAGAAATAAGGAAGGAGAGGATCAAATATGAAGGTAGGCTAGCCAGTAATATTAGAAATGACAGTAAAAGTTTCTTTCAATACATAAGAAACAAAGGACAGGCAAAAGTAGACATTGGGCCACTTCAAACTGATGCTGGAAGGCTAGTGATGGGAGATAAGGAAATGGCTGGAGAACTTAATAAGTACTTTGCGTAAGTCTTCACAGTGGAAGACATGAGTAATATCCCAACAATTAAAGGGAGTCAGGGGGCTGAGTTGAGTATGGTTGCCATTACAAAAGAGATAGTGCTAGAAAAGCTAAAAGGTCTTAAAATTGACAAATCTTCTGGCCCCGAAGGGCTACATCCTAGAGTTCTGAGGGAGGTGGCTGAAGAAATAGCGGAGGCATTGGTTGAGATCTTTCAAAAGTCACTGGAGTCAGGGAAAGTCCCGGATGATTGGAAGATCGCTGTTGTAACCCCCTTGTTCAAGAAAGGATCAAGACAAAAGATGGAAAATTATAGGCCAATTATCCTAACCTCGGTTGTTGGTAAAATTCTAGAATCCATCATTAAGGATGAAGTTTCTAAATTCTTGGAAGAGCAGGTTCGGATTAGAACAAGTCAACATGGATTTAGTAAGGGGAGGTTGTGCCTGAAAAACCTGTTAGAATTCTTTGAAGTGGTGACAAGTAGGTTAGACCAGGGAAACCCAGTGGATGTGGTCTATCTAGACTTCCACAAGGCCTTTGATAAGGTGCCACACGGGAGGTTGCTGAATAAGGTGAGGGCCCATGGTGTTTGAGGTGAGCTACTGGCATGGATTGAGGATTGGCTGTCTGACAGAAGGCAGAGAGTTGGGATAAAAGGTTCTTTTTCGGAATGGCAGCCGGTGACAAGCGGTGTCCCGCAGGGTTCAGTGTTGGTGCCGCAGCTGTTCACGTTATATATTAATGATCTAGATGAAGGGACTGGTGGCATTCTAGCGAAGTTTGCCGATGATACGAAGTTAGATGGGCAGGCAGGTAGTACTGAGGAAGTGGGGAGGCTGCAGAAGGATCTAGACAGTTTGGGAGAGTGGTCCAGGAAATGGCTGATGGAATTCAATGTGAGCAAATGTGAGGTCTTGCACTTTGGAAAAAAGAATACAAGCATCGACTATCTAACGGTGAGAAAATTCATAAAGCCAAAGTACAAAGGGATTTGGGAGTGCTAGTCAAGGATTCTCTAAAGGGAAACATGCAGGTTGAATCCGTGATTAAGAAAGCGAATGCAATGTTGTCATTTATCTCGAGGGTTGGAATATAAAAGCACCGTTGTGCTACTGAGCCTTTATAAAGCTCTGGTTAGGCCCCATTTGGATTACTGTGTCCAGTTTTGGTCCCCACACCTCAGAAGGGACATACTGGCACTGGAGCGTGTCCAGCGGAGATTCACACGGATGATCCTCGGAATGGCAGGTCTAACATATGAGGAACTACTGAGGATCCTGGGATTGTATTCATTGGAGTTTAGAAGGTTAAGGGGAGATCTAACAGAAACTTACAAGCTAATACATGGCTTGGAAAGGGTGGACGCGAGGAGACTAGGACCCGTGGGCACAGCCTTAGAATTAGAGGGGGTAAATTCAGAACAGAAATGTGGAGACATTTCTTCAGCCAGAGAGTGGTGGGCCTGTGCAATTCATTGCCGTGGAGGGCAGTGGAGGCCGGGACGCTAAATGGCTTCAAGGCCATGATTGATAAATTCTTGATGTCACAAGGAATTAAGGGCTACAGGGAGAATGCTGGTAAGTGGAGTTGAAATGCCCATCAGTCGTGATTAAATGGCAGAGTGGACTCGATGGGCTGAATGGCCTTACTTCCACTCCTATGTCTTATGGTCTTATGACACAGCTCATCTTGCTGGCAGATAGGCTACTGTTTAGTCCATTTTGAAATTACGGGGATGGGTCACAAGTTGCACCATGGTTTATACATGTGGTTTCAGAAAAGGGCCTCGATTTGATACTTTGCTGTGGTAGATCCTCCGCATTGCTCGGCAGCAGCTGACATTGCATGCAGATATGCATTGTGTGTAGCTGCTGGTGGAAATGTGACAATTTTGAGCTCTTCTCTACACCAGACATCCTCAGTGGGGATATGCAGTAGAAGATTTCAAGGATCCTGCCAAAAGGTACTGTGAAATGTACAGAAGGAAGAGATTGTCTGGAACATAGACCAATCAGATTTTGGTATTTGTGCAAAGAGCTAAGATGCCTTGCTAATGAAAGATGTTATGGTTATAATCCTTAAGCAAATCTGAACAGGAGTCTCTGTATACATGCAGGTTTTGGTTTTGGTTTAAATGTTCGAAAAAAACACCATGGACATTTGGGGTGGAGGCCAAAAAGGTAAGCTGAGCATCAGTTCCTTGGAATTTAGAATGTTAAGGAACTATTTGAAGTTTAAGGCATTAATGAGAATAGGACAAGAAAAAACAGTTCTATTTGTGCTCATTGGGGAGTGGCGAACTATAAAGCATGGTTAATACTAGACACTACGTTCAGATGATTCCTAATTTCACTCAGAATAGTGGAAGCTTGGAATTATTGGAAACTGCTTAATTCTTGATTAATTATTTCAAATCTGAGATTTATTTTGTTAACCTAACGTTGAAGAATGTGAGACTAATGTGAGTTAAGGGCCCATGATCTAATTAAATGGCTGAACAGATTGTAAAGAGTAATATGGCCTTTACCTCTTGTAGTATGCGTGAGAGTCTTGAGCAGTAGTGAGAAGTAGTGATTTGAAGCCTTATTTTCTGTTTATCAATGATATGTGGTGTACATCACAGCACAATTCCTTGTATTTTTGCACTTTTTTTCGTTTTGCCACAGTACTTTATTCCAAGCACCTACCCGGTGACATGAAGTGTCAGTCTACTGTGCCTATGGAAATTGGAATTGTGTTCAGCACCTTATTTCTATCAACATAAATGCTTTAAAAAAAGTTTGCTTAAGGGAGAAATTAGTTGTAAAGTGCAAGATAACCATACAGTGAGGAGAAAAGAGAGATGTCCGTCTTGGAAATTGAAAAACTAGGAGGATAATAGTCAAGTGATGTCAAAATTGCATTTGTGTAACTCATTTCTATACTTTTTGTGGGCTCTGTGGATCTTTTATAATTTATGAAGAAAAGTTTTAAAAAATTACTTTTAAGTGTGTCTACAATCAAATTGCCATAGTCCTATTGGACCGCAGGGCTGTGCTGTCATTCAAGAGAGGTGGCTGGTGTTGATTTAACTTGAAAGTCATCACTCCTAAAGTGAGGGGAAAGCTTAAGGGGAGAATCCTTCATGGTAACTTCAATTGCTGTGGGAATCTAACCTATGCTATTAATATGTAATGCAAACCAGCCGAGTGAACTAATTTCAGGGTAACTGAGACTGACAGCGCTTGGACAGAGTGTAGTGAAGTCTCTGGAAGAAAAATGAAATAAATGGCCAAGATGATTATTTTGGAAATGTTTTTGGGTATAAATCTAAACTGGTATGTTATTCATATTAATCCAGGTAACTTGGCTTTGCTTCTCCTTTTTTGCATGGTTAGTAAGCTGGTCAAATGTACACTTGTGTTTCACTGGTGCTGTTGTAACAGGAGCAAGTGATCAAGGGAATTTTCATGTGATCAAAGTTTGTGTGTCAATAGTTTCACATATCACTCTTCCATAAAATGGTAGGTAGACTCATTTGGAGTATAGGAGAAAGGGAGAACTGCAGATGCTGGAGATCAGAGTCGAGAGTGTGGTGCTGGAAAAGCAAAGCAGATCAGGCAGCATCTGAGGAGCAGGAGTCCGAAACATCAATTCTTCTGCTCCTCGGATGCTGCCTGACCTGCTGTGCTTTTCCAGCACTGCACTCTTGCATTTGGAGTATAGTCAGCCTTCACATTTGCTCCCTCTCCCCTTCATCCCCCCCCCCCCGCCTTGCATTTCTGTATGAACCATTGACCTCTAGTTCCAATGATCAAACCAACCTAGTGTGGTGTTTCTTAAAGAGGACTGTAAGGTGTGGATCAAAACTATTTCTAAGTGTGTTCATGTTTCACCTTTTCAGTGCATATTTTCAATCAACATAAGAAATTGGAGCAGAAGGTCATTTGGCCTTTTCAGCCTGCCTAGCCATTCAATATGATAATCACTGATGATCTAAATTGGTACCCTATTCCTACTTTCTCCTTTTTGATCCCCTTAGCCCTAAGAACTATATCTAACTCTATCTTGAAAACCTTCAATGTTTTGACCTCCATTGCATTCTGTAGCAGGCATTTCCTAGGTTCATCATTCTCTGGCTGAAGAAATTTCTCCTCCACTCTCAAATAGTCTATCCTGTCCCTGTAATTCCTTGTTCTGGACTGTCTCTTGTCATCAGGACTGTCATGCATGTATTCTGCATAGTCCTCTCATAGAATTTTAAGTTTCTAAGATCAGCACCCCAGTTTTTCAAATCTTCAGTGAATATAGTCCTATAGTCCTAACCAATCCAATCTCTCTCCATATGACAGTTCTGTTTTCCCAGGAATCAGTCTAGTAAATCTTCACTGCACTCTCTAGGTAGCTGGAATATCTTTTCTCACATAGAGACCAGAATTACCCACAGTACTTCCAGATGTAATCTCATTAAGGCTTTGTGCAATTGCAGGAAGAAATCTCTGCTCTGTCCATGAAACCTTTTACTATGAAGGCTAGTCCATCATTTGCCACCTTCACTGCCTTTTGCATCTGGGTGCTTTCAGTGATTGGTATGAGGATACCCAGGTCTCCTTGCACCTCCCGTTTCCCAATCTTTCTAATCATATAATCTGCCTTCCTGCTTTTGCTAGTAACTGCGCAACTGTTTCATAGTGGTGCTGACTGTGGGACTCACTTCTCAGACTGCTTCACTGTGAGTTTAAAAAAAATGCAAATTGCTGGAGAAACTCAGGAGGACTGGCAACATCTATGGAGAGAAAGCAAAGTTAACTATTCCATTTCAAAAATATACTTTATTCATAAGTCTTTATTTACATAATCACTATAGCACTTCGATTCTGTACAATCTTTTCATATGTAGAACAAACAAAACCAAGGCATTTCTTTCTTATGCAAGACTATACTTACATATGTCTGAAACACCAGGAGGGCCCAATAACTGAACAGACCCACAGTTAACTTTGGTGGAAAGTCCTTAGCTCGTGATCTTTATCCTTAGCAGCAGCTGCCCCAATCTTTAGTCCCTCCCACAGCACATAGTCCTGGACCTTGGAATGTGCCAGACTGCAAAACTCATTTGAGGTTAACTCCTTTAACTGGAAGACCAATAGGTCCTGGACAGACCAAAGAATGTTTTTGACCGAGTTGATATCCTCCAGGCACAGCTGATGTTCCAAGGAACAGACCGTAGAGCACAGAGTCCTGTGTCATGGATCTGCTCAGGATGAACCTTGACAAGAGCCACTGCATCTCTCCTTTGGACTTTGTTTACAAAGGCACCTTCCAGAATGAGCAGTATGACAGTTTATCCTATTAGGTGGCCATCAAGGTGAGGATGGCATTAAAAACATCTCAACCCCCCACCCCCACCCAAAATCCAGAGTTTTGTACATGATGTCATTGTGGACACGGCCCATCTTAGACCTCCAGATGAAGTGGATGGTCGCTTGGGTGACTCTAACAGTGTGCAGATTCTGGGAATGGGCCAGACCTGCGCCATGTACAACGACAACGCAAAAACCTCATACCTCATGACCAGGTTTTTAACACATAATGAAGAGGGAGCGGTGCTTCCAAAAGCCCAGTTTCTGCCTTGTCTGATTATATACTCCTCCTGCACTTTTGCGCATGCCCCAGCCCCTCTTAACCATATTTCCAGTACCTTCAGGTAACCTGTCCTGATGGTGAAGGAGATAAAGGATCGATTAACCTAGTTCCTAAAGAACATGGCCTCACTCTTGATTTATCTGGCACCTGAAGTGGTCACAGTTGCGCATGGGTCTGTGCACTGACAGTGGAACTGAGCAAAAAATGGTGACTTCCTCCATGTATAGGGAGGCTTTGACCTGCAGGACTCCGCTGCCTGGAACAGTTACCGCCCTTGGGCTTGTATCCTTCCTAAAGGACTGGGGGGGGGGGGGGGGGGGAGAGAAAGGGTCTATAATGCACAACAATGCAGGAGAGAGTGGGCAGCCCTGCCTGACTCCTGAGCTGACTGGGAAGCCATCTGATTCCTTCCCATTGATCGACACTGCATTACCCATGTTGATGGCACTCAGTTGAATGCATTTGTGGACTCCCTCCCCAAAGCCTATTTTGGAAAGCATGTCCCATGTGTAGGTATGTGATAGCCTGTCAAAGACCACCACCTGGTCCAGGCTGATGAGGCAGGGGTCCACCTCCATGTCCTGCATATAGTCCAGTGACCCATCAGTATCACATTTACCAACCTGGTACACTGCAGTGCTGTTTTGGGACATTTTACCCACATTGGACTGTGATGCTGTCTATGGAGCACTCTTCTCACAGTGCTTCTTTGCGATCCTGCTACAAGATTGTTGCCTTCAAGAGAAAGAACATCAGTTTCTTGATGTTGAAAGCACTTGCATGTTTGAGGTAAATTTCTTTTAAGATTTTGCCAAGCTCTCAGATTTTTGATTAAACTTAACTGAGCTGCACTACAGCTTGCCCTCAAGTTTATTGTCACAGGATAATAACTGGTTAAAATAAGGGCATGTTTGTGTTCTGTTTAAAATTTGCAGACTTACAGAACTCCATATTTGCCTTTGTGAAAAGGGTGAGGGTTATTTGCCTTTTGACCATTGGGATGCTTTACTGTGTTAAAAGCATGTATGTCCTTAATGTGATTTTTCTATGTATTTTCAAAAATTGGATTCTCTAAATGACTTACTGGATTAATTTACCGATGCAATGCATTTGTCACTGATCAAAGGATTCCCAGGTCTCCGCTCAGGTTGCTGATTTTTGCCTTGGTGTCCCTAGCAAGAAGGCAGACCAGACACTTCCTGTTCCCAATGGCAATCTTTGTCAGAAAAGTTCTGTGAATCATCATCTTTTGTTATTGCCAATCAAAAGCTTGCATTCTGGTTAGTGGCAGATGGAGTTTAATTCCAATAAATGTGAGGTGCTGCACTTTGGGAAAGCAAATCTTAGCAAGGACTTATACACTTAATGGTAAGGTCCTAGGGAGTGTTGCTGAACAAAGAGACCTTGGAGTGCAGGTTCATAGCTCCTTGCAAGTGAAGTCGCAGGTAGATAGGATAGTGAAGAAGGCGTTTGGTATGCTTTCCTTTATCAGTCAGCGTACTGAGTACAGGAGTTGGGAGGTGATGTTGCGGCTGTGCAGGACATTGGTTAGGCCACTGTTAGAATATTGCGTGCAATTCTGGTCTCCTTCCTATCAGAAAGATGTTGTGAAACTTGAAAGGGTTCAGAAAAGATTTACAAGGATGTTGCCAGGGTTAGAGGATTTGAGCTATAGGGAGAGGCTGAATACGCTGGGGCTGTTTTCCCTGGAGTGTCAGAGGCTGAGGGGTGACCTTAGAGGTTTACAAAATTGAGGGGCATGGATAGGATAAAGAGGCAAAGACTTTTCCCTGGGGTCGGGTAGTCCAGAACTAGAGGGTATAGGTTTAGGGTGAGAGGGGAAAGATATAAAAGAGACCTAAGGGGTAACTTTTTCACGCAGAGGGTGGTACGTGTATGGAATGAGCTGCCAGAGGATGTGGTGGAGGCTAGTACAATTGCAACATTTAAGAGGCATTTGGATGGATATATGAATAGGAAGGGTTTGGAGGGATATGGGCCAGGTGCTGGCAGGTGGGATGAGATTGGATTGGGACATCTTGTCGGCATGGACGGGTTGGACAGAAGGGTCTGTTTCCATGCTGTACATCTCTATGACTCTGTGACTATATGCCCATTTTCAAACTTGGTAATTGCAGAAGGCCCAAATACACTCAGTAAAATTGTGCAGATATTTGGGAACATAACAGAACATCATTTTGTTGGATATAACTCTCTGGAATTTAAGTGGAGCAGTGGTGCTTTCAGCAGGCTAATGTTTTGTGAGTGTTAGCTTTAAGTTAATGAGAGAGCTCCAAATATAGGAATGGCAGACTTTGGCTTTTTGATTTAAGTAACTTTGTTATAAATTGCTTTTCTAAAACGTTGTCTTCTGGATACTAATTTTTAAAATTCTAAATTCATGATCATTAATGTTTATTACCTCTATCATTTCAAGCACAGACTGTAAAAGTATTATGTAGATACTCTGAGATACTTGAAAATATTTGAAAAATCTTTGCATTTATGTCATGCCTTTAATGAAACAAAATGTCTCAACTTTTACATCTGCAAATACTTGCTGGATATCATTTAACTATGGTTGATATTTTTGATTTATTGCTATCTATTCCAGTGCTCTCCAGGCCAACCACTTATATTTTACCCACCATAAACCTGAATTCAACCAAAGTTTTGCTGTCTGTAACATTTTTTGAACCAAATTCCATTCACCTATCACCCTTATGAGAATTGTCCTGCTACAAGCTTTTTTTATATGCTTTGAAATGTTTCATTACAATAAAAGTGCTACATTAATGCAAGTTTTTTTCAAAGATTTTGCTAGATATTGTGGAGGTCTTGGTGCAAGATAAATGAAACTTTTGTGGATTAATGCATTCAAAATTCTATAGCCATGATATGGTGCACTTGAATTCCAGAGGGGCATACCATGCACTCAGGATTTTCTTCCAATCTTGGACAAATCTCTCCTGTCTGACATCCTCACTATGCCCTCCCCACCAAGTTTTACCTCAATTCATCAGTACTCCTTTATTGTCCTTTACAGGTAATTGTTTTGAATCCTCCTTGAATAAATGTACAGCTTTCCTCCTGCTATCTCAAAATGTTTTCCAAAAGCCTTTCCAAAGCATCCAGTAAGATCCTTTCTAAAACCTGCCTTGAGTCATATTATTAGGCGGAAGTGGATACTGCAGATGCTGGAAATCAGAGTCAAGATTAGAGTGGTGCTGGAGAAGCACAGCAGGTCAGGCAGCATCCAAGGAGCAGGGAAATTGATGTTTCGGGCAAAAGCCCTTCTCCAGCACCACTCTAATCTGGAGTCATAATATTGGTCAGTCCCCCCCTCCCACTTAACATTTTCATGTTATACAGCATTGTTAGTTTTTAGTTATCTCTGAAGTACAGTGGAACTTGTTCTAACATATTTAGCAGCAATGTACATTGGCATAATACATTCATTACAAAGTCCCAAAAGAACCACTTTAAAGTAAAAATTAAGCTTTCTATTCTTCCTGCCTCCTTTTCTCCCCTTTTCTTAAAAATGTGTTGTGAACATGCACAATAGACCTCAAACATAGTACCTTTGCAAAAGTTGGTTAAAAATATGATTGTATCTAGTCGGGATTAATGATGATTGAGATGATTTGCTGTTAAGTGAATTACCTAGCAGCTGAAATCCTTGTTAAGTATCGTGTGATGGAACGTTACTGGTCAAGAATCAATTGCTGTTTGTGATATTGGATTGTATTTGTCAACTCAGAATGCTGCAGCATGATAGGAGTTCATGCTAGTCTTTTTGAAAAAGTATTCAGTACCATTCTCTGACTCTTTTCCCATGGCCCTGCAATTTATTTCCATTCACATAGTTTGCTAGAACAAAAACAGAAGTTGCTGGCAAAGCTCAGCAGGTCTGGCAGCGTCTGTGAAGAAAAATCAGTTAACTTTTCAGGTTCGGTAACCCTTCCTAAGAACTGCTCAGAACTCTGATATTTCTTCACAGATGCTGGCAGATTGGCTGAGCTTTTTCAGCAGCTTCTGTTCCTGTTCCTGATTTACAGCATCCGCAGTTGTTTTGGTTTTTGTCACATATTTTTCTAATTCGCTAAAGCTACCATCAAATTAGTTTCCTTTTCAGGCTGCGCATTTCAAATTTTTAATTCATGTGTTGAAAGTTACTTGTTACTTTTGGTTCTTTTAGTAGTTAACTTTAAATTTGTACCATCTGGCTTTGAGCAATGAGCCATTGGAAACCATTGTTTCTTAGTTAGACTTAGACTTAGTTAGCAAACCCCGTTATTGTTTCAAACACTTCTATCAAACTTTAGTCATCTCTGTATAAAGAACAACCCTTTTTTTGCAGTTGTAATCCCTCATACTTGGAACCATTTTATTACATCTTTGTCTTCAAAGTCTTCATGACCTTCCTAAAGGGTAATGCCTAGAATTAGGCATACTGTTCCATTTAAGGCCAAATATTTAAATATAAATTTTTGTTGAAGGTGTTATTGGGTTTTTAAGGGGTTCTTAGAATAATTGCTCAGGAGGCAATAGTTTTGCTGAATTGATATCAAACAGATTGACTTTTTGTATGGTGCAAAGACCCTTGAAGGGCTTAAAACCCATTCTTATATGATTTGTGTAAGACTCAATTTTTTTTTTCCTTTTCGATCTTAGATGAGGATGTCCCTGCAGACATGATTGCAGAAGAATCAGGACCTGGTGCACAAAACAGCCCATACCAGCTGCGGAGAAAGTCACTACTGTCTAAACGAACAGCCTACCCTACAAAGAATAACATGGAGGTGAATCACTTAATCGCAGATTTAGGAAAATGTTTTTTTTGTCTTCTCTACCACTGCAAAAAAAAACTTGTATTTATTCATGTTTTGTCTACGCAAGTACAGCCAGTGCAGTGACTGTATTAAAAGTTGCTATTTTGATATATTGGCCAGAAAGAAGTTCTTGTAGGGTGAGGTGGACATTGTCTCTCATTTATAGTATATTGTTTAATTTTGTGAGAGAATTAATGGAGGTTTACAGAAATGTGTTAGATATTGATTCATACAGACTTTATTTTGAGCTCTGCTTGAAATCCATGTGGGACATGTGGTGAAATTGACCCAGCAGGAAGCCAGTTGCCTGCAAAAAATGAAACCTGCATATCACTCATTAGAATTTGCCCACCTGCATTGAACTGAGAAGTTTGAATAAGAGCTACTCCTCCAGTTGCGGAGCATGTCCATTAGGTGCGCCCAAGTTGGGGAAGAGCAGTTGCTATTGAGGAATCTGGGGGAAGGTTGGTGAAATCAGTGGCAGGAAATAGGAGGGGGGGAAACCAATGGCTGCAAAGGTGAAATCGGTTGGGGGAGGCTAGTGGCTGCAAAGGTTGTGTAGTGGGGAGAAATGTGTAACTGCGAAGAGTTAGTAGATAAATGTGATTCTAAATTGGGCATGAGGTATTAGGAGAGAAGTGAGTGACTATGAAGGTGAGAGGGAGGGTTGCTGCTCAGAGCAATCTATTAGCAAAGGAATGCTTAACTAACTGTAAGTTAGGAAATCCCAAAGTCACAGTAACAAATTCGTTGAAAATTTGCTTTTTATGCAGTGTCAATTATTGAAAAAATACATTTGCTGACTTACAGCTGTTGTCTTGTGCCAGTTTAAATTTTGTGGGACCTGAGAAATTTAAGCTGGTGTTGTGGCTGTATGTTGAATGGAAAGTGGATCAACATTGATATTGGTGATTTCTTCTAAAAGTTCTGAGAGTCAAAATAGCCCATATGTCAATATAAATACAGGAAATAATGTTATAATATAATTGCATCTCTTGCCTAATAGAGTTAGTGAGAATGAAGAATCTCCCACCAGAAAAGAAATTATTTTGACCTTTTTGGCAAGTATTACGTTCTGTTGCTATGCAAATAATCAAATTCTTCAATTTTTGCAGCATAGTTAAGGAGTAATGATCAAAGTTAAGGAGTAAAACTCTTAATGAATCACATTGAAAGTATATAATTTTGTAGAGTAGGCTTGACCTTTATAAAGTTAAGTGCCTTGAAAATAACACTACAAAAACTTTAAATTGAATCTTAACCAGTTTTTAAAAAATCCCAAGTTTAGAATGTGCATATTTTGGAATGATACCAGCTATTTACTTGGAAGGTGTAATTTCAGCTTGCAAAATATTTATTCAAATCTTTCATTTATAGCGCTGCACTAAAATCTTCCAGTCCACTGGATTAGAATCCTCCATTGTTGATTTTCTTTGATGCTGTGATATCACGGTTGTGGTATCTAAGCAAATCAAGGGTTAAGGGCTTCGGTAGTAAGCCCAAATTTGTTGTGATCATCGTGTGGTAGAGCACGCTGAACTGGCCAGAGGATTTGCTCTTGTGCTCTTCTGTTCTGGAATGACAATTGTCTGCTGGGGGACTGAGGATTATGTATGTAATACTTGAGTAACTGCAGCACCATATTTCATGACATGATTTTCAGAATCTTGAATCCTTATTGCAAATGTGTTCTAGTGAATTGAGGTAACTTAACTGTTCTGCTTAGGCTATAAGCTGAGGGTGGCACGGTGGCTTAATGCCAGGTGTTAGGTTCCCTTCATGAGATTCTTACACACTTGATTCAACTGCAGTATACCAACTTCTGTGAACAGCCACGATTTATTTTGGCAAGTACAAGCTTTTGGAGAGTCTCAGCACTTTTGCGATGCTTCTGGAGTATGTCAAGCAAGGCTCACTGAATAAGGGAACAGTCCTCCCTTTATATAGGGTTATACAGTCAGTGATGCATGCCAGGCACAACCCCCGCCACTTCCCCCATAGTCACATGCCACCCAAAAACAATGTAAAATGATAAGATTATTCCTTAAAGCGGTGTGTGATTTAGGTTACTCCTTAAAGCGGTGTGTGATTTAGGTTACTCCTTAAAGCGGTGTGTGATTCAGGTTACTCCTTAAAGCGGTGTGTGATTCAGGTTACTCCTTAAACTACAGCATTCACAGACTATGATTAGATTAGATATCCTGCCTGTATAACAGAAAAATATAGCATTCAATTTCTTTCATGTCAGCAGAACAAATTAATCCTTTAACATCTCACAGGAACCCCAGTTCGATATCACCCTCATGCGACTTTCTACATGGCATTTGTATATTTTCCCTGTGTCTGTGTGTACTACCTCCAGGTGCGTGTCTCAGTACAAAACTGCAGGTTAGGTGGATCTGCCATGCTGAATTGCCTGTAGTGTTGAAGGATGTGCAGGCTAGGTGGATTAGCAATGGGAAATGTAAAGTCACAGGGACAGGGTAGGGGTATGAATTTGGGAGGAATGCACTTCGGAGGTCAATGTGAACTCTATGGGCGGAATGGCCTACTTCCACACTGTAGGGATTCTATAATTCTATGATTTTTAAATGTTTAACTTTTGTAATCGCTTTGTTAGATGTTGCAATGGTCCAGCCATATGAATAAAGAGATGTTTAATCTTTCTAAGTCATGATTTGGAGATGCCGGTGTTGGACTGGGGTGCACAAAGTTTGAAAATTATAAAACACCAGGTTATAGTCCAACAGGTTTAATCGGAAGCACTAGCTTTCGGAGCGCCGCTCCATCATCAGGTGGTTGTGCTTCCAGTTAAACCTGGTGAACTATAACCTGGTGTTGTGATTTTTAAATCTTTCTAAGGGTATCTAAAATTTGACAGACTGGACTAATTTGTCTATTTTAGGCATTGGTTATATCTCTGTATGAAATTCATTTGTTTTCTTGTGGTTTCCTGAATTTTCGTTTTAATTGACTCATTATTTAAACTGTTCTTTGCTGTGTAATCCAGTGTAGTTGTGGGCACTTATTCTTCAGTGAGGCTCTTAATGCTTTGGAGAGGGTGCAGCAATTATTTGGTATAATAACAAGGATGAAGGATTTCTGTAATATGAAAAGACTGCCGAAGCTAAGACTGTTTTTAGAGCAGAGAAGGTTCTGAAGAAATTCAGTAGATGTGATCAAAATCTTGTGTTTTGATTTAGCAAATAAGAAACTGTTTCCAGTCGTAGAGGACCTCATCAAAGGATACCACTTGCAAGAGATTGTTAGAAGAATCAAGCATGACACGATAGGAACAATTCTTACATAGTATCTAAAATCACTGCTGGTGAGATCGGATTTAGTAACAACTACCAAGCTGAAGCTGTAGAAATTGTTGGTAAAGCTTGCAAGCCTATGTGAAAGAGCAGGAGTGTGGTTCTAATTGGGTAGCTCTTTTTAAGAACCAGCATGCGCACACAATAGGTGAAATGGCTACCTCCTACAATTTTACAAAATAGCATAGATTAAGGCTGCTAAAGGGGCATTCCTCTGTGTCTTATTCTCTGATAAAAGTTTAATGGTTAATTCATGCTATAAAGATTGGACCCTTTGGCATTCTTGATGTATTATGTTTTAAAGAGAATTAAGTACTACAGTACTCAGTGGAACTTGATTCTGTGGTGTAATTTGTTGTGAAACTGTATATTGAAGTTTGCAATTCTTGTGTTTTCCTTGTGTGCAAGATAAAAAAAAACCTTTGACAGCATTCCTCCCTTCTCAGCAACTTTGGAATTAGGTTTTCATGTTAGGTTAAGATTCCATTTCAGTTCAGGTAATTTTGCATTGTACATGTCCATTGCTCAGTGCCACCACCTAGCTTTAAAAAGATGCATAGCATCAATCCTTTCTATTGAGTAACACACAACTGGTGCTTGCATTTCAATGTTGAATCATGCTGTACAACAGTTTGCTTTCATATATCCCAAAGCTCTTCGCAGCAGTATTGTCCAGCAACATTTGTGAGCCAGAGTGAAATAATAGGATTTAAAAATCTACTTAAAGAAACATTAAAGTAGGGCTTGGAATTCAAGGAATGTCATAAAGGGAGAGGTAGTGAGGCCAAGACATTAAAGAACGGAACACTAGAGTTTAGAGCCTATTCAATTAAAGGCATGACTGTCATTGTCATATTGATAAATTGGAAATGTGCAAGAGGTCTAAACTGAGTGAATACAGATGTTTTTTCATCACGCTTTATAACTCTGCATTTTGTCTGATAGTCTTAGGTGCAGCACTTTAAGTCACTTCCTTCTGTAAAGGGGCATTTCACTATCTTGTTCTCCAGTAGAAGACTAATGTTTAATGCATGTTATAACTACTGGACCTTTTGGGATTCTTGATGTACAGATCTTTGGGGAATCTCAATATTATGTTTGAAAGAGAATTAAATACTAAAGTACTTAGTGGAACCTGAGCATGTGGTGTAATTAATTGTGGTTTGAAATTTGCAATTCTTGTGTGCAAGATGAAAATCTTTTGACAACATATCTCTCTTCTCAGCGACTTTGAAATTTGGTTTTTGTGCCATATATAAACACTTTTTACCGCAAAGGTAGAAGTAATTACTGAGTTGGGATGGGTTGTTGTTGATAGAGGGAATTATGCACATGAATGACTATTTTAATGTTCTGGGGCATAAGTGGACAGATGGTCAATGTAGGACCAGGACTATTGAGGAATGTGTAATGAATAATGGGTTTGATCAATCAAATGATCAGATGGGGGAATCTTATGACTCAACTGGGATTGGATATTGAATTAAAAGACTAACAGGTTGCAAAGCTGTGAAGAGATAGAGGTGGCTATTACCATCTTATGGAACCTGTTATCACAACTGTAACAAGTAGATACAAAATAGAGGGCTAAGGTTGGATCTAGAAGAGACAATGTGTGAATGGAGGCAACTCATTGAGCCAGGTGATCCCTCTAGCAAAAGCTCGGTCGCAAAAAAGCAATGTGTCTACACAGTGGGATGGATAATGAAGTAAAAGTTGTGAGGAGGATGATCTCATCAAAGGCTACAAAAAGAGGAGGAGATACTGAAAATATAATTTTATGCATTTTGAGATTCAAGTGTTGTGATGGGCAGAAATGTGGTTGGGGGAGTTCACATCCAGAAGTTGCAAAGCAAGAGTGTTAAGTTTGAAAGGAAACATAATGCCCAAGACTTGAGAGGTACAGGAGGTTTGAAATGAGTTAGTATTTGTAAGGGCAGAAAGGTCAATGTTCCTTTTTTGATGGGGCAATAATGAAGAATTTAAAAGTGATGCAGTGCCTGAAGAAAGAGAGAGAGAGAGAAGTTCGCAATGCCAGTTAGAATGGCGTAAAGGTGATCTGAGCAGTTTGTGGTAATAGACCAGCTGGGCTGACCACGTAATTGCAGTGGCTACAGGAGCAAGACCAAGGCTAGGCATATTGTGGCAAGAACTAGTCTTCTGACTCCCGAAAGCCTGTCCATCATCCACCAGGCACCAGTCAGGAGTGTGATGGAATCCTCCCTACTTGCCTGGATGAGTGCAGCCCCAATAACATTCAAAGAAGCTTGACACCATCCAGGACAAAGCAACCTGCTTGATTGGCGCAAGCGTCCACTCCCTCCACCACTGACGCTCAGCAGCCGTGTGTACTATCTAAGAGATGCACTGCAGAAATTCACCAGAGATCCTCAGGCAGCACTTTCCAAATCCACTTCCATCTAGAGGGACAAGGGCAGCAGACGTATGGGAACACCACCACTTTTTCAAGTTCCTCTCAAAGTCACTCACCTTTCTTACTTGAACATTTATCACCGTTATTTCACTGTCGCTGGTCAAAATCCTGGCATTCCCTCCCTCATGGCGTTGGGGGTCAACCTTCAATTGGTGGACTGCAGTGGTTCCACAAGGCAGCTCACCACCACTACCACCTTAAGGATGGGCAATAAATGTTGGCCAGCTAGTGATGCCCATATTCCACAAAATGAATAAATTTTAAAAAAAGGCTTGAGAGCAAGACTTTGGTTGGCTTAGGAAAGACAGAATGGAAGATGAGTGAAAAAGAGGATAAAAGTACTGATTCATGTGATTATAGTGGGTACTTTGAGAATCTCCGGTTTCATGAACAGTGGAGTTGAGGTATGATCATCTTCAACAAAGGACATAAACAACTTCTATTTAGGAGATGGAAGAAGAGATAAAGATGTTTGCAAGGAAAAGCGGAAGGTTATATTCACATTCTAGTAGCAGAGTTTTGACACAGGAAAACAGGGCCAGATCACGCTCACTGTGACCCAGTTGTGAGTTTGTCATTTTTAACTGTTATAATTTGTTTGGAAATCGCTTTCATTTCTTGTTCTGGTAATGCAACTGTATGTGATTTTGCAACCTAGATGCCTTATTAAAAATTGTTATATTTAAGCCATTTTGCGGGATAGATTACTTGTGAGTAGCAAGATAATGGCTATGTCATAGACTCATACAGCATTGAAGCAGACCCTTTGGTCTAACCAGTCCATGCCGAGCATAATCCCAAAGTAAGGTAGTTCCACTTACCTGCACTTGGCTTTCCAAACATTTTTATCCATGCACTTATCCAAATGTCTTTTAAATGTTGTAACTGTAGATGCATCCACCACTTCCCCTGGAAGTTAATTCCACATATGAACCACTCTATTGTTTAAGAAAAAAAGTTGCTCCTCACGTCTTTTTAAAAATTTTCTCCTCTCACCTTAACATATGTCCCCGAGTCTTGAAATACCCCACCCTAGGGAAAAGACACTTGCAATTCACCATCCTATACCTGTCATGATTTTATAAACCTCTAAGTCTTGAACCTTTTTTATGCTGTGATCAAATTCTTAGTGTTTAACTGGAAACATATTTCCTTCAATCTTTAAAAGCTTGGGACATAGTTTATTTGTCACGTAGCATTGTACTAACATTTGCACTTAAATTTTAGGAGCATGTAATTTGACTGTGTAAATTGAGGATTTATATTACATATGTGTATTTTATCTTGGCTTTTTCATGATATTGCTACCTTCCTATTAATGGCAATGCTATTACATAATGTGGCCTGTTGTGTGGATTGATGATCACATAGTTTATTTGAACCAAGGCGATGCTCTTTAACAGGGCAATGCCTTGTAACTTTAAGTTGCAGCAGCAATAATTTGTTGTCTATTAGAAGTTGAACTATATCCAGATAGGAGCTACCATGGGGAAAACCCACACAAGTAACAGTACTATTCTATGACAGCACATTGTTAATGTAACATTCATTCAGATGTGTTTTTTCTTAAGTTGATGTGAGCCTGTCTTGTTTACCCCAAGAGGCTGCAGGTTACTTTGGCTTATTTTGGGGAAAAATATGGAAATGATGGTTTGGATGATGATGATTTACGGAGGGAGATTTTTGTGAAGTCTCTTAACTTGTGGAAAGATGACTGATCTAAACATGGCTGTGAACCTTAATTTCTGCAAATGTCAAAAATCTCTCCGTTTCTAAAAATAGTAAGATCATAAATAGAGGTTGGTACACTTGTGTGTCTGAATTCATGAGGTTAATTTTCTGTTCTGTTCTGTAGCATGCGCTATTTTAACTATCTACGAGGATATCATTGAAACTGTACCTGTTAATTGCTTGTAGGGCATGTTGATACAATTTTTGAAGATAATGAAAAACAGAATATATGTGCTCCAAGTCTTTTAAAATGCATGCCACAAGGCTGTGCGACTTATTTGCAATCCCATATACTCATCTCTGTTGTAATTAGGACATTAGACTCTGCCTATTCAGGATTTTCTAAAGCCGCATGAGAAAAAGGGAACTGTGGTTTGGAAAGAAAACACATGTATTGCTGCCACCATGTGAAATTTAAGAGTGATCATTTATCATTTCATGAGATGCGTTTAATATTGTGTTGCTTACAATGAAGATATGAACAACATGCAGTAGATTTTAAAAAAAAAAGTAAATTTCCAAGAACTTTATTTCTGCAAGTAATTACAATTACTGAAAGTGTATATCTCAGGATCAAATCACTTTATCAATAAAAGCAGTGTTTTTGATTTTGCTTTCTCTTTTGTCCTGACTGATTAAGTTCTACACTGATCTCCATACAGTTAAATGCATTTTAAGACAATGGGAAGGTTCAGTGGGCATAACCTGGTATGACACACAGATAGATAGCTGATTCAAACAGCTTTTTTTACCTCTCTGTTCACAACACAGTAAAATTAAATCCTTTGAAGACCTTCAATAGTTGCAACAATCGTTATTTTGAATAACCAATCCCAGACTTGGACAATATTTAATTCCAGACCCTGGTTTATATCTCAAATAAAAAAATTAATAATTTATTAAATAGGCAATCTCTTTAGAAGAGAAAAAAGACAAGGTAATCTAATGAATGTCTATTCCTCAAATCCGAAACATTTGTTTTCAGCCCCCATTCTCTCTTGACTGAGAGACAAGCAAGGGATAAACAATAGAAAATAATAAAACTGGCCAGATTTCTTAAATAGTAGCATGATTTTCTGGAAATGTCGATCAGGGCACCATTTCAGTTTACTTGGGTAAATGTTGTAATATTTAGCTTTTGGAAGACTGAAAGAGTAGAAAGCTATTGAGACAGGGAGCTTTCAAATCATTATGCTGTGTCGTCAGCAGCCAAACTCCTCATCACAGAAAAAGTGCAAAAAAGGCAACTTCTGATTATCTTTTCCCGAGATCTCGATTATCGTTCAGCACTTACTGTTTGCTTGAAAATATGGTCTTGGAATCAATTTCCAGGTACTGACCTAGTTAATAACTGACTTCTGTCTATTTAAACACAACATTTTTCCTGAGGATGCATTGGAGAAGCTGGGATTATACTCCATAGGCAAGAGAAGTTGAGGAGATTTGGTACTGGTTGTCAGAATCATGAGTATGGGTGTGATGGCTAGAAACTTAGAATTGGTGGAAAGATCAAGAATCAGATGAGACAGATTTAGTGATTTAAAGAACCAAAAACAGTAAGAAAATACTTTATACATCTGAAATGTCCTGCCAGAGGTTGCTGTGCCTTTAGGAACTCTTTAAACAAAAATCAGCCTGTAATTAACCTCCTCCCCTGTCCTCTCAAACAAAACCTAGTTTGGTCTGTTCCTTTCCTTACCACAATGTCCACAAATTATCTTTAGCTCACCATTCCCAGTTCACAGCTCCAAGGCAAATTTAATGAAAGAATAAAGGTAATGAAAAACCTGCAAGAGGTCGAAATGAGCAGGTCTTCCACTATGAAAGTGTTTTAACTGCCAAAACTGCATGTTACCCTTTAATTTTTTAAAAAGCTGTTTAAGAGAGCAATTTTCTTGGGTAATTTTAGCAGGAAATGAGTTGTTTTTGTTGTCTTCTGGCCATTACATAAACAAAAGAGAAATTTTCATGGTATGTTGTTGTGGAAAAGTTGACTGTACTTTAAATGTGAAGAGGCACATAATCTTAAACTTTCTTTTTTGGTAAGTTTATAATCGTGAAGTGAGGACTTTTTTATATTTATACTGTGATCTGTCTCTTAATTAACTTTTAGTAATAAGCATCGATATTGAGTTATCCTGGAACAGTGTTTTTGAGGAATAAGACTGGGCTAATACTGCATTTTGAGCAAAACATGTTGATTTTAGGTAACTTCTGAGTCTTAGATTGTTAAAAGGGCAGACATGACTTTTAGTAGGGTGGTCTGCTCTTCCTGTCAGATGTTGGAGATCAGAGAAATTTTGAAGGTCCTTGGAGGGAAAGTCCCTGCAGGATGTGTGTTTGGTTGTGAATCCTATTAGATTGCATAGAATGTTTGGAGTGGGAGTTAGTGGCGATGAGTTTACAAGAGCAAGGGAGTGTGCTCAATGGTAGTTTCAGGAAGGTGGAGACACCACAGATAGAGTCGGGTACATGGTTGACTGATAAGGAGAGGTTGTCAGGTAGTATAGAAATCTCCTGTGGCTATCCCCATCTCAAACAGTTATGCCATTTGGTTGCTCTTGGAGCAGGTGGCCTCTCAAGGGAGTATTATACTGATAGACAGGTTTCTAGTACCATAACTGGCTCTACTGTAATGAGGGATATGTTGGGTTCCAAGCAGCCATGAGCAAGACATCAGGATGATATGTTGCCTCTCTGGTGCTGTTAGCTTCCTCCTTGAGATTATTACATGCTTGATGCAACTGCATTACATCAACTTGCGTGAACAGCCACAATTTACTTGAGCAAGTACAGGCTTTTGGAGGGTCACTTAACACACTTTGTGATGCTTGTGGAATGTGTCAAGCGAGGCTCTCTGAACAAGGGAACTGTTCTCCCTTTGTACAGAGTTTTACATCGCAGTCAGTCATGTATGCAAGACACAACCCCCTGCCACTCCCCCACAGTCACATGCCACCCAAAAACAATGTAAAGTGTTTAGATTATTCTTCAAAACAATATTTACAGAGTGTGATTAGTAAAACACCCCACCCCAGGACATCCAATTTCTTACATGTCAGCAGAACAAATGAACTCTTTTACCATCTCAATCCCTCCTTTTATCATTCCATGATAACTGACACAAAGACGCTACCAGTTTATTCTTAAGCATCTGTCAGCCAGTATTTAAGCAAGTTATTGACACACAACATACAATGATTATAACAAGAGTTTCTAGTCCATGCAATAATTAGGATCCCCAGGATCCTCCCATGTGGGGAAAAAAGTGTTCACCAGTAAAGTTCTTAAATCCACAGATCCCCATGACCACTGCATTCCCCTCCAGGTTGTGTGGAAGCAAGCCAGTTACCAAAGTCTCCTTCAGTAAAGTTCAACTTGAAAACAAAATTCAGTCTGGCTCTGGTCAATTCTGATGTGTACAGCCCAGGCCTCCTGGAGATGTAGGGATCAGTGCTGTTCCTGCAAGATCATAGGGGTCTTGTGCAATGAAGTGTGCTCCCAAGGCAGAGTGCATATTTGTGGGGTTAGGTTTAGCCATCAGTTTGCTTTTCACCATCTTTGTGTTTACTGTTGCAAATTCCAAATGGGAGAGTCTGAGAATTTTCAGGATCAAATTGAATGCCGTTTAATGCATTCTTTATTGGTTCTACTCCCGCTCTGCTGTCAAATGTACCAAAGCCAACTGGCTGTTTTGATGGTAGCTTGATCAGTGAACCTTCATATCCCTTAAATGTTTAAAAGAGCAGGTAACGCTCACGTGGTTTAATATCCATTGGAAGGCTTCTGACAAAAAACATACGGACCTTCTCTTCACTGTTGTTAGCTTCATCACTTTCTTCCTGCTCATGACTGGGAGCTGATTGAATCCGTTGTGTCCCCCTACTCCGGGCAGGCGGTGCTGGTGCTGGGAGAGCAGGAGCGGTTGCCAGAATGGGTGTGATATGTTCCGGGGTCAATTGTCTATCAGAAGCACTGAGCAAGGTTCCGAGGAATGTGACTTGGTGCTGAGTGTGCAATTTCTCTGGGTCGGGGCATCTCCCTGTAAACGCTGCATAGTGACATGTCTGGTATGCCTGTTGTTTTCGAGGCAGGTGATCGATTCAGCATCTGCCGATTCATAGAGAACACAATAAAATTGCGGTCTTTGGCAGCTCGACCAGCTCAGGCATTGCCAGTGCTGATGTCCGTATTGTCCATTACATGGGCAGCACATTTGATTATGGAAAATTGCTTGAGGAGGAGGATGGCTTTGAGATGATTTTGGACATGTAGTGAGTTCAGAATAGGTGTCCCTGAGGAGGTCAAAAATCCACGTTGTGACCATAGCTGGTCATCGGTGTCAATATTTTGAAACATGATTGGCAGACTAGACATGTCAGGAGGTACCTCCATTTTATTCCCACCTGATAGTCCGGCTTGGTGTTTCAACCCTGATTCCTTATTTTGCCTCTGTTTTTCCTGTTTTTCTCTACTCATATCATAATCCTAACACTAACTCTTCAGTATCTCCCAAGGCTTGGGGTTTCCCTCATGTTCGCACACTCTAATCCCTCTTTGACGTGCGTTATTCTCCCAGCTGGCCTGTTTTGATTTATTCGTTATTTCCTCAGCAGTCTTCCTCCACGCAGACATTAAAGTTTTCCACTTAGTCCCCGTATTCCTTTTCCAAATTGCCTCCTCTGCTTTTAAACATTTATCGATGTCCCAAAGTCTTCCTATCGGCCAAATTTCATTTCCCAATTTTTGATTTAAACATCCTGACAGGTGCCTGAACCATTCCTAATTTTTGGGGTCATCCTGGCATAACCGATGAAAAGGGGTTCCGACACCTGACTTATCCAGCATCTGTCCCTTTTTAAAGTCTCAACTTCCTGACTTATCCGTGTATACTAATCCAGTGTCCTCAGTCTCCACATCCACTTCAGAGTTCTGACCTTTGCGTGGGGGATTTCCCAATAACCGGCCTAAAGCAGTGATCGAGACAGACACAGTAGTTATCCTGTACCTTATGTGCCATGTTCCGGGGCCTCAAATCCCACTATTAGTGGACCCTAGCCTCCGAATTTCAGTGGGTCTGTAACCTCCCTTTCCAATAACTTCTGAGAATTCTAACCTCCAAATTCCAGGGGGACTCAAACCTCACTGGGACGAACTGGTTGGCATAAGTTATCTCCGAGATTCTGTCACTACAGAGTCCTCTGGGATGAGGGGTCGACTGAGTGATAGGTTAGTGAGAGAGATCAAGGTAAATCTTAGCTTGTGAGCCCATCTGTCTCACGTTACCGTCACACAGGCGATCACTTATTCAGTCTGCTTATGTGGAATACCAGTCTCATTGCCAAATGTTAGGTTCCCTTCTTTAGATTGTTACATGCTTGATGCAACTACAATACGCCAACTTCTGTGAACAGTCATGATTTATTTCAGCAAGTACAAGCTTTTGGAGGATCACAGTGCTCTTTGCGATGCTTGTGGAGCATGTCAAGCGAGGCTCTCTGAATAAGGGAACCATTCACCCTTTATATAGGATTTTACATCACAGTCCGTGATGCGTGCAAGGCACAACCCCTGCCGCTCCTCCATAGTCACATGCCACCCAAAAACAATGTAAAGTGATTAGGTTATTCCTTAAAGCAGTGTGAGATTAACTTATTCCTTAAAGCAGTATTTACAGAGTATGATTAGATTGTCACATTCTGCCTGCAAGACTGAAAAACGCCACCCCCAGGACATTCAATTTCTTACATGTCAGCAGAACAAATTAACCCTTTAATGTCTCAGTGCCAGAGTCAGGCATGTCTCTGATGGTATGTGCAGAATATTATGAGAGGGGAGAGTAACTAGCAAGAGATCATTGTTCATGATGGAGATACATCTGAGGCTGGTACAGTTGAGGTGAGGAGCTAGTCAGATAAGGGCATGCTGGAGCAAGACAGAGAATGAAGTGAAACTGATTAATTAAACTGCATTTATTTCAGTGCAAGAGGCCTGACAGGTAAGACAGATGAACTCGGGGCATGGTTGGCATCATGGGATTAGGATATTCTAGCCGTTAGAGAAATGTGGCTCAGGGAGGGGCAGAACTGGCTGCTTAATGTTCCTGGGTACAGATGCTATAAGAGGAGGTGGGGAGGAACAAGAGAGGAGGAGGAATAGTGCTTTTGGTTAGGGGTAACATTACTGTTGTGCTTGGGGAGGATTATTCCTGGGAGTACATAGTGAAGTCGTTTGGGGGAAACTGAGAAATAAGGAAGGGGCGATCACCTTGTTGGAATTGTATTACAGGCAGGAATTTGAGAGGCAACTACGTAAGGAGATCTCAGATATCTGGAAGGCAAATTGGAAATATAGTGGGCACGAAGAAGGTTACCTTTGAGTACAACGGGATCTTGATTAGATGAGCGAATGGGCTGAGTGACAGATGGAGTTTAATTTAGATAAATGTGAGGTATTGCATTTTGGGAAGGCAAATCTTAGCAGGACGTATACATTTAATGGTAAGGTCCTAGGGAGTGTTGCTGTACAAAGTGACCTTGGAGTGCAGGTTCATAGCTCCTTGAAAGTGGAGTTGCAGGTAGATAAGATCGTGAAGAAGGCGTTTGGTATGCTTTCCTTTATCAGTCAGAGTATGAGTACAGGAGTTGGGAGGTCATGTTGCAGCTGTACAGGACATTTGTTAGGCTAATTTTCAAATATTGCATAAAGATTTACAAGGATATTGCCAGGGTTGGAGGATTTGAGCGATAGGGAGAGGCTGAACAGGCTGGGGCTGTTTTCCATTGACCGTCGGAGGCTGAGGGATGACCTTATAGAGGTTTATAAAATTGAGGGGCATGGGTAGAGTAAATGGACAAGTCTTTTCCCTGAGGTGGGGGGAGGGGTGGGCTTGTCTAAAACTAGAGGACACAGATTTGCAGTGAGAGGGGAAAGATATAAAATAGACCTAAGGGGTAACATTTTCACACAGAGGTGCGTGTGTGGAGTGCCAGAGGAAGTGGTAGAGGCTGGTACAATTACAGCATATAAAAGGCATCTGGATAGGCATATGAATAGGAAGGGTTTGGAGGGATTTGGGCTTGATGCTGGCAGGTGGGACTAGAGTGGGTTGGGATATCAGATCGGCATGGGGGAGTTGGGGGAGAACGGCGGGGTGAGACCGAGGCTAAACCTAGCACACGTTTCTGTCATTGTGCTAATGGCTGTCTTGAGAGCGATTCAAGAATTTTGTGCCTTTCACGCTATTTGTGTCCTCTTGGTTGATATTTGTGTAGCTGAAGTCCCCTGACTATTGTTGCCTTTTCATCTGCACTCAGGTTTGTTTACACATTTAATCCTCCAGCTCTCTCAGTATTTGAGGGTCTCTTGTGCACACACACCAATGTGTGGCTGTCCTTTGTTATTTATGGTCTCCTTTGATACTTCATTTAGTTTAACATCCCTCCTCACAGTTATAAATGATTCTTGAGAACATAATGCTAAACTTTTTTTATTCCCTTCTCAATCTTGCCTAAAATTCGTATATCCAGAGATGGTAAACTGCCATCTTCGCTTCGAATGAAGTCAAATTTCTGTGATAGTATTGATTTTTTTTTCCCCCAAACTTGTGGGACTTGTGGTCGTTGGCTTGGTCAGCATTTATTGCCAATCCTGAGTTGTTGTTGAGAAGGTGGTGGTGAACTGCCTTCTTGAGCAAAAGCAGTCCTTGTGCTATAGGTCAATTGACAATGCTAGGAAGGAGGGAATTGGAGGAATTTGACTCAGGAACACCAATATTCACATTATACATTAACGATCTGACAAAGGAACTGAGGGCATTGTTGCCAGGTTTGCAGATGACAGATAGATGGAGGGACAGATAGTGTTGCAGAAGTGGGGAGGCTGCAGAAGAGTTTAGGCAGGCTAGGAAAATGGGCAAGAAGTGGCAGATGGAAGAATAGAGGTGTAGAGTATTTTTCTAAATCAGGAAAGACTGGAAATCAGAAGCACAAAGAGACTTGGGAGTTCTAGTTCAAGATTCTCTTAAGGTTAACGTACAGGTAAAACAGGTGGTGAGGCAATAGAAGGCTCTGGTCAGACTGTATTTGGAATTTTGAGAGCAGTTTTGGGCCCTGTATCTAAGGAAAGAAGTACTGGCATTAGAGGGGCTACAGAGGAGATTTATGTGAATAATCCTGGGGATGAAAGACTTGTTGTATGAGAACTTTGAGTCTGTATTCAATGGAATTCAGAAGGATGGGGTGACATTTGTTTGAAACTGAGAATACTGAGATGCCTGGTTAGAGTGTATGTAGAGAAGATGTTTCAATGAATGAGAGAGACTGGGACCCAAGGGCACAGCCTCAGAGTGAAGGGATAACCCTTTTGAACTGAGGTGAGGAATTTATTCAGCCAGAAGGTGATGAATCAGTGGAACTCATTATGACAGAAGGCTTTGGAAGCTAATTCATAGGTTCTTGATTAGTAAGAGGATCAAGGGTTACAGGGAGAAGGCAGGGGAATGGAGTTGAGAAACAGATCAGTCTTTACTGAATGGTATAACAGACTTGGGGGGCCGAATGGCCTAATTCTGCCCCCATCTCTTCCAAGTCCAGGATGGTGAGTGGCTTGGAGGAGAGATTGTTGGTGGTGGTCTTCCTATTTATCTGCTGCCCTTCTAGATGGTAATGGTTGTATGTTTGGAAGGTGCTGTCTAAGGAGCCTTGCTGTGTTTCTGCAGTGCATCTTGTAGATCGTATGTACTGCTGTTGAGTCAGTGCTGGAGGGAGTGAATGTTTGTGGATATGGTGTCAGTCAAGGGAACTGCTTTGTTCTGGATAGTGTCAAGCTGCTTGACTAAAAATGGAGCTGCACTCATCCAGTAATGTAGGGATTATTTCATTACACTCCTGACTTGTGCCCTATAGATGGTGGACTGGTTTTTGGATGTCAGGAGGTGAGTTACTTGATGCAGTATTTCTCATTGCTGGCTGCTCTTGTGGCTACTCTATTTATATGGCTAATCCAGTTCAGGTCCTTGTCAGTGGTAAACCCAGAGTGTTGATAGTGGGAGATTCAGTGGTGGTAATGCTATTGAATGGGGTAGTGGCTAGATTGTCTGACCGTTGTGTAGCATGAATGTTACTTTCCAATTGTCAGCCCAAGACTGGATACTGTCCAGCTTTTGCTGCATTAGGACATGGACTACTTCCCTATCTGAGGAGTTATGAATGGTGTTGCACGTTGTGCAGGCATTGGTGAACACGTGCACTTATGGCTTTTATAATGGACAGAAAGTCATTGAAGTAGCTGAAGGTATTTGGCCAATGATCCTACCCTGAGGAACTTTAGACTTTGCAGGGACGTCAGGGCTGATTTTGTCATTGTTGTTTCTGGTGTCTGGGTTGATACCAGGAGGTCCATCCAGGTTTCGTTTCATTCTTCCAAACTTTGTAGCAATTAATAGAACTGAATGGCTGACTAGTCCATTTCAGAAGGTAGTTAAAAGTCAACCACTTTGTGATGGGTCTGAAGTTACAGGTAGTGCAGGCCAAGTAAGGACAGTAGGTTTTCTTCCCTAAGAGCTGAATTCCAAAGGTGAAGTGAGAGTAACTGCCCTTGACATCAATGGAATTTAATAGAGTGTAGCATGAAGGAGCCATTGTTTAAATCAAGCTTGTAATGAGGTCAGGGTTGATGTAACTCAAACTGAGTGTCTGAGCAGGTGCTGTTTGATTGTCCTGTTGATGACACCTGCCATCACGTTTTACTGATTATAGACCCCGTGATTTTCTAGATTTTCCTATGTTTTGCTGGCATGTGTCTTGTTTTTATTTGTTATAATACTTATTTGTATATATAACTTAGTGCTGCTGATTGTCTGTGCTGTACAATTTTTAACCTGCCTCTGACTTTCAGTGTCACTCATTGAGTTCAGCCTCCCTTTCCCTGCTCTGAATTTCCCCTCTAGTTTCCATTATCCTATCAATCCACTTTAAACTTGCCTAGCAGTACGAACAAATCTCCTTGTGTGGGTACTTAGCATGGAACTGTTCAGGTGTCCAGCTACTGCAGGTCCCATCTTCTACAAAACCAGCGTATTATGCCAGCTACATAGCTTGTATTCAGTCACTCATTTCCCTATTTCTGTGCCATCAGCCTATGGGACTGAGAGTAATCCTGATACTATTGGTTTCAGGACATTATGACCGTTGGTACCAATAGGACCTGGTACTCTGCTCGTGACTTATGGACACGACTTATGATTTCAAATGATAGTGCTTGCTGGATCCCAGAATGAAACTTGGCTCAAAGGATCTTTTTTGAAGTTTTAGTAAATGCAGAGGTCGTTCACTGACACATAGTTGCATTAGTCTATAGAGTTTTTTAAACAAAAGTTCATTGTCAGTTGATAATGAAAAAAGACAGTTATCTTGATAAAACTGACAGCTTGAAAGATTGTAATAATCACAACAAAATAAATTCTCATTCCATTTCTCAGTATACACACTGTCACGGATACACAAATCTAGAGAAGTTATCCCTCTCCATCTAACGCTTAAATTTGACTTTTATTGATTCTGTCCATTTCTTGACTCTCAAATGCAATCAACCAAAATGGAGAGCTTAGATTTCCACAGCTCAGTCGCACACCGATCTATCAAACATACTCAGTATGGATGTTGCACAAACTAAATTTTTCTAAAGAGGTAGTTGCTTTCCCTCAACTTTGCCTTTTCTTTTTCTAAGAAAAAAACAGGTGCAACACAGCAATGGCAGTTAGTTATTTATGCAGCCTAGATGTGTGATGCATATTGAGATCTTGCAGAATCTCAGACATAATCGATACTGAGGGAACTGGCTAGGAAATTGAAGATTACAATGGGCAATTCGCCTACACCAAAGTTTCCATTTAAATTGAAGAGTTTGGAGGGTTCCCTGCAGTTAAGTAAACAGTTATCAGAAAATGTTAAACTATTAACAACCTTATGTAAATTCTAGGTAACTAATATTGAGTGCACAACTTTCCGCATCCATGTCCCCAAACACAACATCCCCAACCTTGGAACTTGGACTGATACTGTCTGCCCCCCAAACCCATTCTCCCTTTCTTTCTCCCTCACCACGCCTCCCCCCCCTCTCTCTCTCACTCCCCTCCTTTTCCCCTTCCCTCCCTCCCCTCTTTCTCTCCCTCCCTCCCTCTTTCCCTCCCACCCCACCAACTGTCCATTAACAGTTCAGGAGTCCATTCTCTAACACTTTGGGTTTTGATGTAGTAGTGCCAGTATTAGACTGGGGTGGACAAAGTTAAAAATCTCACAACACCGGGTTACAGTCCAACAGGTTTGTTTGGAAGCACTAGTGTTTGGAGTGCTGCTCCTTCAGGTAGCTGTGGAGCAGGTTCATAAGACGCACAATTAATAGCAAAAGATCTCACTGGGTTATGTTACTGTCTGACATAGTAGGTTATGTGATGTGCCACTGTTTAGATTAGATTAGATTACTTACAGTGTGGAAACAGGCCCTTCGGCCCAACATGTCCACACCGAGCCGCCGAAGCGCAACCCACCCATACCCCTACATACATTTACCCCTTCACCTAACACTACGGGCAATTTAGCATGGCCAATTCACCTGACCTGCACATCTTTGGACTGTGGGAGGAAACCGGAGCACCCGGAGGAAACCCACGCAGACACGGGGGTTTTGAAATGCAAACTCTCAAAATGATGTTCGTATATAATTCAGATCCTTTTTTCTCATAAATGAGAGCAGTGCAGGGATTGGAAAGGGGAATTGTCATGTAGAAATTCACTGCAGAAAAACAAATTGGCTAAAGGTTGGATGGATTAAAGAAAATTAGGGAGGGAAGTAGAATGAGCATATAAAGAGAAATCTTTCAGGCTTCTCACTATATGATGTAATTTTTAAAAGTAATTAATTCATGCGATGCCACTGGCGTGGCCAGCATTTTTTGCTGTCCTGCATTGCCCCGAGGCATATTGCTGTGTGTCTGGAGTCACGTGTATACCAGATCCATTTAAGACAGCAGGAGTTGTTGCTGTTTTCTCACATGTAATACATGTGCCATTGTCAACCAATTCTGTCTTTGCGTTTCACATCTTGATTGGGAAGAATACTAACAGCAGATGCTAGATGTCCCAATGTAAATATCTTGCCCTTGTTTCAACTCTGCGTGTTCAGATTTGAAGGCTGTAAGCGTTAAGAGTAGGCAAAGAGTTAATATTTTGTAGGTTTTCCACCCACAGAATTACAGGAAATGATTTCTTTGTCAGATGAGTGTAAACCAGTCCAGGCAGGGTGATGAGGTTGAGAAGTGACTGGTAGGGGTTAGACGATCTAAACTTGCACTTTAAGATTTACAACAGAATTCCTGAATTTGAAGTTTTATTTTCGGTTTCATGCTGTCAGTATTTTGTAGGCCCGAAGGAACAAATTCAGGGTTTGTCGTCTTCTATGTCTGTTGTACTCCAGCATTGAAGGTGAGTTTAAGAACTGTCTTTTGAAAAAAAAACTCTTATGCTGTACAGGTGTTTATTTTTAGGTTACTTTTATTTTTTTGTTTCGCTTTGCTGTTTTCCCTCGGACCGTCGCTCGCAGTAGAAAGTAGAATCGGGCAGGGAGCATTTGGAGGCCTTCTGGTTCTGACCAAAGCATTATTATTTATGTAACCTGGGACTGCGAGTTTTGGTAGGCTATTCAAATTTACGATCCACCAACCTAGCTGTTAGTCATTAGGGGCGATTTTTGTGTGCTAAATGCATTGAGATCGTAGAAACCTTCCTTATAAGCGCATTTGAAATTTCACTATCAGGTGCACAGTTAAATTGAATATTGGTCATGCAACTGAATTCATTCCAGCTTAAGTTGCTGAACATCCATCAACTGTTGTTCATATATAGTATTTCCCCCGCAACTGTAGTTGGCTTGATTTGTAAAGGCAAAACGGTGCATATTATAGCAAATGGAAATCATGTTTGAAGTGGAGAAAATTAGTCATGTGAATATTGTTTGAGCCAGCTAGCCTAGGCATCTAAAACTTAGTGTCGCCTGTTTTGTAACTCCCAGATGAAACAAGTGAGCTTGCTACAGGATCTTGGTTTTTAACCTGAAGTGTACCGTTCCTATAGATCTTATTTATAAGAGAGCAATTGTTAAGTAAGTTGGTTTGTCAAGGCAGCTGTTTTGATGTCTATGAAGAGTTGTAGTACACCACATGTGATGTTGAGGGGAATTCCAGAGGTGCGAACTGAGTAACTACCCTTGACATCAAGACTGCATTTTGATCAAGTGAGGCTCAAGGACCCCTCACAAAATTTGAGTTGATGGGAATGATGGAAATCTTTCCGCTGGTTGGAGTCAGACCTGGCATGAAGAAAGATGATTATGGCAGTTAGGGGTCAGTTGTCTTAGCACCAGGAGATTTCTGCAGGGGTTTCTCAGAGTAGTGTCTTTGGCCCAGCCATCTTCAACTGCCTCAATTACCTTCGCTCGATCGTAAGGTCAGTGACCCACATCTGGAGCACTGTGAGCAGATATGGTCCTCTTATTTAAGGAAATACGTAATTTAATTGGAGGCAGTTCAGAGAAGGTTAATAGGATGATCTCTGGTATGGAGGGATTGTCTTCTGCATGAAGGCTAAACAAGTTGGAGCTCTACTCATTGGGGTTGAGAAGAATGAGAAGTAATCTCATAGACTTATTTAGGATTCTTAAGGGGCTTGACAAGATAAATGCCAAGAGAATGTTTCCCCTTATGGGAGAGTCTGGGACCAGAGGACATAATCTCAGAATAAAGTGGTGCCAATTTAAGATTGCGGTGAGGAGGATCATTATCTGAGTTGAAAGTCTTCGGAACTCCTTGCTACGGTGTTGTGGGGTTAGAGTCCCTGTACATAATTACAGCTGAGAGAAGATTCTTGATCTGGAAGGGAATAAAGGATTCTGGGTAGAATGCCAGAAACTGAAAGTGAGGATCAGCAATGGTGGCGCAAGCTCAAGGGGCTGAACAGCTTACTCATGTTCTTGTTTCTCATGATATTATAAAGTGGGATGGTTGTTGATGACTGCAAATGTTTAGCACCATGCTTAGCATTACTTAATCATGTCAATTTAAGGCACATACTCAAAAAAGCTCTAAGTTAGACTAGTGATCCTGTCAGATTTGTGTAGCAATTGATATTACAGAGCACTCTTACCTCAGCTGCGGGTGATCTCTTTCTTTTTGTAAACGCACTGGAACGTTAGGTTTAATGGAAAGAATAGAAAGAGAAAAACATCGCTTACATTTTGGTGCATTGAGGAGTTGTTGTCTGGCAATTGAAGCACTCTCTCCATCAGCCATTGGATTTATGAGGATTTGAAATATTTAGGAATGAGGATGTATTCTTGGGACTGTTGGGCAATCACTTTTGCTGAGATCATTGACAATGACGTAACAGTTCAATGAGCCTGATACTAATGACTTGCATGTTCTTCATCAAGTGAATACACTGTCTCACTGTCATTACATGTTATTTTATGGTGTCGTCCTGTTTTCTCCCCTCAGTTGAAGCAAAATACTCAGACAGTAGTTTTACCACCTTCATTTTTATTCTGGGTCGTGGAGGGAGAGAGAACAATCGTTCATGTGCAGAGACATGAGTTCTCGGTCTTCTCTCTCGAACAGCAGTTTATGAATTAATTATATAATCATTTTGATTAGATTAGATTAGATTACTTCGTGTGGAAACAGGCCCTTTGGCCCACCAAGTCCACACCGACCCTCCGAAGCGTAACCCACCCAGACCCATTCCCCTACCCTAACACTACGGGCAGTTTAGCGTGGCCAATTGACCTAACCTGCACATTTTTGGATTGTGGGAGGAAACCGGAGCACCCGATGGAAACCCACACAAACACTGGGAGAACGTGCAAACTCCACACAGAGTGTCACCGGAGGCGGGAATTGAACCCGGGTCTCTGATGCTGTGAGGCAGCAGTGCTAACCACTGTGCCACCATGCTGTCCCAACATGGTGAAGGATTCTGATATTCATGTTGCAAAAAAGATTTAAGAAAAAAGGGGTAAGAGCTAAAACAAAAGATTCACAAAGATGGTAAAGCCAAGATACAGATATTGGGGAATACCATTCATATGAGGGAGTCTTCTTTAGGACAGGAGGATGAGAAGTACTTAACAGAGCAGGTTAAGATTGAGATGCTTTTTGTTCTTTCATGGATGTAGGTGCAGGTACAAGGCCAGCACCTGTTACTCATCCTCAAATACCCTGAAAGGAGGTCATTTCAGAGGGAGATTAGCAGTCAGCCTCATCGCTGCCGGTCTGGAATCAATGTAGTTCAAACCAGGATCTCCCTCCCTAAAATGCATTAGTGAATCAGATGAAGTTTTACAACAATTGATGATAGTCTAGTTAATAACAGTCATGAAACTCTTTATAAACCCAGGTTTAATAATTGTACTTGAATTACAGGGAGGAATATCCAGATAAGGCAACATATTGATTGGGTGATGGTTACAATCAGCGGGTATCAATAATAGAGATTAAGCTACCTGCTGTTAAACAATGAATGTTCTTAACCTTAACTGGCTGTACATAATGAATACTTTTCACTTTGTTAAATTGACCTTACATACTGAAAGATTTCAACATTGTTAAATGGCTGTACATAATGAATGTTTTTCCACCTTGTTAACCCATTGCCCTGGCCTCCAGCACCCATTGTTAACTGTACATTCTTATCTGATCTGAGTCATGCTCAGCTGAACCTCTTGTTTCACAAAACTCCGAACTTAACTCTTTCCCTACCTGCTTCTACCCTATACGCGTTTACAATGGACCCTCAAAAAGTCTCTACAAACTCTAGTTTGAAAAATTTTCAAAGTTTCAACACTAATTAGAGCTCTAATCTTTTGACAAATCTTCATATTTAAAAAAAAACTGATTGCAGCTGGGCAAGAAATTTAAAAAGCGGCTGCTCCAATCACCTGCCAGTACTACATCCTATTCAGTATGGATTGTTGAGACAAATGCAGAAATGTAAATCGAGTGTCTAGGATTTAATAAAGTTCCTTGACAACTACAGATGGGAGCTTATTTGTCATTGAAATACCACTGCCTCAGATGGAACATGGTTTATTGTGTAGGCCACGTGAAGGTCCGAGGTCGAATGTCCCGGAACGCTGAAGAGTTCTCCAACTGGGAAGGAACACTTCTGTCTGTTGATTATTGTGCAGTTTCACCCGTTCATCTGTTTCACCAATGTCTCAGGGCATCCTTGCCTGCAATGTATGGGATAGACAACGTTGGCTGAGTTGCATGAGTACCTGCCATGTACATGGTGAGAGGTGGTGACATGTTGGTGTCATTCTTTCACCATGTTGAGTGATATTTGGCTTTTTCTGTTATCCCATCCAATAGTGCAAAATTCTTAATCAAAGAAAAAAAAGTAAGCTTAATAACACCAGAGCATTCTTAAGTGTCTGATAACTCTTTCAGCCACAAATTCTTATGTAGGGTGTAGATTTTAATTTGCAAATACGGAGGCCTTGTGTTTAATGTAAAACAGTACAAAATGGTGTTCTTAATTGTGGGAGTAGAATATGGACTGAATTTGGAAATGCTAGACCTTTGTATAATTGTCGCTGCAACTGAGTTATTATCTTTTTCCCATCTCTTAGGGTGCTTCTACTTCAAGTTCTGAGCATTTTGGTCATAGAGCTAAGCGTGCAAGGCTGTCAGGAAAATTACAAGACCTTCCTGGTAAGCAAATTCTTTATCATTAACAATTTTTTTATTTCACAAAAGGTTTAAATGTGTTTTCATCATACCTCACTTTTTTTTAATCTTATCTTTTTTGGTGAGGTTTTGTGTGAGTAGTTTTTTTTTCTGTGGTCTGCAAAAAATGAAAAGAGGGAGGAAAAGCATGATCCAAGTTCAGTTGAATACTTGGCATTTTTTTTTTACAGTCATGCAGAATTTCAAGCCCCTTGGCTTAATATCTGATCTTGGCAAAAACTTGTTGGTGCATTGGTGTTATTTAGGTTATAGAATTCTGTGCCCCGAGACTCGACATGGGAACTATTAGTTGGACAGTTCATCTTCTGTTGTCCAGTTACCATTGCTGGAAAGTTGCGTGCTTGTATTCTTCTCATGTCTCGCTTAATCAAATCAGACATGGGGTCTCAAAATCCAAGCAAATATAAAAGCTTCAGGAAATGGGCGATTGATTCAACTCATCACTTTTGAGGGTTAACACATCTGCAATAGAAATGCAGGAAATGTTGAAGGAAACACAGTTGGAATTGGGTGCAAAGATATCTGATTTATAAATATGAATTTTATCTTATGGAACAGTTTTTCTATGTCAGGTTTGAAAAAATTGATCTAAATATATAGAACTGTCAGTCAATGTTAGACTGTCCCAGTGTCTTCATATTCTGAAAAGTTCAGTTTAAGAAAAAATCATGTTTGGACATCGAAATCCATGAAATGGTCATTTTTTTTGGTCTTCCAAAAAAACTAGTAGTGTATGTAACTATGGAGTGTTGAGTTTTAGGATACAACTAAACACCTATATCAGCTAATCAGAAACTAAGTTGGGAGCATGCATTTGCTCTATATAGCACACAGATGATTAAAGCTGTTTATGTAATGCTTTTGTTCAGTGTTATTAAACCAGAGACTTGTGGCCTACAAATCTGATTCTCTCTATTCTTTTGAGGGTTTAGTTTTTGATGGAATCCTGCAATATTTCTACTGGTCCTGTGCTCTGTTTGAAGTAAAATACATCATTTGTATCAATTAATGCTTTGAACAGTTCATTAGTAATGTAAACTGTCCTGAAGGTGGCTTTATAAATATGCAAATGAACTTAATGGAGTCAAAAAAAGTCTTTGTTCAGTTGCAATATTTTAATTACTTCCAAGTATCATAGAATGCAGATATTTTGAAGGAAGGATACATAATTGAAAATGGACTGCCATTCTGTAAGCTGTTGTTTGCCATTAACTGACAGTTTGCAAGTTGCTTTTCTTGGCTGAATAATTTCTGCCCCAGAATGCATCTCATTTGGCTTTCAGTCCAAAATGTGTTTTCAAATAAATCTATCCTGGCCTGTTTCCGATTTTGCAGAAATAAATTCCTCTTGCATTGTTTTCAATCCTAAGTTAGTGGCTTTCTAATTCTTATGGAGAAAGTAAGGCCTGCAGATGCTGGAGATCAGAGTTGAAAAGTGTGGTGCTGGAAAAGCAAAGCAGGTCAGGCAGCATCCCAGGAGCAAGAGCGTCAATGTTTTGAGCATGAGCTCTTCATCAGGAATAAAGGGGTGGCCCGATGGGGCTGAGATAAATGGGGCATGGGGGAGCTGGGGCTGGGGGGGAAGGTAGATTAAGGTGGGAGTGATGATGACAGGTCGGAGCGGAGGATGGTGCAGATGGTTGGGAAGGAAGATGGATAGGTAAGACAGTTCAAAAGCTCAGTGCCAAGTTGTCAGGTTGCATCTGGGGTAAGGTGGGGGGGGGGGGGGGGGGGGGAGGAGTGATTACGAAACTGGTGAAATCACATTGAACCTATGTGGTTGGAGGTGAGGCATTCTTTCTCCACGTGTCAGGTGGCTAGAGTTTGCCAATGGAGGACGCCCAGGACATGCATGTCCTTGGTGGAGTGGGAGGGGGAGTTAGTGTTTGGCTGTCGTAAAGATGTTTAGTGTGTATGTCCCAGAGATGTTCTCTGAAATGTTCCACAAGTTGGTCTCCTCCCTAATGTAGAGGAGACCATATCCGGAGCAACGGACACAATAGATGACGTGTGTGTGGAAGTACAGGTAAACTCTGTCAGATGTGGAAGGATCCTTTGGGGCCTTGGACGAAGGTAAGGGGGAAGGTGTGGACACGGGTTTTGCACTTCTTGCGGTGGCAGGAGAAGGTGCTGGGAGTGGAGGGTGGTTTGGTGGGGTCATGGACGGAACAAGGAGTTGTGGAGAGAACGATCTCTGTGGATCGCAGATAGGGGTGGGGGAGGCAAATATATCCCTGGTGGTGGGGTCTGTTTGTAGGTGGAGGATGATGCGATTTATCCGGAGTTTGGTGTAGAAGGTGAGGACTGGAGGGGGGTTCTGTTCTTGTGATTGGAGGAGTGGGGTTCAGGGGCAGAGGTGCAGGAAGTGGAGGAGATGCAGTGGAGGGGAATTTTGGAGGGGAATTTGTGGTCCTTCAAGGGGGAGGCCACCTGAGATGTTCTAAGGTGGAATTGGTCCTCTTAGGTGCATATGTGGCAGAGGTAGAGGAATTGCGAATAAGGAACAGGAGGTAGGTGGGAGGAGGTATAGTCCAGGTAACTGTGGGGGTTTGAAGTAGATATCAGTGTATTGCTACCCTTTTGGTCTGGAGGAAGTGGGATGATTCGAAGGAAAAGTTAATTGAGAGTAAGGACCAATTCAGCAAATTAAATGAGTGTGTCAGTAGAAGAATACTAGTTAGGTTGGTGGAAGAGGAAGAAACTGAAGGCTTGGAGGCCTTTGTCATGGCGGATGGATGAATACAGGAACTAGATGTCCGTGGTGAAGATGAGGCATTGGGGGCTGGGAAACAAAAGTCATGGAGAAGGTGGAGGGTGTGGGTGGTGTCCCGAATGTATTTGGGAGGATCCTGAACCAAGGGGGAACAGGACGGTGTCAGGGTATGCAGAGATAAGTTAAGTGGGGCAGGAGCAGGCTGGGGCAGTCAGGTTTGTGAATTTTGGGTAGGAGGTCGAACTGGGCAGTACAGGGTTCCCAGACTGAGGTTGGAGGCTGTTGCTCAGAGATCTTCTGACGTGATGAGGTTGTGGATTGTCTGGTGATGGGAGGTGAAGTTGTGTTTGAGGGGCCAGTAGGAGGATGTGTCTGCAAGTTGGCACCTGACATCAGCGGTGTGGAGGTCGGTGCGTAAAACTACCAAACGTCAAACCAGCAGACAAAGTGGGCGCAGTGGTAGTTTGGCTTACCAACCTCTACACTGCTGAAGCCAGGTGCCTGACCGGCTGTGCTTTTTAAGCACTGCACTTTTCATTTCCGATACTTATCCCTTTTTGTTTCATTCTCACCCAGAAGTTGAAAATATTTTCCCTCATTTCATCTATTGAACCCTTTGTTAATTTTGAAAGCTGCTTTTTTCTGTTTTAAAAAAAAACATTCCAACCTGCTTGGTACTACTTAACAGTTGAATGCTTTCCATTCTGATAACGTGTTAGGCCAGGGGTTTGTGATAGTATACCTACCAATGTTCTCCTACTTCTCTCAAACAACAACTTCTGGAATCTGTATTTGTGCACAATCAAATGGTGGAAATCCAGAAGAGGTTGACAGCAAATCCATCCTTCTGCAGAAGGTGTGTTGAGGTACAACCATCAATATAAATGGATTCCAGAAATGATTCCACTCATACTATTGGTCTCTTCGCAGGAACCCTTGATAAGTGAGGTGTAATTAGGTTTTTTTGTATCCTGCAAATTTTTCATTACTGCTGAACATTTTTCATTGATGTGAAGAACAAGTTTATACTGGATTGAATCTCAAATTTCTTAATTATAAGATGTGGGAGCAGAAGTAAGCCATTTGGCCCACTGAGTCTAGTCCCATCATTAAGTGGCTAATCTGACAGTCATAGAGATGCACCTCAAATTCATTTACCTGCCTGTTCCCTAAAACACTTGATTCACATAATGATTAGAAATAGGTTTATTTTTGCCTTGAATATATTTAATGACTCAGCTTTGACAGCTCTCTACAGTAAAGAATTCCACAAATGTACCATTCTCCAGGAAAATAAATTCCTCCTCATTGCAGTCTTCAATGGACGACCCACTTACTCTGCAAATCTGCTGCCTGGATGTAGACTCTCCCTCAGAAGGAAATTATCTACCCTGCCAAGACTCTTAAGTATTACCTATTTCAATAAGGTCTATTTACATTCCAAATTCGTGACTACAGCACCAAATCTACTCAGCCTTTCCTCATCAGAAAATCCCTATGTACCTCTGTTCGAGTGAGAGTCTGGACTGCCTCCAATACCAGTACATCTTTCCTCCGATAAAGAGCCCTCAAACTGTTCACAGTATTCCAGAAATGGTTTGACTAGACCCTTGTATAATTCTAGCAAGACCTCTCTATTTTATACTCAATTTCCTTTGAAATAGAGGCCAACCTTGAATAAAAATGAAAAATTGCAAATGCTGGAAATCTGAAGAAAGAACACAAAGTGCAGGAGAAACCCAACAGGTCTGCCATATCTGGAGCAACCCAGGCTTGTGGTCAGCAGAATTCATGGCAAGCCACACAACCCCTTTCTTTTTCCACCTTGCCCTACAAACATCTGAACACTAATAAAGAGTGGGTCATTCAACCTTTTGAGCCTGTTCTGCATTCACTCCAGTCATGCCTGATTTAATTTTAACCACAACTTTACATTCTGCATCAAAGATTGAGGGCAGCATGGTGGCTCAGTTCTGTGTCAGGGACCCAGGTTCAATTCCAGCTTTGGGTGACTGCGTGGAGTTTGCATGTTCTTGCCGTGTGTGCGTGGGTTTATGCTGGATAAAGTGGTTTCTTCCTACAGTCCAAAGATGAGCAGGTCAGGTGGTTTGGCCCGCTGAATTGCCCTGTTGTGTCCTGGCATGTGTCGGCTAAGTAAATTAGTCATGATAAATGCAAGGTTACAGGGATATGGTGGTAGGCTAGGTCGAGGTGGGATGCTTTTGGAGGGTTGGTGTGGACTTAGTAGGCCTCTTTCCGCAATGTAGGGATTCTATGATTCTGCAATTTCTAAGATTCAGCATCCATTGCCTTTTGATAAAGGGAATTTCAAAGAGTCATGGAGACATATAGCACCGAAACATACCCTTCGGTCCAACTCAACCATGCTGACCAGATATCCTGACCTAATGTAGTCCCATTTGCCAGCATTTGGCCCATATCCTTCTAAACCCTTCATATTCATATACACATCCAGATGTATTTTAAATGCTGTGATTGTACCAACCTCCACCACTTCCTCTGGCAGCTTATTCCATATAGCACCACCCTCTGCATGAAAAAAATGCCCCTTTGGTCCCTTTTAAATCTTTCCCCTCTCACCCTAAAGCTGTTCTCTCTAGTTTTGGGGTCCTCACCCTGTGGAAAAGATTGTGTATTTACCCCATTCATGCCCCTCATGATTTTAGAAACCTCTGCAAAAGTCACCCCTCAGCTTCCGATGCTCCGGGGATGCCCACAAGACAACCCTCAGCTACTGCCTCACAGTCACATGACACTCAAAACAACGCAGTGACCTGATCATCTCCAGAAACAGTGTAATGTAAATCATTCCTTAATGGCCAGGTCTGTTGCAAATTGTTTTTTTGTAACTGAAGGGTGCAGTCAGAATTTTAATTGCAATGTTCTAATTGATCCTGAATAGGTGATGATGTACATGGCTCTGAATGACAAGGGATGACTATATAAAGTTACTCTGGCTAGGAAATGGCCATGCAAATAGTTCTGAATGGCAAGAGATGGGAATGTAAACTCCTTACGTTCTACCTGTAAGACAAAGACATGCCACCCACATTCAGGACATCCAATTTCCTGCAGGTCAGCAGAGCAAATTAAGCCTTGAATATCGCATTCCCTCCTTTATCATTTAGGCACTACCAACTTAGAACCAAGAACAAAGAAAATTTACAGCCCAGGAACAGGCCCTTTGGCCCTCCAAGCCTGAGCCGATCCAAACGTACTGTCTAAACCTGTCGATCAATTCCTAAGCATTTGTATCCCTCTGCTCCCCACCTACTCATGCATCTGTCCAGAAGCATCTTAAATTAATCTACTGTGCCTGCCTCTACCACCTCTGCTGGCAACACATTCCAAACGCCCATCACCCTCTGTGTGGAGTACTTGCTGCATGTATCCACCATAAACTTTCCACCTCTCACCTTGAAAGAATGACTTCTTGTTATTGAATCCTTCACCCTGGAAAAAGCTTGTCTCTATCCACCCTTTCTATACCCTTCATGATTTTGTAAACCTCAATCAGGTCCCCCCTCAATCTCCTTTTTTCTAGTGAAAATAAACCTAACCTATTCAACCTCTCTTCATTGCTAGCACTTTCCATACCAGGCAACATCCTCGCAAACCTTCTCTGCACCCTCTCCAAAGCATCCACATCCTTTTGGTTCGGCCGCATTTAGAATATTTACAGTTCTGGGTGCCACATTACCAATGTCTTGTATAATTTTAACATGACTTGCCAGCTCTTATACTCCATATCCCGTCCAATGAAGGCAAGCATACTATATGCCTTCTTGACCACTATCCACCTGTGCAGCAACCTTCAGGGTACAATGGACCTGCACTTCCAGATCTCTCTGCCCATCAACTTTTCCCAAGGCTCTTCCATTCATAGTATAATTCGCTCTAGAATTAGGCTTGCCTAAATGCATCACCTCACATTTGTCTGGCTTGAAAGCCATCTGCCACTTTTCCGCCCAACTCTCCAGTCTATCTATATCCTCCTGTATTCTCTGACAGTCCCTTATGCTTTCTGCTACTCCACCAATCTTTGTGTCATCTGCAAACTTGCTGATCAGCTTATTCATAAGAACTTTACAGTCAGTACTTAAGCAAGTTATTGACACACAACATGCAGTGATTATAACAACAAAAATTACTAGTCCATGCAATAGATAGGAGAATCCTGTAGATCCTGTGTGGGGGAAAAAGTGTTCACCAGTGAAGTTCTTAAATCCACAGTCCTTAGTGACCACTCCACCCCCTCCATGTTGAGTGGGAATGAGCCAGTTATCCAAAATTTCCTTCAATAAAGTCCAACCTGAAAACAAAATCCAGTATATCCTTGCACACCACTGCACGGAGAAATCTGAATTCTTGGATCAAGGCACTTAAATACTTAACCAAACTGACGAGACTTCCATTTTTGCGGAGATCCTTCAGATGGAGGATACCAGTGCATCGGAGTGTAAAGTGCAGCAGCTGCCACAGCAGGGTAGGTGAACACACCATTATTTGCTGTTTCTGCTCCCTCTCTGCTGTCAAATGTAACAAAGCCAAATGGCTGTTTTGATGTTAGCTTGATCAGTGAGCCTTCATATCCCTTAAATGATTGAAAGAGAAGGTAAAGCTCGCGTGGTTTAATATCCATAGGAAGGCCACTGACCTAAAGCGTATGGACCTCCTCTTCACTGGTGTCAGCTTCTTCACTTTTCGTGCTCGTGACTGGGGATCTGATTGGATCAAGTTGTGGAAAGTGGGTGGTGGTCCACAGGCATGCTTTACCTGTGAATGAAGCAACTTGAGAGACCATGTCAGCTGCTGAAAGTATAGTTGCATTTCCTCTCTCATTTCCTTGCCAAGCTGGGTATCAGGATGAAGAGAGTTACATACACCACTGTATCTGCCTATTTCAACATTCTCCCTTGTCTTGAAGTCCATTACTCTGTTCGCTATTTATGACATTATCAAGTTTTATACAATCTACAAAATTTCTGAATTGTACTGCTCAAACAATTCAGTCACTTAGAAACAACAATCAGTGGCCCTAAAAATCAAACCCTCGGGGGAATTCCATTCAGGCTATTCAAAAATTATTTTCCTTTGACAAATTAATACTTGGCTAATGTGAAAGCTGTCAGGAGAAGTATTTTTAAAAATCCGGAACAGCAAGAAAACAACAAAATATTCTCTGTGCTTCAGCTGTTGAAGAGGCAGTTTCAGTTCAGATTCAAATATCAAATATCCATGGCAAACAAATGTGAAATATATTAAAATATGTTCTCCAAATGAAGCTTCCTAAAAAAAGACAGTTGAAATTATAGTGGTTACAGGCCAGTAATTGTACAACTTTGTTACAGACGAACATTCTTTGAATTTGCAACATGAAGTGGGACAATGAATTGACAGACCTGAAAGAGTTCAGCCTCAAGTTCTAATGTTTTCTAAAATCTTAACATAACATCAAAATTAAAATGCACCCTTCGTTTTGTTAACACTGCATTTAAAACAAAAACAGCAAAGATATTTTAACACAATACTCTCATTTGGCTAAAGCATGACCACTGACACAATTGTTTTTTGAAACAGGCATTGTAGAATTTCAAACCACTCAGGAGCTCAAGGCCCTCAATCAGTTTGTTTGAAAGGTTACATGTTTGATAATTTTAAAAAAGACCTAATGTCATATAATATTCATGTAAAAACAAAATCTGCCTCATTACATAACTCACAAAACACATTGAATTGAGTTCCGAATTCAAAAAAGGCAAAACAGTTATGTTGAAATTTTCTGAATCAGTATTTTAACAAACCAAAATATTTAAATATCAAGCACTTTCAGTATAGCATAATTTATATTGAAACTTCCTTTTTCCACCAAAGTGCAACCTTAATTTCAGCGTTCCTCATTTTTGTTTCGAGATCCCTTAGGCAGAGGCTAATCACCATACTCTCAGGCATCCAATTTCCTGCAGTTCGTCAGAGAAAATTAACCCTATAAATCTTTTCGGAACCCTTTCAAATTTCACAACAACCTTCCAATAGGAACGAGACAGAATTGCACACAATATTCTAAAAGTGGCCTAACCAATGTCCTGTACAGGCGCAACAACCACCCAACACCTGGACCCAATGCACGGGCCAATAAAGGTGAGCATATCAAATGCTGCCTTCACTATCCTGATTACTGTAACTCCACTTTCAAGGAGCTATGAACCTGCACTCCAAGGTTTCTTTGTTCAGCAACACTTCCTAGGACTTTAGTATTAAGTGTATAAGTCCTGACCTGATTTGCCTTTCCAAAATGCAGCAGCTCACATTTATCTAAATTAAACGCCATCTGCCACTCCTCAGCCCATTGGCCCATCTGATCAAGATGTATTCTGAGGTAACCTCCTTCGCTGTCCATTACATCTCCAATTTGGTGTCACCTGCAAACTTACTAACTATATCTCTTACGCTCACATTCAAACCATTTTTATGAATGGCAAAAAGCAATGAACCCAGCACCGATCCTTGTGGCACACCACTGGTTACAGGCCTACAGTCTGAAAAGCAACCCTCCACCACCACTCTGTCTTCTACCTTTTGAGCCAGTTCTGTATCCAAATAGCTGGTTCTCCCACTATTGTCATCTAACCTTGCTAACTAGTCTACCATGAGGATCCTTGTCGAGCACCTTACTGCAGTCCCTATAGATCACGTCCACCACTCTCCTCATGAATCCTCTTAGTTACTTCTTCAAAAAACACAATCATTAATGAGACACCATTTCCCACGCACAAAACACTGTTGACGATCATGAACAACCTTTGTCTTTCCAAATACATGTAAATCCCTCCAAACAATGTCAGGCTCACAAGCCTCTAGTTTCTTCGCTTTTCCTTACCATCTTTCTTAAGGAATGGCACTACGTTACCTAACCTCCAGTTTTCTGGCACCTCATCTGTGTGGCTATTGATGGGGCCCAGCAATCACTTCCCTAGCTTCCCACAGAGTTCTAGGGTACACCTGATCAGGCCCCAGGGATTTATCCACCTTTATGCATTTTAAGACGTCCAGCACCAACATCTCTGTAATATGGACATCTTTGAAGATGTCGCTGTTTATTTCCCAATATTCTGTATCTTGCATATCCTTCTCCACTGTAAACACAAATGCAAAACACTTGTTGAATATCTCCCCCCTCGTTTGTGGTTCCACACAATGGAGGCCTTGTTGATCTTTGAGGGAACCTATTCTCTCCCAAATTACTCTTTTGCCCTTAATGTATTTGTAGAATCTCTTCAGATTCTACTTAATCCTATTTGTCAAAACTATCTCATGTCGTCTTTTTGCCATCCTGATTTCCTTCTTAAGTATACTCTTACTGCCTTCATACTTTTCTAAGAATTCACTCAATCCCTACTATCTATACCTGACACATGCCGCTTCCTTATTCTTGACTAAAATCTCAATTTCTCTAGTCATCCAGCATTCCCTATACCTACTGGCCTTGCCCTTCATTCTAACAGAATCAAACTGTCTCTGGACTCTTGTTATCACATTGCTGAAGGCTCCCTTTTTCCAGCCATCCCTTTACCAGCAAACATCTGTCCCCAATCAGCTTTTGAAAGTTCTTGTCTAAAATGGTCGAAATTGGCCACCTTCCAATACAGAACTGTGATTTATAGATGAGGTCTATCGTTTTCCATCACTGTTTTAAAACTAATAGAATTATGATCACTGCTCCCCTACTGACACTTCAGTCACCTGCCTGCCTTATTTCCCATGAATTGGTCAAGCTTTGCACTTTCTCTGGTACGTCCATCCACATACTGAAACAGAAAATTTTCTTGTACGTACTTAACAAATTCCTCTCTATCCAAGCCCTTTACACTTTGGCAGTCCCTGTCCATGTTTGGAAAGTTAATATCATACGTTAACTACTATAACCACCCTGTTGTCATTGTAGATAACTGAGATCTCCTTAAAAATTTGTTTCTCAATTTGCTGGAGGGTCTACAATACAATCCCAATCAGGTGATCATCCCTTTATTTCTCGGTTCCACCCTGGAACCTCTCTGGATGTGGTCCCAGGAGTGTCCTTCCTACATACAGCCGTAACATTATCCCTAATCAAAAATATCAAATTGCTATGATATCCCAGTCCCATGTTCCAAACCATGCCCTGAGTTCATCTGTCTTGCCTATTAGTCCTCTCACATTGAAGTAAATGCAGTTTAATTTATCAGCCCTACCTTGTTCTTTGTTTGCCCTGACTGTTTGACTTAGGCCATTTCCCAACTGTACCAGTACCAGACTGATCTCTTGCCTCACTACCTCCCAGAGTCCCCCACCCGGCTCGTTTAAATCTGCTGGAGCAAATCTCCCCACCAATTAGTCCCCTTCCAATTCCGGTGCAATCTGTCCTCCTCATACGGGTCACTTCTACTCCAGAAGAGATTCTAATGATCCAAAAGCGTGCATCCTCCTCCCATCAACCAGCTGCCCTGCCACGCATTCATCTGCTCTTATCCTCCAATTCCTACCCTCACTAGCTTGTGGACATCTGGAGTAATCCAGATATTACTACTCTCTAGGACCTTTTTAAATTCCTGCCTAAATTCCTATATTCTATCCTCAGCATTTCAGCCTTTTTTCTTCCTATGTCGTTAGTTCCAGTGTGTGTAATGACCTCCTACTGGCTCCTGTCCCCTTGGAGAACATCTGGCCACTAACATCTGGACACTCTCCGCCATATCCTTGATCCTGCCTCCAGGGAGGCAACGCGCTATTCTGATGGCTTATTGTTAGCTGCAGAAAAGTTTGCCTGTGCCTCTTACCAGAGAGTCCCCTATCACAATTGATTACTTGGAACCTGGCATGCCCCTCGTGACATTAAAGCCAACCTTAGTACTATAGACCTCCCCTGAGAGTCCATTACGCCCTACATTTTCCAAAACAGTATACATGTTTGAGATGGGGATAACCACAGGACTCTCCTGCACTACCCTCTCCTCCTATCTTTCCTGGAGGTCACCCATGTACCTGACAATATCTTCAGTTTATCTCCAAATCTGCAACTGCCATTCTTCACGCTCCCTAGCTCCGGTAAATTCCTCATTGCCTCTAACTGCCATTCCAACTGATCCATGCGATCCAGTAGGATTTGCAACCAAACATACTTCCTGCGGACCTAATCACCAGTAACATGGAAACTCTCCCCAATCTCCCACCTCCAACAGGAATAGCACATCACTATACTAAAAACTATCTTTGCACTGTAACAATCTATGGACCCAGAAAATAACACAGTCTTACTGCTCTAAAAACACTGATCCAGGCTAGCTTAGTACTTAGCTTTCTTATATTTTTAAAGGTTGATCAAGAAACAGGTCTCAATAAAAATATATCAAAACAGAAGCCATTCTACTCACTATTGTAGATTTACAACAAAAAACAGTAAGATTACACTTCAAAAACTAGCCACTTAACTGCTCCCCTGCTGTGAGCTCCCCCACACAGGGTTCTCTAAGATGAGTTGTGAATTTTGCTGTTTATTTTAATTAGACCAACTCCATTGCCCAGAGATATTTTAAACCAAACAGCAAAAGCAGCAGCAATGCAGGTTACTGCTTAGTCAGGCAGCCCTTTTTCATTTGAATTACTTCCCATGTGGTCACCACTTTTGTCTCCCTTCCTCCTTTTTAAAGTGCTGTTGTTTTGATTCCTTTTTCCCCCCCACAAAGTTCCAAAACAGTGCAACAGGTTATATGAGTAATTTTTGCTCCTAGAATTTGAGGAAATCCGCTCCAACACTTTTTTTAAAAAAAAAAACCTCAAAGGAGCAGCTCTTAGAGCCACAATTTTTTTCCTATCCTCCATCTTGGATTACCCAGAATTCTTTTTTAGACTGAACCCGCTGAGAGAAGAAATGTATTTTTATCTCTGTTTTAAATGGGCACCATCTTACTTTTGAACTATGACCCCCAGTTCTAGATTGTCCCATGAGAGGAAACAACCTTTTAGCATCAATCCAGTCAAATCTGCTCAGGATCTTACTTGTAGTGATTAGTCATCTCTGACTCGAAGATAAAGGTTTAGCCTGTTTGGCATTTTCTAATAAGGCAATCCACTTGTTCAAGGTATTAATCATATTATTATTATTCAAACTGCTTTCAATTCATTAGCATCCTTCTGGAAGTGCAGTGACTAATACTGTATATACTACTCCAGATGTAGTCTTATCAATGTCTGTATAACTCGAGCATAACCTCCCTGTTCTTGCATTCTGTTTGCTTTGTAATAAACCATAATATTTTATTAGCTTTCCTGATTAATTGCTGTACCCACATAATAACTTTTGTGATTCATGCTCAAGAACAGACTGATCTCTCTGCATTTCAGGGCTCTGCAACTGCTCTTTTTCGGTAATGTGCATGTTTTTATTCTTTGTGCCAAAATGGACAATTTCACACTTTTTTCGACACTGCTGTTTTTGCAAGATCTTTGCCCACTCTCACAGCCTATCTGTATCCCTTCTGTGGGCTCCTTAAGTCCTCTTTACAGCTCCATTTCCCAGCTATCTTGTGTCATCAAATTTAGCTACCATACCTTCAGGTCTTTCATGCAAATGAATTGTATAAATTGTAAAGAGTCGAGGCTACAGCACTGAGCTCTATGGCACACCACTCGTGACATCCTGCTACAAACCCACTTGCTCCTCTCTTCATCCTGTTAACAAGCCAATATCTACACAAGTCAATATGCTATCCCCTAGACAATGAGCTTTTGTTTTCTGTTATAACCGTTGTACCTTATGAAGTGCTTTCTTGAAATTTAAATACAGTACATCCACTAATTTCCCTTTATCTACAGCACATGTATAAAAACAGGCAGACTTTAAAAGTAAGCAAATGTTTCTACAACTGAACAAGACCCTAATGAGGTTGCATGTACAGTTTTCATCCTCTTATTTAGGGTTATAGAGATGTACAGCATGGAAACAGACGCTTTGGTCCAACTCCTCCATGTCAACCAGATATCCTAAATTAATCTAGTCCCATTTGCCAGCACTTGGCTCATATCCTCGGCTAAACCCTTCCTTTCCAGATGCCTTTTAAATATTGTAATTGCACCAGACTCTTCCACCTCGTCTGGCAGCTCATTCCATACGCTCACCACCCCATGCATGAAAAAAATTACCCCTTTTTGTCCCTTTTATAATTTTCACCCCTCAGCCTAAACCTATGCCCTCTGGTTCTGGACTCCCCTACCCCAGGGAAAATACCTTGTCTGTTTATCCTATCCATGCCCCTTATGATTTTGTAAACCTCTATAAGGCCACCCCTCAGCTTCTGACGCTCCAGGAAAAACAGCCCCAGCCTATTCAACCTCTCCCAGTAGCTCAAACCCTCCAACTCTGGCAACATCCTTTCAAGTTTCACAACTCCCTCTGATAGGAAGGAGACCAGAACTGCACGCAATATTCTGGAAGTAGCCTAGTCAATGACCTGTACACATAGTAGCCACAACATGACCTCCCAATCCCTATACTTAATGCTCTGACCATATGCCTTTTTCACTATCCCATCTACACTCTACTCAATTTTCAAGGAATTTGAGTGTAGTTGTGTAAACCTCTTTGATGTCCCCTCTGAATTCTCCACATCCTTCCTATAATGTGGCAACCAGAATTGAACGCAATACTCTTTAAGTGTAACCTAATCGAAGTCTTATAAAGCAGCAACATGACATCCTGACTCTGATTCTCAGTTTCCTGACCAATGAAGGCAAGAATGCCATTTGCTGCCTTTAACACCCTATCTACTTAAGTGCCCATTTTCAGGGAGCTGTTGACTTGAACTCCAAGATCCCGCTATACATCAGTGCTGTTCAGCGTCCTACTATTAACTGTCTACTTTTCCTCAACAGTTGATCTCCCAAAGTGCAGTACCGCATACTTACCTAGATTAAACTCCACGTCCATTTCATAGCCCATATCTGCAACTGATCTATGTCCCGCTGTATCCTTTGACAATCTTCTACACTGTCCACAACTCCACCGATCTTTGTATTATCTGCAAACTTAGTAACCCACCCATCTATATTTTCATTCAAGTCATTGATATGTATCACAAACAGCAGAGGTCCCAGTCCAAATCGCTGTGGATTACCACTAGTTATGGATCTCCAGCCAGAAAAACACCCTTCCACAACTACCCTCTGCTTTCTACATGCAAACTAATTCTGAATCCAAGTGTGATTTACGGGTCCAGTCCAATTTTTGCTTCCTAAGCTTTATATAAGTGTTTCTCCTCGTGACTAAATTCACAACCTCGCTCATTATCCAAGGGTCCCTTATATTGTTATCCTTGTCCTTCCTCTTTACTGGAACATGCTGGTCTGGTGCGAATTGGCGACTTAGCTAACTTTTCCCAGAATGCTCCTCAGAGAAGTCTCCATCTAATGGATATTTTGAGAGATTGAGCAGATTAGGTTTACAGTGGAAACTTGATCATCTGAATGGGATGGGCCGGTACTATTTCGTTTGGATAATCGACTATTCGGAAAATCGATTAAATGCCTTTCCTCTGGGGCTCAGCGTTGTAAAGTCTGCTCCCCGTTCAGGTGACTCGCACCAACACACACTTGCTCGACACCCCATCTACCCCCGTCCAGCACCGGCCCCCAACCTGATCCCAACACCGCCCCCAGCATAAAGTGCATGAGGCCAGCCCCAACGCTGCCCGCACCCAGAACCCCATCCAACCCTTCAGGAATCCTGAAGAAAGGCTTATGCCCGAAACGTCGATTCTCCTGCTCCTTGGATGCTGCCTGACCTGCTGCGCTTTTCCAGCAACACATTTTTCAGCTTTGAAGCTAAGGTATGTCAGCCGTGATTGTATTCAATGGTGAAGCAGGCTTTTGAGGGACTTTAAAGAACTAAACTAAATTTGTTAAGCATGTTTCTTTGACAAGACTGTATTGGCTCTGCCTGATTACCTTGAACTTGTCCAAGCACCATGTTATAACAACTTTAATAATAGCTTCTAACATATTCTTTGTCTCAGAAGTTAAACAAACTGGCCTGTGGTTTCTTCCTTTCTGCCTCCATTCCTTTTTGAATTAAGGAGTTACACTAGCTAATTTCCAATTTAAAGAAACCTTCTCTGAATTTTGGAAAATTAAAACGAATGCATCAACTATTTCACTGGTTACTACTTTTAAGGAGAAAGTGAGGTGGAATATGCTAGAGATCGGAGTTAAAAAGTATGGCACCTGAAAAGCACAGCGGTCAGGCAGCATCTGAGGAGCAGGAGAGTTGAAGTTTCGAGGTGCTGGATGTCTTGAAACACCATAAAAGTGGATAAATCCCCAGGACCTGATCAGGTGTACCCCAGAACTCTGTGCGAAGCTAAGGAAGTGGTTGCTGGGTCCCTTGCTGAGATATTTGTATCATCAGTAGTCACAGGTGAGGGACCGGAAAACTGGAGGTTGGTTAACGTGGTGCCATTATTTAAGAAAGATGGTAAGGACAAGCCAGGGAACTATAGACCGGTGAGCCTGACATCGGTGGTGGGCAAGTTGTTGGAAGGAATCCTGAGCAACAGGGTGTACATGGATTTGGAAAAGCAAGGAACAATTAGGAATAGTCAGCATTACTTTGAAGAAGTAACAAAGAGGATTGATGAGGGTAGAATGGTGGACGTGATCTATCTGGATTTCAGTAAGACGTTCGACAAGGTTCCCTGTGGGTGACTGGTTAGCAAGGTTAGAACTCTGGAATAGTGGAAGAACTAGCCATTTGAATACAGAACTGGCTCGAAGATAGAAGACAGAGGGTTACTTTTCGGACTGGAGGCCTGTGACCAGTGGAGTGCCATAAGGGTACACTGCTTTTCGTCATTTATGTGAATGATTTGGACATGAACAAAGGTTAGTAAGTTTGCACATGACACCATAATTGAACAGCGAAGAAGTTTACCTGAGTTCAACAGGATCTTGGATCAGATGGGCCAATAGGCTGAGGAGTGGCAGATAAATGCGAGGAGTTGCATTTTGGAAAAACAAATCAGAGCAGGACTTATGCACTTAATGATATGGTCCTGGGGAGTGTTGCTGAACAAAGAGACCTTGGAATGTGGGTTCATAGCTCCTTGAAAGTGGAGTCACATGTCGATAGGATAGTGAAGGCGGCATTTGGTATGTTTTCCTTTATTGGTCAGTATTGAGTACAGAAGTTGGGAGGTCATGTTGTGGCTGTACAGGACATTGGTTAGACCACTGTTGGAATATTGCGTGCAATTCTGGTCTCCTTCCTATTGAAGGATGTTGTGAAACTTGAAAGGGTTCAAAAAAGATTTACAAGGATGTTGCCTGGATTGGAGGACTTGAGCTTTAGGGCGAGGTTGAATAGACCCAGGCTGTTTTCCCTGGAGCATCAGAGGCTGAAGGGTGACTTTGTAGAGGTTTATAAAATGATGGGCATGGATAGGATAAATAGACATGATGAGGGGCATGGATAGGATAAATTTTCCCTGAGGTGGGGTCTGTTTCTGTGCTGTACATCTCTTTGATTTGAGAAATGAGGTAGAGTCAAATGTAGTGAACCTCCTCTGTCTGTCTCAAGTAAGGGGACCAAAGCGTCATGTTCTTATTAATGTTACAACATGGAGGTCAAACCCCTCTGTTAATTGAACCAAATACCGTGAAAAGCTTGCCTTGCCTCGTAATCTGTTAAAATATGAGTGACAGAGAACTCCTAAATTCCAGTATTTAACGAAAAAAAGTTTATTTTCTTAACTGTCGTAGTGAACACTAAGCAACAATTGTCTGACCTCAACTGTATAAAAAGAAATGCTGTTCCAATAACACACTTATTAAACATTACATTAACTTAATCTCAAGACCATACAGTCTCTGTCTTCAATCTTCCAGCTGCTGATCTCCCTGGGTCTTTTTTTTTACTGCAAGTATGTTTTATGTGAAAAAATAGAGAGCATTTTCTAATTTCTTGGAGAGCGAGATGTTAGATGGGTAGTTAATTCTGTGTCTATAGCAGTTGCTTGATGTTCGGTGGCAGTTGCTCTCAAATTTTCAAAATACCTGGTTTATATACACCCCCATGACACATTAAATTCTTATAATTTGATTGGTTTCCAGGTGTCAAAACAATAAAATTCAAATTCCATTGGTTTCTGGTATCCTGGGCATAATTTAAATTAATGGGTTAAATTTGAATTGTTGTCAAAACAGCCACCAGAACTCAGATATCCTGACCTTTAGCTGACAGCTGTGGTTGTACTTTAAATGCAGAATAGCACTTTCTATCTTAAAGTGACCAAACATGCTTTCAACATCATAACACTAATGCGAACAGAGAGATTGCTGATATCGAGCTGAAAGGGAGATAAATGCTGGGTCGGGTGCAAGTGAAAAGTTTAAATGGTTGAAAATGGGTTGGCTGTGCAGGGAGCAAGCCATACAAAGCAGGGTCTCTGGGTGTTGGGGGCAAGGGCAGTGAACATGGAGGAGGGTATTAGCATTCTGAAATTGTTAAATTCAGTGTTTAGTCCTGAAGGCTTTAAGACACCCTATCTGACTCTTCAAAACCAGATCTAGTATAGCCTGTTCTTAGGTTGGTGCCGTAACATACTGATCTAAGAATTTGACCTGACCTGAATTCCTTATCCAGGCTATTACTTTACAACTGATATTTATATGTAGTTTAAAGTCCCCCTGATAAATGCTGTACTCTTTTGACAAGCTTCCATTAGTTTTTCCTTGATACCCTTTTGTCACTGAGAGCATTGTTGCAAAGGTTGCAGGTAACACAAAGCCAGTGTATGGTGAATCTATGGAACACATTGCCACAGAAGGCTGTAGAGGCCAAGTCATCGAGTGTCTTGAATGCAGTGATAAGTTCTGAGTTTTAAGGGAATCAAACATTATGGACAAAGGCAGGAGATTGTGCTTGAGAAACATATCAGCCATGATCGAATGGTGAAGCAGACTGGATAGCCAAATGACCTAATTCTGGTGCTTTATTTTGTGGTAATGGTTACTATTAGGGAGCTTGTATCCAACTCCCACAAGTAACCTCTTGCTTTTATCATTTCTCATCTCTGTTATATTACTTCTGTATTCTGTTTTCCTGAATTAATGTAATCCCCCTCTCATGTTAATGTCATCCTTAATTAACTGTGCTGCTCCTCCACCCTCTCCTGGCTTCCTGTCCTTCCTAAATGTCGAAACCTAGGTTTTCCTGCGGGCAAGTCTCAGCAATGCCCATTAGATCAAACGTAGTTACCTTAATATGTGCTACTCGTCATTCTGTTTTGCCCTTATCCCCATTGTTTAGTTTCAAACCCACATCTCTTCCTTAGTTAGCAAGAAGCCAATCCTAGTGCAGCTCAGATGTAGACTGTACCAGCAGTACACACCTCATTTTCCCCAGTTTTGGTACCAGTGCCACATGTGTTAAGTTGTTTTACTCCTGAGGTTCCTACACACTTGATGCACCTGCAACACACCAACTTCTGTGAACAAGCAACCAAATTTATTAAACTCCGTACAGTACAAGCTTTCTGGAGGAATCTTTAACATACACCTCGCAGAGCTTACGGGGTCATGGCAAAAGCTCTCACTGAACAAAGGAAACAGTCTTTCCTTTATACAAAACTCTCAACATCACAGTTAGTACTACCCACAAGCCAATCCCTCATAGTCACATGCCACTGAAGTTACAATGCAGTGACTACCCCACCTCCAGAAACAATGTAATGCGAACTATCCCTTAATGGTCAAATTTCTCGCAAATTACTTTTTGTAACTATAGGGGAGTAGTCAAATTCCAACTATAATGTTCTTATTGATTTCTGGATGAAAATGTAAATCATCCCTGAGTGGCGAGGAATGGCTGTCTAAACCTCCCACGTTCCACCTAAAAGACAAAGCACACCCCCTTACCCCTGGGACGTTCAATGCCTTGCAGGTCAGTACAGCAAATTAACTCTATTGTCTCCCATGAACTGAAAATCATTTCTCTCAAATCAGTCTTTCAGCCATTCATTTTTCTCTCTAACCTTGTTTACCCTCTGCCAATTTCACATGGCTCAAGTAATAATCCAGAAATGATTAGTTTTGAGATTTTGCTTAATTTAGTGCCTTGCTCCTTGTATTGACTTTGCACGACCTCTTTCCTAGTTTTGCCTGTCGTTGGTGCCGACATTCTAAACCATCACAAAGCATAACAATTTTGTAAACTCTATGTTTCTAATATGCTTGTTGCATTTATCTCTTATTCACTGATAAATATTCTGCCCATCACAACAACAACTTGTACAGACCACATAATCCTCAAATGCCAATCAATATTTTCTGTCCCTTTTTATTTCTGATCTTTATCCAAGCCTATTCAACATGCTATTTTTTCAAGCAAGGATGCTTTTACTGTTTCATCTCATTCTTGATATGAAATTAACCCCATCATGCTGGAGGAGGATTTGATGAGTTGGATATTCAATGACTGTGACCTGTTATCCATTTTGCCCATCTCTTCTAAATGTCAAGTATTGTGGAATATTTAATTCTTCACTTGAGTCCTCTGCAACTGCATTTCCAGAGTGGCTACTCGATCAACCCCATTAATTTGTATCTGTGCTCTTAATTAATTTATTTTGTTATGAATACTTAATACATTTAAATATAGTGCTATAAACTTTAAACCTGTTTTGGTGCTTTTCCCTGTCAACAGGATTTGCTAATGCTATATTTATCTTTCCCATTCTGATCTGCTCTGCTTAATTTTATCCAAATTTCCAGTCTGTTCCACGCCCTTTACATTTCTCTTATTGCTTCATCCTTTCTTGAATCCTTTCCAGACCGTTTTCTGGCCACTGAATCTAGCCATCTATTTTGTCAGCATTCCTTATTGTTACAATATGGAGACAACAGCCAAACCAAATCAGCCTCCCTACCTCTGTATTTGCAACACAGTTTTTTAAAAAAATCAAAGCTTCAAAGATACTAAATATTGTATGGTTCTGAAACAGACTTTTGAATAATCAGTACAGCGTTCCCCTTCCTCCACGTACACGCAGGGATACGTTTCCAGACCTACCTCAGATAGCTGTGAACCCATTCATTTAAATGGGAAATTTTACCTTCCTGGCAGCCCTGGTCCCTGATTCTGGATCGTTCCCTGTAATATGTTCAGGCCGCAGGTAACTGACACCGTGGAAACTGAACCCGCGGATGCAGCAGTCGGCCTGTTCCAGACTTTGTGAATAGTTGATGATCGACACTGGGTTTGTACCTCAAACTAGGTGTAACAATTTATTAACAATATAGTAACTTTAGCAGAGCTAAGTTAAACAATGAAGTAAATTATGGCTAAGATTTAAACCTAGACCTCTTTAATTCTAACCTCAACTCTGATGCAAAGACAGACAGACTGACGGTTCAGGAATAAATCAAAAGGGAAAAATAAGTGTGATGTAACTGGCTATTTCACTTCAGTCTCCATGATCAGTAACATCATAGCATATGGGTTATTGTTTTGCTTGGTTTCTGATGACCTATGTGTGCAGCTAGCTTCCATTGTGCTTTGAGAAATATTCATTTAATCCTGCGATTCTATTCTGTGAGCTATCAATAAATTGATGATGAGAGGACAATGAGAGAGCAATCAAACCTCTGAGCTCTAGCTTTTGTAGACACAATCCTTCTAATTCAAGCACAATTCAAAAATCAGTTCAGATCTGACCTCTCCCTGTCAGACTCATTTTTACCCACAATGTCCCAATTAACATTCAGAATCCACTATCTGCTTGAGTGTAAGGCCTCGATGGAGTTGAAGCATTTATGGAGCAGTTTTTATCTAGAAACAATCTGCAATTAACTTTCAGACCTGGTCTCATGAACAAATATTAGTTTGTCCTTTTTTGAAAAGAAGCTATAACTCAGGCCAAAGGTCATCTTTAGTTCTCAGCTCACAGTTCACAACTCTGAACCAAAAATTGATTTAAAAAACAAATGAAAAATTGGTGAGAGTCCTAACAATGCTGAGTATTCTAGTTTGCTGTTTTTCTTGAGGCAATGATTTCCAAATGAACAATAGACCCCCTCTTATTTTTAGGTTTGCAGAATCAGGCAGGGAATGACGTTTTGCCCAATTTATTACACTGATCCTGCTTTCCAACAATTAATGTAATTAAGAGAACTTTTGAGGATGCTGTCAAAATGTTTTCATAAATTAATAGCTATGCATTTACTTAATGCTTATTTATCTTGGATTTAATTAATTTTAAAAGTCTAGTAAGTGAAGGGGGTTTTAATATTGAAGACTGGGTGTTCAATGTATTTCCTTAAAAATAATCTGTAGGTTTTTAAATTCAGGAATGAAAGCGAGCACCACAGCAAAATACAAAAGAAAATGCAAGATCTTCGTAAATAATGGAGCAAGCTTGTAGGGCTGTATGTTTTGCTATTGGTTTATGTTGTTATGAACTTTGTAAGCAGTACCCAAACAGCAGAAGTTTGCAAAATACAGTTGATTCATATAAAGAAGTCATTAGAGATAGAAAGTGACACTGTTGTTGATCAAGAACAAGCACTTCAGATTTGGAATGATACCCAAATGCATCTTTTGCATTTCACTTTTTAATAGCATCACCAGCAGAGCAATATCTTCAAGTAAAACTACCAGATGAGGTCGTTATGAATATCTTCTCATATCTACTTGAACAGGATCTTTGCAGAGCAGCTTGTGTGTGTAAACGTTTCAGCGAGCTAGCTAATGATCCAATTTTATGGTAAGTAGGCTTTGATATTTCTGCAGCCTCTCCAATTTACTGAAACCTTTGTTGCCCTGTTTCACTTTGGTTATTCTTCTAGTCATTCATATTATTTCTGGCACAGGTAAATGTGTCATAAATGCCATTGTCTTTCATGATCAATGTACCAAATTGTACCTGATCCAGAGTACCCAAATTAAAAGCGAATGAAAAAATCTAATTCATTTGGCAAGCAAAAATGATAATTTCAATATTTCTATTAGTTTTGTAAAATTTTATTGAGTTCATCTTGAATTTTAAAAATATTTGGATCAGTAAAAATATCAATGTTGGACGGGAGTGTACAAAGTTAAAAATCACACAACGCCAGGTTATAGTCCAACAGGCTTAATTGCAAACTCCAAAAGCTAGTGCTTCCAATTAAACCTGTTGGACTATAATCTGGTGTTGTGATTTTTAACTTTTTTCTTAGAGACATGGTCCAAATGTATTTGGAATTGTGAACATTTTGGGTGGAACTAGGTGAATGATCACTTTGAGCTGTGCATATTTAAAGTCCCATGTTGTCAGTGAGGGCACCCTTCCATCATGTTGAATGACACATTATTGCTAAATTAGATCCAGAACAGACCAAACAACTCAAAACTGAACTTCCAAAAGGTGTTATGGATAAGTAACTGTGACAGCACAGGAATCACTCCTGAAACAATACCCAGGTTTTAAACATGCTTTCGAGCCACAATAATTATATGGCTGGTCCATGCGCATTACATGTCAATTGCTTTTGCTGGAGGGGGGTCCGGGCAAGCTGTTTACGTTGCCTCGTGTTTAAGGTAATCATTGTCCTGGATTTGTGTGATGCAGATGTTGCTGGATACTTAGCAGCTCAAGCCTGAATGTTGTTCGTGATTTAGTCTTTCTTCATGTATAAAGTATAGAATAACTATTCTTCCAGGAAACGATTGTATATGGAAGTGTTTGAGTATACTCGGCCAATGATGCATCCGGAGCCAGGCAAATTTTATCAGATAAATCCAGAAGATTGCGAACATCCAAATCCTTGGAAGGAAAGTTTTCAACAACTGGTATGGTGTTATTAATTGCTGTCCAAATATGATTTTCTTTCATAAGTAAACTTTTGTGAGTATGGTTTTAGTTGATGAAGCTCTTTTCCCTGAAGAAAGGCTTAATGAGTTGAGGGCAGAACATCAATTGTGCCTGAGTTTGATTCTGTGCACTTGTACACAGCAGATATCATAGGGATGTGACATTGAAGGAGGTAAGTGAAGTGCTTGTCTTCATAACAAGAGGATTCAAATACAGATGCAGGGATAAATGCTGCAGTTGTTTTGGTCTCTTTACCTGAGGAGGGGTGTCCTGGCTATGGAGGAAGTGCAACAAAGTTTTACCAGACTGATTCCTCAGACAGCAGGAGTGATCAGTGAAGACAGACTGGATTCGTTAGAACTATATTCAGAATTTATAAGAATGAGGGAGGATCTCATAGAAACAGTTGCTGGCTATCCTTGGGAAGCAAGGTAAAATACTTGGTTAGGCAATGATTAATTAGTTGAGATAAAAAAAAGTCCATAGAAAGTAGCAGTAAGCCATTCTATTCTTCGACTCTGCTCCAACATTCAGTAAGATAATGGCTGATCATCCAATTCAGTAACATGCTCCTGCTTTTGATCCCCTTAACCCCAAGTACTTTATTTAATTCATCCTTGAAAATATTTAATGTTTTGCCCTCAACCACTTTCTATGCTAGAGAATTCCACAGGTTTGCCTCACTCTGGGTGAAGAAATTTCTCCTCAACTCAGCCCTATCTTTAGACAGTGACCCTTGGTTCTGGACTTGCCGGTCATCAGTAGTATTATTCCTTCATTTAACCTGTCAAAGTCTGTTAGAATTTTATGTGCTTCTATGAGATCCCCTCTCATTCTTCTAAACTCTGGTGAATATCGTCCTAACCAATCCAGTTTGTCTTCATTTATCACTCCTGCTGTCTGAGCAATCAGTCTGGTAAAACTGTATTGCACTTCCTTCATAGCCAGGCCACCCTCCTCAGATAAAGAGACCAAAACTGCACTCCCTATACAATATACAAATATCTCTGCATCTGTATTTGAATCTTCTGGTTATGAAGGCCAGCATGTCATTTGCCTCCTTTACTGCAACCTGCTGCACCTGCAAACTTAATTTCAGCGATTGGTGTACAATGACATCACGTCTTACATCCTATTAATCGACAGATTTTCAGAAATTTTTGTTGTCATGAATTACCTTCCCCAGAGTTGTTCTGCATTTGTTGTCATCGGGTGAAAAAGAGCAATCCGGAAGTGATCTTTTAGGTCTAATAAAAGGTCATTGGCCTGTAGTTGACATCTAATTATGGATGCTGTCTGACCTGAAATGTTTCCATCATTTTTTTCCCAGTTTTTCAGTATCCACTATGTGCTTTTGTGACATTGGGAGAGTGGTTAAAGCTAGGATTCTGTAATACTTGTTCAGGTTACAGAGGTCTAGATGGAGGAAAAGGGAGTTATGTCACAAAATCGACTGGTAGACAGGAGGCTGGAAGAACACGGCAGACCAGGTAGCATCAGGAGGTGGAGAAGTTAACGTTTTGCCCTTCTTAAGGACAGGTCTGCTGCCTGGCCTGCTGTGTTCTTCCAGCCTCCTGCCTGTCTACTTTGGATTCCAGCATCTGCAGTTCTTTTGTCTCTAACAACATAGCCTTGTTACAGCTATACCATTCAGCATTTTAGCATTCTTGGATCTGGTTCCTTTAATCCTCCCAATCTTCCATTGCCAGCTTAGTTTCTTCAGTTGAAGAGCAGGCTCAGTTTTGAAATTTGGGATTGTATGCTCAGAATTTGATGATGTTACATGTAACGTAGAGAAAGAAGAACCAGTGGATGTGGTCTGTTTGGATTTTCAGTAAGTCCTACTCGTAAATAAAATAAGAGAGCTTTAGATTGGAAGGAGCATAGTAGTTTGGATCAAGAATTGGATAGTAGACACAAGTGTTTTTACTCAGTTGTTAATCTTTGGAATCCTCTATCCAAGAGGACTGTAGGTGCCCAGTTGATGCATCTGTTGAAGATTGAGATCAATGTATTTGTGTATTTGTGGAATAAATAATATGAAATGCAGCAACTTTTTGTTTTAACTGGCGCTTTCGATAAACTGGCAAAAATTATGTGCCTCAAATACTGTGAAGTTCACATTCTGTTCACATAGTTATTTTTATTTGCCTCAGTGTAAGTATACTTTTTGTTCACTTGAGTGGCCTGACAAAATGTGAATTGTTGATTTGGTTTTGAATCAATTTGTTAGAAATGTCACAATCTCCTTGTGATGTCCGAATAGTCAGTTGTGTCTGAGTGAGAAGGCTCTCTGCTGGTAAGTTTTATTTAAGACAAAGTCACAATTGATTTTGAGTGATTTATGCTGTAAATAATTAACAGCGATGTGTATACCCCCAGCATTGTGTTTCTGTTACTTAGTGTGTGTTTTTACATTGATTATGTGAACTGCTTGATGATCTGGGATATTTAATCAACCAGCACACTCCTGGTCCCAAAGGTGCCAGTTAGTAAAAGGTTGGCTGTAGGATGAGAAAGTGGGGTTGATGTCGAGCCGAGTCTCTATCGAACTTCGTATTCGACAATCTGACTCAAGTATTGAACACAAATGGTTTGAAAATGTGATCTTAAGGCAGAGTTAAACAGAAAGAGAGCAAAAATGAACAGGTCATTCTTTGGATAGCCGGCTGTTACTCATGGGGTATTGTGAGCGTCAGTGTTAGATCCACATTCAATATAATTTATATGGATGTGAGGATCAAATTATCTGATGACACCAAATTTAGGGTGCGCATATTGTGAGAAGAGTGCAAGGAGGCTGCAAGAAGACTTGGATAAGCCAACTGAATGGGCTGGTACTTGAAGGATATGATCTAATGTAAATTAGTATGAAGTTGTCATTTTTCTTTAAAAACAGGCAGAAGTAGTTTGGGTGTCTTGGTCTGTGAGTATTAAAAGTTAGCATGTAGGTGCAGCAAGCAGTTAGGAAATAAGTGGCATATTGGTATTCGCTTCAGGGGGTTTGAGTACAGAAACAAAAGTATCTTCTGTCGTATAAAGCCTTGGTGGAACCTCACCTGGAGTATTGTGTACAGGTTTCGTCTCCTTAAGAGCATACTTTATGTAGAAGGGCTGCAACGGAGATTATGATTGCAGGATTATCTTGTGTCAGAGGAAACTGTCTTTATATTCTGCAAAATGAGAGATGATCCCATTGTAAATTCAATTCTTATAGGGCACGATGGGTTGGATAGAATAAATAGAATGTTTCCCTCAGCTTGTAACTCTAGTATATAATCTCATGATAAGGGGCAGGCCATTTAAAATTGACATGAGAAATTTCTGTACTCAAGCTGGTCAGGCTTTACAGTTCTCTACTCTGAAGTCTGAGGAAGCTTAATCATTAAGCAGATTTAAAACAAATAAATAGGTTTATGCAGACTAATGACATGAAAGGATACAGGGAATAGTATGGGTAAACGGTATCAAGGAGATGATGAACCATGTTCTGGAATGGCAGGGCAGGTTTGGTGAGCTGAATGGCCTTTTTGTGTTTGCTGCTGCGCTTTCAATCGCTGAAGGTCAAAAAGAGGAAGGCAGGATATTTTATGTAATTGACCAATGAACCACAGTGACATTGAGTGTTTTGAATTTGGAATTTGTTGCATAACAGAAATGTGGAAACAGTTTCAAAAATTGGATAACTATTTGAAGGATGAAAAATTATTTAGGACGCAAATGGGGCTAATAGGTTCTTTAAAGGTCTCGATGGGCTGAATAGATTCTTGTGTTGTTTATGATATGTTCTACAGAATGAAAGCCAAAACTAATCAGCGAAAAACTCTGCCAGTAACTGACATATTGAACTATTTTGTATCATTTTTGACCACTTTGATCTGTCAGAGTTTTCAGTTGGTACACAGGGACGTAGCAATCGAGCAGGAGTAGGTCATTCAGCCCCTCAAACCATATGTTAAGGTCATGGCTGATTTGACTAGAATCTCCAATCCATATTCCTGTCTACCCTGATAATCTTTTGCCTCCCCTTGCTTCACAAGATTCTGTCCACCTCTGCCTTTTTTTAGAAAAAGTGCTATATTGAGCATTTTAAGACTCTTTGGTTGTTTATTTTTCTCTGCCAAGAGTGTCACATCTGTAATACATGGCAGGATTCCATAACAAATGATCAGAATTTTTAACAGAAATGGTTGATGTATTTCATTTCTTGACTGTTTGAATTTTAGTATAAAGGAGCGCACGTAAAGCCTGGATTTGCAGAACATTTTTACAGCAGCCCAGCAAGGTATAAAGGAAGAGAAAATATGTTGGTAAGGATTTTTAAAATTTTGAATTGTACTTACAAAATTGTGTGCTGTAATCTTTGGGTTAAATTGTGTTCATTTTCTCTATAGTATTATGATACAATTGAAGATGCCTTGGGAGGTGTTCAGGAAGCTCACTTTGATGGTCTTATCTTCGTACACTCTGGTACCTACACTGATGAGTGGATTTATATTGAATCCCCTATAACTATGATTGGTGCAGGTAAATATATTGATTTGCATTTAATTTTTGGCACTGCTGTTGGCAATATAGTAGTGCAAAATGTTAATTCTGCTAAGCAACGTTCTACGGAGCTGCAGAATTTGAAATAATGCTATTTCTCCCCACCCCATCTCAATGATTAATTTAGTTCTTGAAATGCAATTTAATGCACAATACATTTGAATTTGTAAGTAGTGAACATTCAATGCAAGTTAAGATTTTTAACCTTGGTTCTAATTTTTTTTCTATAAGTATTATTTCTCCTTTCTCTTCCCTTCCCCAAGCAATTGCCTTTCCAGCTGTATCTTAGTAATTTGTTAGCAAGCCTTTCCAGCATTCTGTGCTTGTCATATGTTATGGCTGGTAGAGGCTCCTCTTCTATTCAGTAAGATCTTCGCTGACCTCTGCATTCAACTTCACAAATCTATTGATCTCAAATCTTCAGTAGACACATCAACTGAGCATCTCCAGTCCCCTTTGGTAATGGATTTCAAAGATTAATAACTGAGTAAAGATGTTTCTTTCTTCCCTGTTGGTCCTAAATAGCTCACTGTTTTTCCTGAAACTTACAAGTCCTCACAAGTCTTGATTTAAGACACTTTTAATCAGCAGTAATGGCTGTTAGCATCAACCCTGTTGAACTTTGAATTAATTTTATATGCTTCAGTGTGCTCATTTTAGAAACGTTCTTGATCTCTACCAAGTCATCACGGTGAAATTATTTGTCTCCATAATTGTCTATGGTGTATGTGCCTAAAAGATCATTGGTAATTGAAAGTAGTGTTGAGATAATTTGAATAGTTGTATTAAAAACATTTTTAATACATTTTCAGCACCAGGAAAAGTTGCAGATAAGGTCATCATTGAAAACACTAGGGATTCTACCTTTGTATTTATGGAAGGTTCTGAGGATGCCTATGTTGGATATATGACAATTAGGGTAAGTACTAACAGCCATATCATACATCATTTGACAATGTTTAGTAATCTATAATCTGTAAGCAATATCTTTATAGTATGTGCTTCTTTCTTCTAGTTTAACCCTGATGATAAGTCAGCCCAGCACCATAATGCACACCACTGCTTGGAGATCACGGTGAACTGCAGTCCGATTATAGATCATTGTATCATTCGAAGTACTTGCACAGGTTTGTGTCATCTTTGATATTATGGTTTAACGTGGGGAGATTGAGTGTTATTTCTTTTTATAACCACTGGAATTTTGTATGAAGTTATATTGGAATGTTCATGACAAACCATTTTGAATTGTTGAGGGACATATTGCTATGATAAAGGTGCTATTGATAAGTAAGAGTGTTTGTAAACAAAATTGAATGAGTGATATTGATTTTAATGTAATGTTGATGCATGGTAATTTGGAAAAATATGTTGTGTCTCTTGCCTGTATTATCACTTTTGCATTCCTATTGCTATGTTCTCATTTTGTTTCTTCCCCTGGTCTGCATAATTCTCTTTGTCCACATTTTTTGTGTTCTTCTCCTGTTTTCATTCCAGCCAGGTGGGTATATTTGGAGGAGAGAGATAATGTGGACTTGCAGTTTCATATTCTTGGGGCAAGAGTGGAGAAAAATCAGACTTTTCAATTTTCCCCTGTGTAATCCATAATCCACTCTTGTCCTTATCCACATTTGTGCCAGGCCCTATTTTTGTGTTGTGCTGTGAAGAGGGGAATAAGTTGAGGAGAAGCGAACAACGATTTTTTGTCTTATTCTAAAATGGGTAACAAAGGCTTCAAAACATCGCAAACTCGTGAAATTGTCTGAAATTAGCTACGGAGCTGCAGAATTTGAAATAATGCTATTTCTCCCCACCCCATCTCAATGATTAATTTAGTTCTTGAAATGCAATTTAATGCACAATACATTTGAATTTGTAAGTAGTGAACATTCAATGCAAAATCTGCCAAATTTAGTTGAGGATGGAGATCAGTAATGAAATAAATATGTCGAAGTCCATCATTCCCATTCCTTGCTAGTTCTTTGTAGTCAAGAACTTAGTGTCTCTGCTGGTCTGGGATAAAACCTTTGAAAATGCCTGCTGTTGTACAGCATGTATAGAAGTTTGGCTGATTGATTCTGAGTGACTTTTTACCTCTTACATTGGGCGAAACACCGGACTTCTTGATTTATTGTTTTCCTTTAATAGCACATTACCTTGATGGATAGATACATTTATGATTTTGTCATCCTGCCATTCTCTCTGTCGTCAGCCCAACTGCTCAAGCCCTTTCTTCACAGTCTGCTTGATCCTTAGTTAATGGTGTGGTTTGTGAATGCATTCAGGATCTCTCATGTTGGAACCCGATTGATCCTGCGTGATTATCCTGATGTTTTTCCCTGTTACCCAGCTTCTTGATTATTGCCTTCCTTTAATGGCACATTGAAGAACAAAGTACATATGTAATTTGAGAGCCACTGTAATCTGTCACTCTGTTTTTGACAAAAAAAACATTTATGGGGATAAAAACAAACTGGAGCTCTGAATGGCATGATCAGAATACATTTTTCGATGAATTGTCATGGGTATCATTGCATATAATACTTTATTTTAATTATTGTATTCAATTCATTCAGATCTTCTGGCTTCTGCACAGAACTTTATAGATTGATCAAATCAAGCAGCTCACCACCTCTGTAACTGAACCATTTAGTCTCACATAAGTCACCCATGAATCAGTATTCCAAAATCTTCCTAAGCTTTCTCCCACCATTTTCTACCCATAGAAGTTCAACCAAAACCCAGGTGCCAACATTCTGCCCTACTCATCCATCAACCCCTACCTATATTGTCTTGAGCCCAGTACCCAGATTTAACATTTTCATCCTGTTTTAAAGCCCTTCAGGGGCTTTCTCCTATCTGTCTTGCCCCACTCTCTTGTCTTCCCCAGTGTTCATTCTTCTGACTCTAGCTATTGTACCTTCCTATTTATCCCCATCAGACCGTTAGTGGCCAAGCGTTGAACAGGATAAAACCCATCCTCCTCTTCCTTTGTAACGCTTCATAAAACTCTCATCTCTGGCCCAGCTTTTGGTCACCCCACCCAATATCTCAACGTTGTTGAGTCTTTTGGGATAATTTAGTATTTTCAAGGTACTATACAAATGCAAGTTGTTGATCATAAAACATACATGTATTTTCAGAGAATTGAAAAGAGATGAATAGTACCATGGATCTGAATTGTAAATAGTGTCTTAGGTCATGTCTCTATTCATTCCAAAAATCATTTCATTGAAGTAGTTACAATTGATTTATTGTAGAATTCTTTGTTGCAGTTGGCTCTGCTGTGTGTGTCAGTGGCCAGGGAGCATCTCCTACGATCAAACACTGCAATATTAGTGATTGTGAAAATGTTGGACTATATATAACAGATCATGCACAGGTATGATAATCCAAAACGCAACTAACTTTATTTTAACAACTTTGCTTTTGCCCATAGTATAGTTAGTATAATCTTTTTATTTTATAGGGAATTTATGAGGACAATGAAATTTCAAATAATGCTCTTGCTGGAATCTGGGTAAAAAACCATGGAAATCCTATCATCAGGCGAAATCAAATTCATCATGGGCGTGATGTTGGGGTCTTCACATTTGATCATGGCATGGTAACTCTTATTACTTTCAATAAGCATTTGGGAGTTAATGATTTGGGTATTTATTGTATTATGGTTTCTTTAATGAGTGTTCAGGCTGACAATTCAGCAGTTTAAAACTGTTCTCAAAGGTATATTACCATAGATGTTGGTCACTGCTATCAACTTTCCAAATCTTCTGTGCTATTATTTATTTGCTAATTAGTTGAATGTATTCCAGCTAAAAATGGAGCACCGAGAATTTCATTCTTTCAGAAAGATAGATATGTTGACTGAATGGGTATAAACTTCATAGATGAAGTTTAATGTAGGAAAGTGAGAGGTCGTGCACTTTGATAGGCATGCCATCATTTACATAGGGAGAGACTCAAAGAAAGTGCAACACAGACAGATTTGGATGTTTTTGTCCATGAAACACAAAATGTTAATATTCAGATGCAGCAAATAATTAAGAAGGCACATAGAATTTTGGCCATTGCTGCTTAGGGGCTGAAGATAAGGATGTCTTGTTCCAACTATGCAAGGTGCTAATGAGGTCATAGCTGGAGATTACTCCAGTTTTGGTCCCTGTGTTTTAAAAAGGATGTGTTCATTTGGACGCAGTTCAAAAGTGATTCACTTTGCTGATTCCTGGGATGAAGGGGTTGGCTTACCGAAGAATGACTAAACAGATTATTCTTTCTTCGTTCGAGTTGACAAGATTGAAGGGTGATCTTATTGATTTGTTCAAGATTCTGAAGAGCTTGACAGGATGAAAGTTGAGAAGGTGTTTCCATTTGTGGGGTATTCTTCAATAGAAATGTCATTACAGCTTACTAATTTAAAACTGATTTATGAAGGAATTTCTTGTGCCAGAACGTGGTGAAATATTTGGAATTCTTTATCCCAGATAGTTGTGAATGTTAGAACATTGAAAGTATTTAAAGAGGAGGTGGATAGATTTTTGAAATTTCAGGGAGGTGTGAGAGCTATAATGAACATTATACAAAAGAGAAATTAAGATCAAGGGGTTGAATGGGGCCAGCTCCTCTTGTTTCTTCTATTATGTTGTAGTGCAGATATCTATCATTACTGAAGTCAATTCTGGTACATAACTTGAAAAATTTTGGTTGGTTATTGGTACTTGTCAAAATGGATGAGTTTCATTTTTTAAATTTCCTAAACAATCTGTTCGGGGATGTTATCACATGCCTATAGAGTAGGTGGATCTTTTTAATCAATCTGCTCTCAGATGCTCTTGCATACTTCTGGAGGAGGTAGAACTTGAACCTAGGCCTCCTGGGCCTAGGAACACTACCCTGCATCACAAAAGCCCTAATAATGGATTTCATTAGAATTAGAAAATAGCCTACAGATGTCAAATGCTTAGTTTGTGTTTAAGTGATCAAAAGCATCTTTCTGGATCTGATCTACTTACAGTTAATGTTGATAGTGGTAAATGAAGTCTTCACTAGGTGACTTGTATTCTGTTTGTGCTGCCACTGTTAAGCTTCTCATATTTCAGTTCTAATATATCAAGTCAATTTGCTATAACAATTCTTTATATCATTTGTAGATTGGCTGTGTTCTACTGTTGGAACCTGGAGCTTGTTTGCTGAGAATTTAACTGCTAATTCTTATTGTTTATATCTTTTAAGCTTTTGCTTGACCATTCATTTTGTGCAATCTCTTGGAAAATTGTCGTAGTTTCAACCTTCTAAATCTCCTATAACCCTTAAACCATATTTTTAATTATTCAGTAGCAATGCTATTGCAATGCTTGACATTAATTTTTCACCAGAGCCATTCATATTTGTATGGATGGCTGATAACTAGGTTTTATCAGCATAAAATAGAGTTCTGGAAATGTTTTATAAGAACCTAACAGTTTGGAGAAGGAGTCCGGTACTTTCAAGCTTGCATAACCATTTGATAAGATACATGACTGATCTGGTTGTAGTCTTAACTTGCATTCCTGACTACCCTATGTGCCCTTTGATTTCCTTGTTACTCAAGAATCTTATCTACCTTTATCTTTAATATCCATTGATCCTCTTCTGTTGCTGTCTCAAGAAGAGAATTTCATAGACTCATGAACCTTCGAAAGAAAGCAATTCACTTTATCGCTGTCTTAAGTCTCATTTTTAAATAAGGCCTCTTATTCATAAATTGTCTGTAAATCTAATCTATCCTATAATGGGAAGCACTCAGCATCTACCCATTTATGTTCCCTTGCGATTATGTTTCTAAACTCTCGTTGGTAAAGTCCCAAGCTATCCAACCTTTCCTCATGAGCTAACCCTCTTAATCTGTTGTATGCACATTTGCTGAACTGTTTCTAATTAAAATATGGCTTTCTTAAGAAAGCCAAAACTGAACACAGTAATCTAAATGTGACCTCATGAATGTTCTGTACAACTGTTGCAAAATTGCCCTACTTTCTTTCACATTTCGTTTCTGATGCAAGAAACAATAGCATTTCATTTGACATCCTATAGTTTGGTGATAGAATACTCTCCACTTGCCTGAATGCGTGCAGGTAAGCTGAATTGTTTTCTTTTGAAGAGTAATGAGTCTATGAAATTCTCTTCATATAGGAATAGAAGCTGGGTGAATAAATATTTTTAATACATTTGAGAGATTTAACACCATTCAGGACACTTCAGCCTGCTTGGGTGGCACTCTATTGATCACCTTCAACTTTTGTCCTCTGTATCATAAATGTACAGTAGCAGCAATGTGTATCATTAACACAATGCACATATCAATCCTCCTCCAATAACACCTTCCAAATACATGACCTGTATCACCTAGAAGTGCAAGTGCAGTGTATGTATGGAAGCACCACCTTCTGCAACTTACCCTCCAATCCAAACAGCATTCTAACTCAGAACATTCCTTCATGGGATATGAATCCTGGAATTCCTTTCCTAATGCCACTGTGGATGTACCTATGCCTTGAGGACTGTAGTGTTTCTTAGAAGACAGCTCACTGCCACCTTCCTAGGCAAGTATGGATGGAAATGTGGGCCAAGCCAGTGATGCTAACATCCCATGAACAAAACAAATCTCCTCTTGTACTTGCATACTAATATTTTGAGGTCCATTTATCAGGGCACCTAGATACCTCTGTATCTGAGTTCTGCAATTTTTCTCCACTTACATCTGCCATATTTTTACCCAGTCACTTAACTTATCTGTGTTCCTTTGGAGTCTCCTTATGTCACAACCTACTTTCCTATCTATCTTTGTATCATTAGCAAATTTAGCAATAATACATTCAGTTCCTTCGTCCAGTTAATTGAATCAGATTGTAAATAGTTGAGGTTCCAGCACTGATCCCTGTGCTATTCCATTCATGAGATCTTGCCAACCTGAAAGCTACTAATTTATGCCTTCTCTGTTTGCTGTTAGGTAACCAATCCACCTTCCATGATATGTTAACACCATTTCTTTATGTAATAACCTTCCATGTGGCACTTTGTCAAGTCCCTTTTTGAGATGGTGAGATGTAATGAGTGGACTGCCACTGGGATCGGTGCTTGGCCCTTAACTATTTACCAATTATATCAGTGACTTGGATGAAGATGCTGAATGCATGGCTGCTAAGTTTGCTCATGATGCCATAAACAATTGTGTCCACAGGATGTCCTCATCATGTTGCTTGTTACTTTCTCAAAAAATTAATAATTGAGTCAAATTTGATTTCCCTTCCCTGCCTGCTTTTGTTGAGATTTTTATGTGCCCTGCTAGATATTTTCTTCTCAACAGTTCAGAGATGCTACTACACACCTCTTGGAGCAGGTGGAACTTGACCCCAGGCCTCTCAATGCCCTGCTTGTAACAGCTCCGACATTTGAGCAAGTTTGCAAGTTGTTGTTTTCCAGTTGTCTTGAAACAGTGCAACACCTAGCCTGGAGTAACCTATATTTGCATTGCTTTTTCTAGTTGTCTTAAAGGTCCCCAACTGCTATGGGTTTTCTCATCCGAAGTACCTTTTTAGATATCTTGCCTTTCAACGTTATCCAGAATTTTTTTCTGCAACTGCAACTGCTTTTGCGCAGCATTTTTAAAGATACTGATCTGTTAGATTTGCCTATACCAACTTCAATTCACCACTATTAATCTTCCACAATATTACAGCTTTCTTTTCCCTCTGTGGTTCTGTACATAAATAGAAAATACTTTGCATTCTTGTCCTAAATTGAATTAATTGAATATATTTAAATGCTTATTGTTATTGATATTCTGATTTGCCTATATGAGTGAATTCTGTTAAATGCTTTGATGTTTTTGGATATGATAAGACAGCATGTAAAAACAAGTCTGTCTGTATCTGTTTCTTGCTGTGAGCACATGCTTAGTCTAGTCTATTATTGTTGAATAGTTTGCTGAATGCTGTTTGTGACTGCAACAACTACATCAGTATGTTTATTGAATGGAAGGTAAAGTTTGCTAAATCTTCAAAGTATACATTGATGTGCACGTGTGAATTGGCAAATCTGAAGTGCATTTGCCAAATACATTGGATGCATTCAATTTATAAAAAGCTTCAATTTTAGCAAAATGAATTCTTCCTTACCCAAGTAATTTCTTCAAATTACAAGAATCAAAAGACGCTATTTGGTTTTTGCATCATCCTGAGGAGCTAGTGGTTTATCAATTTTTGTAATCTTACCAATTGTTAATTCATTGCCTTGTCTTAATGATTTGAGGCAAATGGCCAAACCTGTGAAACAAATCGTTAATCCCTCTGGAGTCTTCTCATCTACATCTGCAGTCTAATTATTTAGCAGTTAGCAATGTTTGACAGACCTGGAGTCCTGGTACTAAAGAGCATGGAAGGAACTCTTGTGAAGCAGTGGTAGTGTCCCTACCCCTGAACCGAGAGACCCGGTTTCAAATCGTACCTTCTCCAGAGATGTGTATTAACATGTCTGAATAGGTTAATTAGAAAAATAGGTTTAAAAAAAGGGCAAGGAACGAAGTGTCTGAATTTCATTATCATGTACCATTCCCCCATCAATGCACCATTACTACGATATATAGAGATGTACAGCACGGAAACAGACCCTTTGATCCAACTTGTCCATACTGACCAGATATCCTAACCTAATCTAGTCCCATTTGCTAACACTTACCCCAAATCCCTGTAATCCCATCCTATTCATTTACCCATCCAAATGCCTTTTAAAGGTTGTAATTGTACCAGCTTCCACCACTTCCTCTGGTAGCTCATTCCATACCTTAGATTAGATGCACTACACTATGGAAACAGGCCCTTCAGTCCGACAGGTCCACACCAACCCTCCGAGATCCATTTCCCCCCCACCCTATATTTACCCTGTCTTAGCAATTGAGCATGGCCAATTTACCTGATCTGCACATCTTTGGATTGTGAGAGGAAACCGGAGCATCCAGAGGAAACCCACGCAGATGCGGGGAGAACGTGCAGACTCCACACAGACCGTTGCCTGAGGCGATCCCTAATCTCTGGTGCTGTGAGGCAGCAGTGCTAACCATTGAGCCACCATGCCGCCTGTGCCACATGCACCACCCTCTGCATGAAAAAATTGCTCTTGTGTCCCTTTTAAATCTTCTCCTGTCTTATCCTTAACTAATGCCGTCTATTTCTGGACTCCCCCACCTCAGGAAAAACACCTCAGAAAAAAAAATTTACCCTCGCATGCCCTGCATGATTTATAAACCTGTATAAGGGCACCCTTCAGCCTCCGATGCTCCAGGGAAAATAGCCTCTGCCTATTCAGCCTCTCCCTATAGCTCAAACCCTCCTACCCTGGCAAAATCCTTCTAGATATTTTCTGAACCCTTTCAGTTTCACAACATCCTTCCTGTGGGAGAGAGACCAGAATTGCATGCACATTCCAAAAGTGGCCTAATCAATGTCCTGTACAGTCACAACATGACCTCCCAACTCCTATACTCAATGCTTTGACCAATAAAGGAAGGCATATCAGACACCTTCACTATCCTATGTACTGGCGACTCCAAGAAACTATGAATCTGCATTTGAGGTCTATTTGTTCAGCAACACTCTCTAGGACCTTTCCATTAAGTGTATAAGTCCTGCCCTAATTTGCTTTTCCAAAATGCAGCATTTACCTAAATTAAACTCCATCTGCCACTCTTTGGCCTCTTGGCCTATCTGATCAAGATCCCGTTGTACTCTGAGGTAACCTTCTTCGCTGTCCACTATATCTCAAATTTTGATGTCATGTGTAAACTTATTAACTATGCCTCTTATGCTCACATCCAAATCATTTTTATAAATGACAAAAAGCAGTAGACCCAGTATCGATCCTTGTGGCACACCAGTGGTCACAGGCCTCCAGTCTGAAAAGCAACCTTCCACAACCAGCTTCTGCCTTCTATCTTCGAGCCAGTTCTGTATCCGAATGGCTAGTTCTCCCTATATTCCATGTGATCTAACCTTTCTAACCAGTCTACTTATTGAATACCTTACTGCAGTCCAGATAGATCACTCATTCCTGATGAAGGGCTTTTGCCTGAAACATCGATTTTTCCTGCTCCTCAGATGCTGCCTGACCTACTGTGCTTTTCCAGCACCACTCTAATCTTGACTCCATATAGATCACAGATCCATATAGATCTCGCCCATCACTCTGCCCTCATCAATCCTCTTTGTGACTTTTTTAAAAAAAACTCAATCAAGTTAACGAGACATGATTTCCCACACACACAGCCATGTTGACTATCCCTAATCTATGCTTGATTTAGATTGGAATTATATTTGCTGTGGAAATGCTCGTGGGTTTTGCCTCTTGAAGTGATGCAAGGATTGAGGGATCTTCCTGAGCTGATATTAAAGAAACTGTTCCTTGTTATTTCTGCTTATTTAGCATTCCTCTTGTCATTGGTAATGATTTATTCACAAATAGAAAAATAGTTTTTCAGTGAGGATTGATGGTTACTTTTACTCCTTTCTATACGATCGCATTTTCTTAATGAATCACTTAATTCCATGATTTAATACTTGATGGCTCCTCAACAAATTCATCATTGCCCCTTTCATTTTCATTTTCTTTCATCTATTACTCGAGATATATCTTTGTAATTTAAATCGGTACATTTAGGGCAATATTGGTTCTGGTACACTTGATAACCTTGCTGTACATTTACAATATGTTGATTCTAGCTGAAATTGAGTATTAGTGATATGATCAACAAAACTCATTAATCCAGAGAATAGCTATGTTAATATTTTCCAGATTATTCATTTCATACTGCTGAAGAAGGCAGATTTTGACTGTGTCCTTGGAGGTTTAAGTGAAGATGGTTAGCTGAATGTTTCAATCTTAACTACATTTTAAGAAAGTTTGAACTCCCCCATAACTAGGGGAACTTCTCTCTGCCTTATGGAAATGCAAAACATAGATTATTCTTATTCTGCTGAAGGAGTCTTGATATGGTGCCACATTTTAAGTCTCAGAAAGATTACAATTACCTTGAGCATTCATATGGCCTACTTTTAGTTACCATTCTTTTTTTTTTTGAATTATCTCAATGCGCAGTAATTTGACTCTCAAATCCTGGCTTGTTACACATGCCATGCTTGGCAATATAGCAGAAACTGAAGCAGTGTTAGTTGATAACACGGTTAACCAAGAATTCTTGAATTCTGCATTGGCTTAATAATTTCTCCAAGTGTAATTGCTTATGAATTAGATTATAAAATTGTCAGTTTTTATCCGGATGTGTTTATCATTTATCTTTTGCTTCTGAAACCAGTTCTTTGCCATTTCTCTTATGCTAGTAAAAATGTCAGTTTGTAGCCTAGGCCAGTTTGCCAGAAGGAGGGGCAGGAACAGTGGCCATAACCACTGCCAGCCTGATTGACACTTTCTTTCCCCTCTCTGCCACAACTGAAGCATATTTAAAATCAGGTTATGGATATCATAGGTCCTGTCCAAAATTAAATCTGGGTAAATGAAAAGTATGGAAAAAAAAAAGTTTTTAAAAAAACTGTGCATGCACCTTTTTTTAAAACCTTTTTGTACTTTTTATTCCCTCAGATTTAAACAGTTTGGTACAGCAACTACATTGCAGGTAAGTGGATTTAAAAAAAAGACTTAGTTTGCTTTTAGGAGAAACAGGTAAACAAGAGATGCCCTTTTTTTGGCTGTTGCTGAGTTTCTTAAAGATCATCATGTACTTAGTGCTTTTAATGTAGAAAGTGCCTTCACATAACATGAGAAGAAGTCACTTAGGATAGGTGATTGCCCGAGTGTTTCATGTTTTTTTTTAAAAAAGGGAATTTTTATATTTGGTTAAGGTATAGCAATACATAGGTTTAGAAGAAATTTAAATATAAAATTAGGATGGTGTAAGACTGATACTTCTGATGGTGTAGTGCAGTAAGGGTGATAGATATTTAGTAGGACATAGATGATAACCTTGCACCTAGCCTTCTAGGGATTTGAGGGCAAAAGTTAAACTTTTGAAATTACTATACCAGGGAATACTAATTGTTTTAATTGGTGATCAGAAACAAATATTAAATTGTAGATAAGGTTGAAGGTTTTGTAGAGCAAAAAGGTGGAGGCAGCTCATCCAGAGGCCTGACACTAGTGTGAACCATTTGGGCCAAATGAGCTTTCTCTACATTGTCTCTTCCGTTACAAAAGTTGATAATTGGAGAAATGTCGAATGAACATGATGAGAATTAATGTGGTGATTGCGACCACTGAATGTGAAAATAGGCTGTTTTGTGAAAGGCACTAATACAAGTGGTCTGTCTCATTCAGCCATCCAGTCAGTTTCAGTTTTTTTAATGAGTTTACTATCTTTCCAGCTTTTTTGGATAGGTGCTGTTTTGGTCCAGAATAATTATTGGTTTTGCTGCTGTTTTTTTCCTGCAGATAATCTTACTCAGCAGCATGATTTCCAGACTCATTAATAAACTTAATAACAAAACAAATGAAGTATTTTCCACCAAGGTTGCTCTTTCTACAAACAAAAGGAAATTGACTTGTTGATACTGTCTGAAGTTCATAAACTCTGCACTCATGCTAAAACTGCAGTTATTTTGAGCTAAAGGAGTTTCAGTTTACTCACCCACAAATTGGAAGCATTCTAACATTAGTTTTCTCAGCTAGTTCCATGAAGGACATCATGTAAAACATAAGAATTCCAGGTGTTTACCATAAATTCAAGATAACACTAGAAATTTCTCAGTGCCATCTTGCCAATGGAGTGCTTAAGGAAAAGTAGCATCAAGAACTGACAGCAATTTCAGGCAATGTCAGTGATCTACTAGCACTAAAGAGATAGTAAAGCTACCAGCATTTCATACTCAACCTGAAAACTGGCAAGATCCAAAATCTACATTGATTTCGCCTAAAGCTCTTTGAGACACTACTATACCTGTAAGGGCTAAATCCAGGTTGAACACGAAGCCGACATTGCACTATCTGGTTCAATCTGAGTGAGTTGCTGAGAAAGGTGATAGAGGCAGTGACTACAGTGGATTTGTTCCTGGTGATGTGCAAAAACATTTGATGCATTTGGGAGTTGGTTAGTTGATTTGTTAAATTGAGAGTGGTGATGGGAGAGTTAATGACGACTACTGCCAGTCTATCCAGGAAATATTAACCTATATGTTTGGATAATAGTATAGAGAAGCAGTCTGTAGATAACAATAAGGACAGAATAGAAATGTAACCTTGGAGTTCACTGATCATGCAGGATGAGCCATTACAGGTGATGTAACAGCTACACTGAAACTGATTGAATTCATACCAGGGAAAAGAACATTGACATTGGGTGGCCTGATCAACCACCTTGACCTTTGCAGAGAAATTGAAGAGGAATAACATGATGTAATAGAACAGGACAGTACAAGCCTTTCGGCCCTCGATGGTGTGCTAGCCTTTTATCCTATTCTAAGATCTAACCAACATATACTTCATTGTATTATCTTCCATGTGCCTATCCAGGAGTCGCTTAAATGTCCCTAATAAACCTGACTGTACTACCACTGCTGGCAGTGCGTTCCACACACCCAACACACAGTATGTAAAGAACCGACCTCTGACATCTCCCCTAAACCTTCCTCCAATTACCTTGTGATAGATATTTCTGCCATGGGAAAAAGTCTCTGGCTATCCACTCTATCTATGCCTCTCAACACCTTGTACAGCTCTATCAAGTCACCTCTCATCCATCTTTGCTCCAATGAGGAAAGCTCTAGCTCCCTCAACCTTTCTTCATAAGAGATGCCCTCCCATCCTGGCAACATCCTGGTATATCTCTTTTGCACCCTCTCTAAAGCTTCCAAATCTTTTCTATAATGAGGCGACCAGAACTGAATACAATATTCCAAGTGTGGTCTAACCAGGGCTTTATAGAGTTGCAGCATACCCTCACGGCTCTTCAACTCAAGCCCTCTGCTAATGAAAGCCAACATACATACGCTGCCTTACCCCTTGGGTGGCAACTTAGAGGGATCTATGGACATGGACCTCAAGATCGCTCTTCCTCCATACTGCCAAGAATCCTACCTTTAACCCTGTATTCTGCATTCAAATTTGACCTTTCAACGTGAATGACTTCACATTTCTCCAGGTTGAACTTCACCTGCCATTTCTCAGCCCAGTTCTACATCCAGTCAATGTCCCATTGCAATCTACAATAGCCCTCCACACTATCCACTACTCTACCAAACTTTGTGTCATTGGCAACCTTACTAACCCACCCTCCCACATCCTCATCCAAGTCATTCATAAAAACCAGAAAGCAGAGGTTCCAGAACTGACCCCTGTGGAACATGACTCGTCACCGAGCTCCAGACTAAATACTTTCCATCAACTACCACCCTCTGTCTTATATGGGTCAGTCAATTCTGTATCCAGACAACCAGAATTTCCTGTTTCTCGTTCCTCCTTACTTTCTGAATGAGCCGATCATGGGGAACCTTATCAAACGCCTTGTTAAAATCCATGTACACCACATCCACTGGTCTACCTTCATTGATGTGTTTTATCAAATCCTCAAAGAATTTAGTAAGGTTTGTGAGGCATGACCTGCCCCTTACAAAGCCATACTGACTATCTCTAATCAAACTATAGTTCTCCAAGTAATCATAAATCCTGTCTCTCAGAATCCTCTCCAATACTTTTGTGCATCACTGATGTAAGACTGACTGATCTATAATTCCCAGGATTATCCCCATTCCCTCCCTTGAACAAGGAAGTAACACGTGCCACCCTCCAATCATCTGGCGCTACTCCAATCGACAGTGAGGATGTAAAGATCATCGCCAGAGAATGCAGCAGTTTCTTCCTTCACTTCCTGTAGCAACCTTGGGTATATCCTGTCTGGCCCAGGGGATTTATGTATCCTATCCTTAGGTTTTTCAAAACTTGCAGCACCTCTTCCTCCTTAACGCCAACCTGTTCTAGCATATCAGTCTGTTTCACGCTGTCCTCAGAAAAGTCAAGGTCCCTCTCAGTAGTGAATACTGAAGCAAAATATTCATAAAAGACCTCCCATGTTTCCTCTGACACCAGGCACAAGTTCCCTCCACTATTCCTGATTGGCTATACTCTCACTCTGGCCATCATCTTGTTCCTCACAAGTATAGAATGCCTTAGAGTTTTCCTTAATCCTACCCACAAAAGCTTTTTCATGCACCCTTCTAGCTCTCTTAAGTCCATTCTTCAGTTCCTTCCTAGCCACATTGTAACCCTGTAAAGCCATGTCTGATCTTTGTCTCCTCAACCTTAAGTAAGCTTCCTTTTTCCTCTTGACTAGATGTTCCACATCCCTTGTGACCAAAGGTTTTTTCAACCTACAATCCCTTGCCTTAGTCGAACAAACCAGTCCGGCACTATCAGATAGTGCTTCCTAAACTATCTCCAGTTTTTTGTCGTGCATTTCCCTGAAAACATCTGTTCCCAATTTAGGCACCCCAGTTCCTGCCTAATCTGATTACAATTTCCCCTCCCTCAATTAAATACTTTCCCATACTGTCTGCTCCTATCCCTCTCCATGACTACAGAAAAAGGTCAGGGAGTTGTGATCACTATCACCAAAATGCTGTCTTACTGAGAGATCTGACACCTGACCTGGTTCGTTGCCAAGCACCAAATTCAATATGGCATCCCCTCTAATCAGCCGATCTACATATTGCGTCAGGAGCCCTTCCTGAGCACACTTGATAAAAACTGCTCCATCCGAACGTCTTCAATTAAAAAGGTTCCAATCAATATTGGAGAAGTTAAAGTCACACATGACAACAGCCCTGTTACTCCTGCACCTTTCTAAAGCCTGCCTCCCAATCTGCTCCTCTGTGTCCCTGTTGCTATTGGGGGGGGGGCCTTGAGAAAACTGCCAATAAAGTGACTGCTGCTTTCCTGTTTCTGACTTCCACCACTCTGTAGACAAGTCCTACTCAACACCGGGCTGTACATCTCTATGACTCTTTGACCTCCTTTCTGTAGCTGTGATACTACCTTGATTAGCAATGCCACTCCTCCACCTCTTTTACCTCCCCTATTCCTTTTGAAACATCTAAACCCTGAAACACCCAACAACTATTCCTGTCCCAGTGATATCCAAGTCTCCATAATGGCCACAACATCATAGTTCTAAGTACTGATCCATGTTCTGCATTCATCACCCTTCTTCCTGATACTACTTACATTAAAATAGACACATGTTCAACCCATCACACTGACTGCACTTTTGCCCTATCAAGTGCCTATCCCTCATCACAGACTTTCTGCATGCTGCATTTGGCTGTTCACTACCTACTCCATTATCTGATCTGTAGTTCAGGTTTCCACCCCCCTGCCAATCGAGGTAAAACCCTCCCAAAGAGCTCTAGTAAATCTCCTGCCCAGGATATTGGTGCCCCTCCAGTTCAGATGCAACCCATCCTTCTTGTACAGGTCCCACCTTCCCCAAAGGTTTTCCCAATGATCCACATATCTGAAGCCCTTCCTCCTACACCAGCCCTGCAGCCATGTGTTCATTTGCACTCGCTCTCTATTCCTAGCCTCACTAGCACTTGGTGCCAGTAGTAATGCGGAGATTACTACTATGCTCATCCTGCCTTCTAGCTTCCAACCTAACTCCCTATATTCTTTTTTCAGGTCCTCCTCCCTTTCCCTACCTATGTCGTTGGTATTAATGTGTACCATGACTTCTGGCTGCTGTCCCTCCCCCTTCTTAAGAGGGAGGGAGTTGCATCAATATTTTTGGGTGACATCTGCTATTGGGCAGACTATATCCTGAACTGAATATATTCTAACAATGAACGTTAGAAGGGAAGGCTGAGTTTTGGGTAAAAATGTGTTTAGAATGTTTGTTGGAGAAGGGAAAAGAAATGTGTATTTTTTGCAGCACTTTTATGACTCCAAGATTTTCCAGAGTGCTTTGCTACTAATGAACTACCCTTCAAGTGTACTCAGTTGTAATGTGGAAAGTGTGACAGCTGATTAATGCACAACAAACTCCTACAAACAGCAATTTGATAATGGCCAGATAATCTATTTTGCAGATCTTGACTCATGACAAATCTTTATGTGGATTCTGAGAGAGGACTCCCCTATTCTTTGAAGGGGTGTCTTGTGATGATTCACACTCATAGTAGCGGCATACATGCTACACCAAAGGAAGGATGTGGAGGCTTTGGAGAGAGTGTAAAAGGGTTTCACCAGGATGTTGCCTGGATTGGTGTGAATTAACTATAAGGAGATGTTGGACAAACTTGGATTGTCTTTGCTAGTGTCAGAGGCTGAGGGAGCAACCTGATACAAGTATATAAAATTGAGAGGCATGGATAGGGTGGATAGTTGGAGTCTTTATCCCAAGGTGAAAATGTTCTGGAACATTGGTATAATGTCAAAGGGGCAAAGTTCAAAGGAGATGTGCGAAGCAAATTTATTTTTACATAGAGGATGGTAGTACCTGGAAGGCATTGCCAGGGAAGGTGGTAGAAGCAGATGTTCTCAATCAAATGGCAGAAGATGGTAAAGAGAACAAGAAGCAAAAGAGTTTGAGTTAGAGGAAGATGGGAGTTGGCTATGTAAAATAAAAATCTAGTGGTTGGAGATTGATTGGATGCACGAAGGAAAAGTAAATTTTGAATTTCACTGGCGCATAAAGTTTGTATCATTTCAGGATTAGAGATGTAGGGAAGAATGTTGAAGGGGATACAAGAGAAATCTAAATTGGCATCTTGGGTTACTTAATGAGCAGGGTAAATATTGCTTTCTCTTAATTTGTAAGTTTCTTGTAAGCTTAAAGTGACTAAATTTTAGTACTTTTGTCAGTGAAAATTTAATTACTTTTATTGTGGCTGTATTTTAAATATGGTTTGTTGGCTCCTCAATGTATTTGTTCAGCCAACTAGAGGAAGAAGGAATGTTGTCTGTTCTAGAATGTTGTCTGGCATGTTAACATGCCAGGTAAGCATTTGATGAGCCGATACTGAACTGTACTTCAAGATGTTTGCGTTTGTCAGGAATTGAATGTGAATGGTGTTGTAAAAACATGGTTGTACTAATGGTTTTGGATTTGGTTAAATCTTCATTCAACAGGTAAATATTGAAGTTGAATGAGGGCAATCTTGAGCTTAAGTTCTGATCAGGGTAAAACTTTGTGCCTACTGAGGGAACTAGCAGAGATGTGTCCCAACTTTATCATTATGCTGAACTTGATGTGTTCAGTGAAATTTCAATTGGTGTATTAAAATTGAATCATTGTGCACAAACAGTATTCTGCAAACTTGTATAAATACAGTATCTGGAGGGAAGGTGGAGGAGATTTCAAAGTAACCTTTTAAGATCAGTTGAGGGTGAAATGGAGAGTTCAGTTTCCATAGTTTTCTAGTTTAAATTTAAAGATGTCAGTGAGGCAGCAATTAAATTAGTAATCCCTATCTAGAATGTGCATGGCTCCCAATTTTCACTTAATGAATTTTCATTTGCTATGTTAATTTTGAGCATGAATAATTGTGAAATCTTGATTTTCTTTATTTCAGGGTTACTTTGAAAGCTGTAACATTCATCGTAATCGAATAGCTGGTTTTGAAGTGAAGGCCTACGCGAATCCTACAGTAGTGAGATGTGAAATTCATCATGGGCAAACAGGAGGAATTTATGTACACGAAAAAGGACGAGGCCAGTTCATAGAGAACAAAATCTATGCAAATAATTTTGCTGGCGTGTGGATTACATCCAACAGTGATCCAACTATCAGGTATGCTTTTGCACATCATTGTAGTTATTGAATGAAATGTATACTTTCTCGGTGTTTTCATGTATTTTCTTTGTTTATGTCCTTAGGGCAAATGCCATTTTTAATGGAAATCAGGGTGGAGTTTACATCTTTGGAGATGGCAGGGGTCTCATAGAGGGAAATGACATTTATGGTAAGGTGAATATAAACATTTTATTTAATTTTGTTTTTTAATCAATGTACGTAATTGTTTAAAAATATGCATCTTGTATCCTAGGAAATGCATTAGCAGGAATACAGATTCGAACAAATAGTTGTCCAATTGTACGTCATAACAAAATTCATGATGGCCAACATGGAGGTATCTATGTGGTAAGTCTGCAACTTTGTGTTTTTTGGTCTGATTGTTGGGTTCAGGAGGCTTCAGATATGAGTTAAGAAAAAAATTATGATGGTCATAATTTTGCTTGATTAGTTTTAAAACAAACTTTGAAACTGAAGGTTAAATTTATAATTGCTTGTTAAGTATCCTGAATTCTTTAGCTTGGCACTAAAGACCAGAGTCTTTTCATTAATCAATTTGGTTAACCTGGTCTCAGCTAGATTATTAACTGTCAATTAGACCCTTGAAATATATATGTTTTATATTACTATTTAAATGCAAGTTGTTGAAAGTATAAGATAAAAGCTTCATGGTGAAATCCGAAATATAAATACAATAAATAGGTATACAACTGAAATTTCTTTAAATCAGATTCATCTCCCTATAGTTTCAAATTGATTTGTATATTATTGGGATTTTCTTCTGGTTCTCCAGCCTGAAACAGCTGCATTTAATTTTTAAATGACCTGGTAATTTTGATTTTCAGGCAGCCAAATAAATATCCTTTAGTGTGATTCTTTTTTTCTCTCTGTATTTGCAGCCATTATTACTGTAAAATGATTTACCTGTTACCATGGTGTCTGATATTCTTTTAAGGAATTTTGAATACTGAGAAGACAAAAAAAATCACATTTCGAATCTTAGATCACATTAAAGGAGGAAGACTGTCAAGAAAAACCAATTTGTAGTATTCTACAGAAGTTGAAATAGGTCATGTGTAACATCTAAGGAGAAACTGTATTTAAATATATGTAGATTGTGAAATGGTGGGAAGAGACCCATGTTGATTTGTATTCAAAATGCTAAAAGTTTAACATTTATTGTTTAGCATGAAAAGGGGCAGGGTGTAATTGAAGAAAATGAAGTATACAGCAATACCTTGGCAGGTGTGTGGGTAACAACAGGAAGTACACCAGTGTTACGGAGAAACCGAATACATAGTGGCAAGCAGGTATGTATCAATTCATGTACATGTTTGATTAGATCTTGAAATTCAGCTGTATTGATGATATTCATGACAGAGTGTTTGTTTTATAAGGTGGGTGTTTACTTCTATGACAATGGCCATGGAGTGCTTGAAGACAACGATATCTACAATCATATGTATTCAGGGGTTCAGATTAGGTAAGAAAAATGTTTGCCTTCACTGGGGTTCTCGCTTCAGTATCTAACTTTGTCTTCTGTCTTGGTGCTCTCTTAAATTGTGATGGAGTATGGTGGCTGTCCTCTTGTATTGTCCAAACAGCATGGGCAATGATGTGTGGAGCAAGTCAGATCAATCTTGTCCCTGTCCATGTCTGTATATTAGGGTAAAGTTCTGGTACACTCTTCCTAACAGAATTATGGGGATACCTTCATACTGCGGTGTTTTAAGAAGACAGTGAGGGCAGTCAGGGATAGTGAATAAAACCTGATCTTGCCAGTGAAGCCCACATCCTAAATATTGGATAAAAAAATCTTTTATGCACAATTGCAGGATCTGTGGCTGGGCTTTTTTTCCCCTTAGATCATTTTGTACTGTGACTAACAAACATGGAATGTGTTATGGATAGAATTGTTGTTATGCATAACTGTTGTTATGCAGAAGTATTTATTTTACATAGGTTGTATGCATGTCAAAGAACAAATTGAATAGAGCACAGAAATTGGCAATATTTTTAACTTGAATTGTAGCTTTGTATTGAGCATTGCCATTGGTTGGAGAAAACATTTTTTTTGTAGTTTGATTTCGTTACCTTTTCGAGATCTGTTCTGCAGTCTGCAACGATTGGTACCTCAATTCAAATGGTAATGTTTCGAGGAGAGGCAGAAATCTTTCTAGGCCTGATGTCAGGGGTAGCATTTTAAATGAGATACAAATTTTCAAGCTAGAAGTGAAGTTATGGATTTTATTGAGGCTTCAAAACAATTTGTGCTTGCCAAGACTCTACACAGTGTCGAAATGGTGCAAATTCTGATTTTGAAAGTTTAGAATCATCAGAGGTAATTTGTTAAAACAAGTTCCAAAAAGGATACAGTTATTATCCAGTACTTGACCCAGTCAGAAAATGAGTACCAATTGGGAGTTTAATTCTCTGAAGTATTTCATGGCGTTGTAAGACATTAATCTTTAGAATAGTTTAAAATTTGTGATCCACAGAACTGGAAGCAACCCTAAGATTCGGCGCAATAAAATATGGGGAGGACAGAATGGCGGCATTCTTGTTTACAATTCTGGTAAGTGTCAACTTTGGCTGCAGGTCTTTTGATTATTGTTTTTTCTGTTCTGTTTTATTTTCTCCTCAATTTCAGATCCAAGTGAAATTATTTTTGATGTCAATTAATACAGGTCTTGGGTTTATAGAAGATAATGAAATATTTGACAATGCAATGGCCGGTGTTTGGATTAAAACAGACAGTAATCCCACACTCAGACGGAACAAAATCCATGATGGCCGAGACGGGGGTATCTGCATATTTAACGGAGGCAGGGGTAAGGATTTATAGCTTAAGATTAAAATAATTTGTACAGTTTAGATTCCCAAAGGTTAAATGGGGAAATGGACAGTCTGTGTGGAACTAAGCCAAAAGGACCATGGTCCTGGTTTCATCCCTGGTGATGTTAGTTAATATCAGCTGGCCAAATGAAAAGGTGCTAAATTTACTTCCATATCCTTGGACCAAACAAAATCAAAAAGGGGTTTTATTGGTAATGATCCAGTGATCTTAGTGTATGAATGCATCAGGTGTAAATTTGATGCCCTCACAATTGAGGTCCCTGATAATTCTGTCTCGATCCTTTGAGCATTGGCCATTTGGGTGAGGAGATGAGGACTGTTGGCACACATGGAGCCATACATGACTGACAGCAGCAACCTACTAACCTACACCACATAAGATTTCTGAAAGATAGCTGTACATTTAATTTTAGTTAGTGTTATGAATTTAAAGTAACATTATTCAGTGAAGTGAATAATGTAATCTTTAAATCAAGAGATCCTGATGCTAAGGGGAAAAAAATAATTATATGAACATTATCCAAATATAGTGTGGTCAGATCCATTGTAGAGTAGTAGTTGATGAACATGGACTAAATTTTAATGCAGATCCTAGAATTAAAAAGGGAGTCATTGTATCGTGAAGATTTACTTATGTAAAATGATTGTCTTTCCAGGTTTCTTAGTTTTAAAGTAGTTTTATTTCTTCTGACTATAGTCTGGCTAATTTATTTGATAAATCCTGATAGCACTATCAAATTAACAAATAATTTGGCTCGTATTACATTGTTGAGGTGATAGTACGTGTTAATCTTTGGTCTTCTTGATCAAGTAGAATATTTTACGTCTATTCATGTTATTGAGGAAAGTTAGGAGTTCTGTCTCTTAGCATCACTGAAACAGATTATCTATACATTAATTTCTTTATATTTGTTACTTATGCGACCATGCACTTTACATATTTGGCTACATATTGGTGATTATCAAATTCAACAATCAAAGTTTACAGTATGGTTATGTACTGGGGTCATGGTGATTGCTGTATGAATGCATGATAGTTTTGGAAAAGATAAAAGAAGGATAAATTTACGGTCAAGATGAGATCAATGGTTGAAACGCACAAATGTCAACTCCACTAAAATTGTCAATGTTTTAAGTGAGCATTCTCTGAAATTAATCAAAAAAGAGTATTTGTTACCAGTTTACATTGTAGACATTTTCAAAGTTGCTGGTTTACAATGCTCGTTTACTTTGAATAGATATAGCTGTACTTATTCCTTAATTGCATTGTTCATATCTTTCATTGCATACCATGAATGTGATATTCATCACGATGTAACTGAAGAATAATTTGAACAAAAATGTTTCTGTAGTCTTCACTGTTTTATTTTGTTTGTGATTCCTGAGCAGTGATAGATGTTAGTTGGATGAAACTGAATGTTCCTCCATTCATTTTTGAGTCTATTGTGTTTATCCAGTATTCCAAAGTCAGATATCAGGAAGTAATTTTGAGGTGCATTTCAATAATAACTCTTGCTGTAAAATATCCCAAAATTCTTCAAAAGAATATATTAAGTAAAATTTGACATTGAGCCACCTAATAACATATGAAAGCAATGAACAAAAACATAATCCGAGAAATGTGATGAAGCATCTTCAGAGACTCAGAGTATCTTTGGGAGTGAAATACAGATTTTGTGGCTTTGGCAGCAAAAGATATGGCTGTCTGTGGTGGAGCAATTAAAATTGTATGTGCGAGTCAGATTTGGATGAGTCCAGAAATCTTAAAGTTGTCGGGCTGAAGGAGACTATAGAAATAGGGGAGGGAAGAGAGCACAGAAGTATTTTTTTCTTCTTTAAAACTGAGAATCTTCAAAGTTGAGGCATGCTGGACCAGGGGTCAGTGTCAATCAGTGAGCACAGTAGTAATGTGTGACTGCTGTTATGATCCAGCTTGTGTTACTACTGTACTACTGGATAAGTCAGTTCCCAGAGTAAAATCTGACTTAATGTGACAAGATTTCATTGAAACTTAAACCGAAACAAACCAGGCGTCAGATTTGGTTGTAACAATAAAACAGAAGTTTATCTCACTAGACAAATAATAAAAAAAAGCAAGCTATTCTTATGGTGGCAGTTTGACAGATTTCAGACGCATGGCAAAGTGCCATCTATTCCTCAAATCATAAAGTCACTCAAAACGATAGAGAAGAATTCCCTCCCCTGTCCAAACTGTAGGTTTGACTTAATTGCTTTTTCCCTCCCTCAGACGTTTCTTGCCATGTGAGCTGAAAAGTCTCTTCCTTGAATCCTCACACCACTGAGATCGTAGAATCTCTCAGCTTTGAACAACCAGTGTAGATTGCTTACCAAACAATTTGAGTCTGGAAGTTTTCACAAATTGAAACCCTTACACTGAGGTGACTTAGCCCCTTCCCTGCTGTGAACAAACTCCTTGTTCTAGGATAAACTTTTCACTCATTCGACTTCAGTCATGTCTCCTTCAAGTTGAACTCAAGCTTGTAACTAAGTTTAAAGGAAACTTATTAATTCTAGCTTCTGCTAAGCTAATGACTTCATGCATTTTCTCTTATCGCAACCTTACACCAGGCCTGCAGTTATCTACTCTCTGACACAAGCTGGTTTAAAATCATGATTCCGAAAAGACTAATCTAACTAAGTATGAAATTCCTTCATCCAAAAGAATATCTGCATGCAACTAGCTTGAAATCCAAGACCCGACCTCAAAACTAGAGAACCGAATTACAGCCCTCCTCAAAAAAACTTTAGAAATCTGGAGAAATAAATAAGACCGACATCCAAAAAATGAAACCAGATGGATCCAACACACCATGCTTCTACGGATTGCCCAAAATTCACAAACCAGGAGCCCACCTTCAGACCCATAGTCTCGCTACCTGGAACACCAACTTACAGATTGGCTAAGTAGCTACACCAAATCTAAAACACTTAGTAGAAGACTCACACAACTCTATCCACTCCACCCAAGAATTCCTGAAGCCCATCAAAGACTCTAAGATAGATGAGGATGAAATAATAGTCTCCTTTGATGAAACAGCCTGTTCACATCAATCAGCATCAACCTGGCCAAAGAAACACTGACTACACTATTAGAGTATCCAAAGACATACACCAAACACCACCAATGTCATCAGCAAGGACAGTATTGTCAAATTAGTGGACCTATGCCTTACCACCTACTTCACCTTTAACAACAAAACCTACAGACAAACCAGTGGAACACCCATGGGATCTCCGATATCAGGGTTCTTAGAGACTCGAACAAACAGCTATGCCAACCATCCAACCCAAACTTTGGGTTCACTGCGTGGATAACACCTTTGTCATCACTAAACGAAACAAATTAGAGGAAACCTTCAAGGCCATCAATAATACCCTTACTGGCATAAAATTCACTAAAGAGGAGGAAAACAACAACAAACTGCCATTCCTAGATGTCACAGTAGAGCGAACAGTCAATGGGGAACTTCAAACCAAGGTCTACAGGAAAACAGTACATGTGACCAAATATTGAACTACAGAAGCAATCATCCCAACATCCACAAACGAAGCTGCATCAGAACATTATTTCAATGAGCCATCAAGCACTGCAGCACAAAGGAACTAAGCAGAGCAGAGGAATATCACCTATACCATGTATTCAAAAAGAATGGGCACTCAATGAACACAGTCCGCCGATTTCTCAGCAACAAACCCAAACAAGCAGACAAAACACGTTCAGAAACCCGAGCCACATCCCCTACATCAAAGACGTCTCGGAAATGACTGCCAGACTACTCAGACCTCTTGGTATCATGGTCGCGCACAAACCCACCAACACACTAAAACAGCAGCTAATGAATTTGAAAGACTCTATACAGACAACAAGCAAAACTAATGTAATGACATCACCATAGGAAATGGCAGCACCACAGGAAATGACATCACCAACCCAAACACATAAATAGAAAGCAGGAAACATCAGCTGTGCTTCGTCCAGAAGCTCACTGAAGATGTTACCTAGTAAGGTGATGAAACGTCTGAAAATTAACCTTTCAGCTCAGTGAGCAAACAAACCTACATCCAGAACCCTAACCTGAGCTACAAATTGTCTCAAAACTCACTAATATCCAAGATCTTAAAGATTCAAGTTAGTTTTCTTTATTACAGTCACAGAGAAAGTTCGAGTTATGGGATAGTTGAGTTTCAGCTGAGTTTGTGCTCATAGATAATGTTAGTTGTCCTGTGGAATATTAGAATAAAGTCTGTAGGAAACAAAGACTTTTGATTAACAGTTTAAGAGCTGATAAGTTGAACCATTAGTGGATTTGGATGTTGTTGGAACTTGAAGTGGGTGGTCTTAGTGATGCAACAGATATGTGTTCGTATTTTAATCATCAGTAATACTTGGCAAACTCACTGTTGACTTAGTTCATTGTTTATAATTATGGCTTGTTGGATTGCAACCAGAATTAGTGACAGCAATTGATGGTATTTTCATGTTTTTTCTGGTTACACTAGCAGCAGCATTCCATTCTTTGGAGTACTTGGGTGATTTGTTCTAAAAATGTGACAAAGAATACACATTGATCATTAGGTTAGGTTCATCTGATCTTAGCTTGAATGAATGCTTAGGCTTGCTCAGCTCAGCTCCGTTTCACTGTGGTTCAGAAATCCAAGTTAAATCCATATAGAGGCAGAGCAATGATGTGGGGGGAGAAAAACCCAGAAGGATATCTGTTATTGCACTGCTTCCTGCAGTTGAAAGATTTAGGAAGCTATTTCTTATAGTTCAGGAACTCCCCTTCAAAATTTTTCATTGTCATTTAAAAAACTTAATGTTTAAAGTATTGTTTTCTACACTGTAATCAGTTGGCTTCTTGTCAAATTATAATTGAAGAATGAGGAACTTCCAGCACTAAAGAGTTCCTCATGCAAGTTTAATTCAGTCTGGAATTTAAAATATATTGTTGATAAAGGTCTCCTGTAGAATGTTACAGGTCACTTGTATAACTAGTTAACTCCCTCCTGGAAACAAACTAACAAGCAAGCAGCAAGTCTGCAGCTGACCTCAAGTAACGATGTATGCTTAACTGAATCTTTGAAAAAGGAAGTTATTCTTAAGTTACATTTTCAATTGGAGATTTCAGTATAGGCACATTGAAGGAGAAAGCAAGAGTGATGTGAAAGCTGAAATACTTTACAGATGGTACTGCAGTGATTAAACTCCTGGTTAAAATATAGTATTTGAAGTATTCATTAGAAGCCCATTCATACTTTACCAGTTGTGTTGTACTCCAGCTCCTCTCCATGTCTTGTCACTCTGGCTTTATCCAGCTTTATAGAATCTATTTTTAAAAATCAATATTGCTCTTGATTGCATTTGTAACCAGGAATGTTGTACCATATTATTCTGTACATTGCAGGCAAATTGTGTTTCTGCATGCGACTATTATAATGAGTCGAATTGTAGTTGATTCCTGAAGTTGTCAGTCTCTCAAACATCATTTGATTAAGATGACTAGTTCTGAGATGTGATGTAACATGCAGCATTTTTGATTTGCTGATTCCTCAAGTCCATCTGTACTGTCCTGACACATTCATAATGGAATTATTGACTGTCATTGAATGGCAATCAATTTCTCTCATTTAGTCTATAACCATCAAACATGTGGTGAGGAAAATGCACCAGTGGAGGATGTGTTTGGAACTGTAAATCCAAAGTAACATGTTCCTTCCAGGCCTGTTCTGTCTCAATTTAGACATATGTTTATATCCTGTTGTGTTCTTCTCTAAAAGAAATTTATCTACATTGCATTTGAAGGAATCACTATTTTCTTTTGTTGTCTTCCGAGGAAGCCATCTCTTTAGATTTATCACTTGCTCAATGAAATATTGGCCCACATGGGAGCTAAGGAGCATGCCTGTTCATTACAAATTTTCACTTGTCCTGAAACTTATTTTCCCATGAAACACAATGGATGTGAGTCTGTACTAAATGATGAAGCTAACAATGTATGTCATTAACCAGTGAGATTAGGATTTGAAAAGGGGAATGAGTGCAAAGGAAATCTGATCAATTAAAGTAAAACCAGATACAGAAAGAAGTAAAAAGCGTGAAAGAAAGATTGGAGTAAGGAAGAAGAGAAAAGAAGAAATAAGACAAGTGACAAATGAAAATAATCTGTTTCCTAAATTGTGGCTGTTGATTAGAATTGCAAGAATGTGCATTTCATTTTGAAAAATGTCCTTCCATGGTCAGGTACTAGTCCTAATAATTTGAAGTAACTCATGAGGAGACTGAGAACGAGGCATTGTTTGACAGTCTAAAGAGCATAACCTGGGAAAAGGAATCAAAATTAGGCTGTATGGCCCTTTAACATTGCTCTGCCGTTCAGAAAGAGCTTGGCTTTAACTCCACTTTCCTGCCTGTTAGTCAGAACCCCAGACTCCCCTCCAGAATCTGTATATCTTGGCTTTGAACATAATTCGATGATTCTGCCTCCATAGCAACCTGCGGTAGAGGGGTCTGAGATTTCCACATCTGTATCATAAATAGCTGACCATGGAATTTTGCATGATTCAATAAGGTAAGAGTCATAGCGATCCACAGCACAGAAAAAGATCTTTCTACCCATCACATCCATGCCGGGCAAAAACAATAGCTATTCTAATTCCATATTCCAGCAGTTGATCTATAGCCTTGTATGCCTTGGCATTGCAAGTGCCCATCTAAAAATTTCTTAAATGTTAAGGGTTTCTGCCTTGCCTCTACAACCCTTATAGAAATTTCCAGATTCCCACCACTCTCCGGGTGAAAGTATTCTCCTCTAAATCTTTTCTCCCTTACCTTAAATCTATGCGCATGGCCATTGATTCTTCCAGTTTCTTCTGTCTCCCCTATCTATGCCCCTCATCATTTTATATATATCAATCATGTACCCTCTCAATTTCCACTGCTGTCTGATCTCTCTTCATAATTGAGACTCTTCAGTGCAGGCAATATCTTGATAAGCCTCCTCTGAATCCTCATTTGTACTATCACATCCCTCGTACAATGTGGATTCTCGACCTGCATACAGTCCTCTACCTGTGGTCTATCTAACATTTTATACAGTTCCAACATGAACTTGTTTTTCTTAAACTATTCTCTTAAACTAACAAAGCCATGTATCCCATATACCACTTTAACCACTTTATTCACCTATCCTGATACCTTAAGGGACTATTGTACATGTACACCAAGGTGTCTCTGATCATCGGTGCTTCCCTGGTCATACCATTCGTCTCAGACTCCCTTTATTTGTCATGTGTAAGTGCATCACCTTACATCTATCCCGATTGAATTCCATTTCTCAGCTTACCTACATTCTCTTGCAGTCAGAAGCTATCGTCCTTCCTATTTAGGAGCCCGTCAAATTTTGTATCATCTGTGAACTGATCAACCCTCCTACATTCAAGTCTAAATCATTTGTATAAACCACAAACAGTGAGGGCCCTAACACTGAACCCCTGTGGTACTACACTAGGCACAGACTTTTAGTTGGAAAAGCACCCCTGTACCATTCTGCTTTGCTTCCTGCCACTCTGTCAATTAAAGATCTAATTTTCCAAATTTCATTTAATCTTGTGGGCGCTTACCTTTGTTATCAGTCTTCCATGATGGGACCTTATCAAGAGGGATGCTGATGTCCAAGTAGATTATGTCAAAAGCATTGCCCTCATCTACACACCTGGTCACTTCTTCAAGAAAAATCATTCAAGTGAATTCCTGTCTCTCCAAATGTAGATTAATTCTGTCTCTCTATTGCTTCCAATAGTTTCCCCACCAGTGAGATTAGACTGACCTGCCTGTAGTTTCCTGTATTATTCCTTGCTGCCTTCATGAATAAGTGTATCACATTGGCTGTCCTTTTGTCCTCTGGCATGTCTCTTATGGCCAGAGAAGAATTGAAAACTTTTACAACTCTCCTATTTTCTCTGTTGCCTCACTCAACAACATGGTGTGCATTTTATCTGGCTGTTGAACTTATCTACATTTAAATCTGCCAGACCACTCAGAACATCCACTTTGTCTATGCTAATTTATTTAATTGTAGCACAGACCTTCTCCCTTATTTCTAAATCCAGATTGTCCCTCTCACTAATGAATAGTGATGCAAATATCCATTTAGGAGCCTACCTATATCTTATGGCTCCATGCTGAAATTATCACTAGTCCTTATCTGGCCCTACTCTTTCCCTCATTATCCTTTTACAATTAATTTACTTGTAAAACGATTTGGGATACTGGCAGTTAAACTAAAGGAAAATCCTTCCATGTCCCCTTTTTGCTCTCCTAATCTCCCTTTGGAATGTGCAAGAGGGAATTTCATACTCCTCTCGTGCTTCTGCTATTTTGAGCCCTTGGTTTCTTAATCTAGTGCTGTATATCCTTCAATTTCCAGTGTTCACAGGGTCGTCTTTTCTCCTTGTAAACTCTCATTATATATGCTCAATCTGCTCAAACGTTCCCCATAAGGTAGCCCCATGATTCCAGGTGTCAACCTAGTGAAATAAAACAAAGAACTGTGGATGCTGGTGATCTGAAACAAACAGAAACGACAATTCTTTGGTTTATTTCTCAGGGTAATGGTATAATGAGTGAAAGTCCAGCTGCCTTATTTAAAACACATCCTGGTCATCAAACTGGTACAAAGGTAGAGGTGTTGCCTTAAACCCCTCTTGTACAGTATAAATCCTGTTTTCCTTTTTTTTTGCAAATTGCACTAATGAGTATGAAACTAAAAGCTTTGACAAATTTTTTTTTTCAACAATATTCAAGATTGTAAGTAGTTGTCGATCCCAGTGGCACCTGACCAGTTAAATTTGTCAGCTTTTATTTTTGAATCTGTTTTCTATTAGTTGGCCAATCTTCAACTTATGCATGATTGCCCCAGAACCATGAAATCTGTGTGGTAACTTCTTTTTGTGGCAAATTATCAAATGTCTTTTGGAAATCCAAATGTAAGTTATCTAGTGGCTTCCCTTAATTCGCAATGGTCGTAACATCGTTTTTTAAAAAAAACTTTTTAACTCTTAACAGATTTGTCAAACACTATTTCCCTTTCACACAATCAGTGTCATTTAGGTTTCATGTGATTTTCTAAATATTGTGCTTCAACTAATGGGTTCCAGCATTTTCACAATGATAGATTTTTAGGTTAACTGACCTGTAGATTCCTCCTTTTTGTCTCCCTCCTTTCTTGAATGTAGAGTTATACAGCACGGAAACAGACCCTTCGGTCCAACCAGCTCATGCCAACCATGATCCCGAACTAAACTCCCACCTGTCTGCTCTTGGCTCATTATCCCTTCAAATATTTCTTATTCATGTACTTATCCAAATGTCTTTTAAATGTAACTCTATTCTCATCTACCACTTCCTCTCGAAGTTGATTCCACACATGAATCTCTCTCAAAAAAAAAGCCCCTCAAAAATCTTTCTCCTCTCACCTTAAATGCCCTCAGTCTTGAAATCTCCAATCATAAAGAAAAGTCATCTGCCATTCTCCTTCTCCTCGTGTATGGTCATCCCTCAACTACCTACGTGCAAGTGAAACAAGTCCCAGCTTATCCAGCCTCTCCTTATAACTCAATCCCCTTCTTCTGAACCTTCTCTAACTTAATATCCTTCTTATAACAGGGACAGTAGAACAGGACGCAGTACTGTGGAAGAGGACTCACCATGTCCTCTACAACCGCAACGTAACGTCCCAACTTTCATACTCAAAACTCTGAGCAATGAAAGCAAGTGAGCTTGACTTAACTACCCTATCAAACTTCAAAGAGTTGTGTACCTGAACCCTTGGGTCTCTGTTCTATAACACTACCCAAGGCCCTACTTTTAATTGTAAAATTACATTTTACCAAAATGTAATACCTTGCATGTATCCAAATGAAACTCCATCTGCCTCGCTTCAGCCCATTGACCCAATTGATCACGATCTCTTTGAAATCATAGATAACCTTCTTTACTGTCCACTATACCATCAATTTTGGTGTCATCTGCAAAATTCCTAACCATGCCGCCTTTATGCTCATCTGGATCGTTTTTATATAAATGACAAACAAAAGTGGACTCAGCACTGATCCCTGTGGAGTACCACTAGTCTTATATTTATTGGTTTTATATTTATAGTTCTTCAATTCGCTGGAACCTTTGCAAATTGTAACCACATTTCTGCAGCTGTTTTATGATCTTAGGATACAGACCATCAGGTACATAGGACTTCCCAATCATAGATAACCTTCTTTACTGTCCACTATACCATCAATTTTGGTGTCATCTGCAAAATTCCTAACCATGCCGCCTTTATGCTCATCTGGATCGTTTTTATATAAATGACAAACAAAAGTGGACTCAGCACTGATCCCTGTGGAGTACCACTAGTCTTATATTTATTGGTTTTATATTTATAGTTCTTCAATTCGCTGGAACCTTTGCAAATTGTAACCACATTTCTGCAGCTGTTTTATGATCTTAGGATACAGACCATCAGGTTTGCAAAGTGCTTTTTTCTAGTGGTAGTTTTTTTAGATTACTACTTATAACTCATGATTTTCCAATTATTGGAATGCTTTTAATGTCATTTACTGGAAAGACACAAAATACTTATGCAAAGCACCTGACATTTTCTTGTTTCTTAATAATTCTCATTCTTTGAGAGACGATGTTTAATTAATGGAGTCATCTCTTCATTTCAAGCACATGCAGAAAGTTTTGCTATTTGCTTTACGTTTGCTGCTGATCTCTGCTCACCTTTTTAGATGCCTTTTGGTTTCTAGAATGTTTCCAATCTTCTGGCCGCCATTCTTCTTTCAGTTTGATACCATAGTACTTTAAGTAGCTATGGATGGTGCATCCTTCTCAAGTCTTTTTCTTCCTCAGTGGGTTATATTTTTAAAAATTATGAAATAGTGCTCAAACATCTGCTTATCAGCCTCCTTACCATTTTAATGTTTTCCCTGTCCACTTCAGCCAATTCTGCCTTCATACCCTTGTAATTACCTTTTTTTCAGTTTAAGACACCAGTTTCAGATTTTATTACACAACACGTGTTAATCATGTGGAACTCGACCTAGGAGGGTAATGGCAGTGGTGGAATTGAAGGTTGAAGAAGGGAACTGGATAGCCATTTTTCACAGAACTTCTGGGATAAAACAGGGAATAAGTTTTTGAGATTGCTCCACAGTGAGCCAGCATTGACTTCATTGGCCAGGTGGCCTTTTTTGTAGTGTGGTGACTCAATTACCCACGTTTCTCATCCTCAAACTGAATAGGAACTTCATTGTTTTGATGACTCTTTGGAATGACCTTTTACTATGATGCCATTAATTTATCGTAACTCATTACGTATTACATGATTTAAAATGGCTTGTTCCATGGATGATTCCACAATGTATTGTTCTAAAAAACTGGCCTGAATGCATTCCATTAACTCTTACTCAAAGCTGCTTTTGCAAATTTTATTTGTTCAGTCTCGAAGCTTAAAATTGTCCATCACATTGCAGAACCTTTCTCAAAATCCTTCATTTTAGTAAAAGAATTGTACTCTGTCTGACAAAGTAACTACTATTTGAGGTTGGATGAACTGTTTCACCAGTGACATCTTTCCCTTGCTATTTCTTTATTCTACCCAAATTGATTCTACATCTCAATCGTCTGCATAATGAGAATTTCTCATGACTGTAGTGATCTCATCCTTTATTAACAAATCTGATCAAGTTATTTTCTGCCTATCCTTCTGAAATTTGAGGATCTCTGAATATCCAGTTTCCATTTTTGGTCACCTTGCAACTGTATCTCTAATTGCTATCAGATAATATATATTTATTTCTCTTTGTCACCTGTCTCATTAAAAAGTGCTCCATACATTCAGATAAAGAACATTTAGTGTAGTTGCTTTACTGTTTTAGATCTAATCTGATCCTGTTGGCAGTTGCAGTCTTATTTTTGTACATTCTGCTGTTTGTCAGTTGGTTTATTGTGATCTGTATCTTTACCTGCACTATTGCCTTGTCCTTTCTCTAACTTGCTGAAGTTCTCCCCTCACTTTAGTCCTCCAAGCACACCTCTCCCCTTTTAAAAAAAAAAAAAAATCCTTTGACGGCTTTACATACTTGATTTGCTGGGACATTGTTCTCATCAGAGTTCAAATGCAGTCCATCCAATGGAGCAGATCTTTGCACCAGTAATGATGTCAGTAGCCTGTGAATGAAACCCATTTCTGCCACACCATTCTTGAGGCCGTACATGAAATACTGTATTTTATAGAACGCATGGCAATGTGCTTGTGGCTCCAATAGCAGTGTACAGATTACTACATTTTGTGATTCTGCTTTATAACTTAGACCCAAGTTGCTCATACAATTTTGTGCAGAACCTGTGTTCTTAAATATCAGTGGACTACGTGGACCATGGGAATTTTCCACCGTCTTATTCATTAGCTTTCAGCTCCAAGGGGAGCAATGTAGCCCTTGCAATTCTTACTCTTGAGTGCAGAGTATTCTCTATCCCTCTAGTTACGTAGCTCTGGCTATTATTAAATTCTTTTTTTACTTTCCTGACTTGAATGCCCCCTTTTTCCATGGTTATTGTGCTCATTGAGCCTGCTGTAGCCCATACAGGTTGCAAGAACCCTCTACCTGTTCAAGTACAAAACAGAAACTCTTCCTCCTGGATTCCCATGCCTGTTTCAGTTATAGTCGTATGTCCTCTGAGCACAAACAGCATTTGAAGTATTCTACTTAGTGTCATTGCTTCTTGGAACAATTTGGTGCAGATACCACTCCCCTCTCTTGTTCATCAGTATAAGCTCTAACCATGGAGTGGTATAAATAGTGCCAACAACTTGTGAAGGTTTGTGTTTCACAGGGTACTTCTTTCTTGCTGTTAGTCATTGGATGATTTACATATTATTCAAAACTAGTGCATTATACTGTTGTTATTTTGGCAGTAATTTTTTTTTTAAATTCACCCCTCAAATGCAGGTCCTGCCTCTGCTCTTATTGTGGAGAAAATGAAACCGTTTATCATTGTCTATACTATCTACGTGTAACTCAGTTTCTTGTAGCTACTGATCACTTGGAGAACTCTCCTGTAACTGCTCAATACCTGCATTTCTTCTACTGCACATAGTGGTGTGATGTTGCAGCTACTATTCATAAAAAGTAGAAAGATTACCCACTATTACAGCTCAGTGTTGATCTTGTAATACCTCCAAAAATTAGCTTCAGTTACTGCCAACGGGCATTGTCGCAGCATCTTTAGTTTGTTGTTCAGGATCCTTATCATCATTTATATTGCAATTCTCTACATTAATTTAACATTAAGGGAAGGTGGCCACAGTACTTCAAGAAGGCAGCTTGGTACCTTTTCAAGAGCAACATATTTGTAATTTGCCAACCTCATTAGCTTTGTATTATCTTGAAATTTAGCACATGCTTAGAACTGCGAGTGTTCATCATTTATGAAACTGAATGGATCATTAGATCTTGAATTTTTGTTTGATTTAACTTTGAGGTTTGCACATTTTGTGGAAGTGGGTTTTGAGGAATTAAATTCTTCAAAGCATTTCCTCTCTGTTACTCAGAAACAAGTACAGAGTTTGTGGGATTTTATTGCAGATACCAATTTCTTGAGTCAGTGATGGGTAATATCCTGCAATTAATATGAATATAAATAGAATTGCTTCGCAAAATGGCAAGATTTGGTTTGGAATTTCAAACTGCAGCTGAACTCTTATGAAAAGCAATTATACAGTTAACTACTGACTTGATATTTTTGCAAAAAAAAACGGATGCTGGAAATCTGAAACTAAAGTGGAAGTTGCTGGAGAACCTCAGCATCTGTGGAGAAAAAACAGAATCACCATTTTGGATCCAGAACTCTAAGGGTCATTGGACCTTGAACATTGACTGTTTTCTCTGCACAGATGCTGCTAGACCTGCTGAGATTTGCCAGCAATTTCTGTTTTTGCTTTGTATGTTTTGCTGTCTACTAAAATGGATTATAGAGGACTATTTTATGCTGAAAATACACTTCCAATAATGATACTTCCTGATTAAAATCACTTGGTGTTTCTCTTCCTGTGTGAAGAATTTTTAAAGCTTCTTTGAAGAGACTCAAAGGTTTAAAAATCACATTGTTTAAGGTGTTGATGGTAGCCATGATGTGGAGGTGCCGGTGTTGAACTGGAAGGGACAAAGTCAGAAATCCCAAGACACCAGGCTATAGTGCAACAGTTTTATTTGAAATAACAAGCTTTCTAAGTGCTGCTCCTTTGTCAGGTGTAGACTTCACCTGATGAAGGAGTAGCACTCTGAAAGCTTGTGATTTCACATAAACCTGTTGGACTATAACCTAGTGTCATGTTACTTCTGGGATTGTTTAATGCCAAGTAGCTTGAGTTTTATTGCCGCTGATATATTTTTGTTATATTAGTTATATTGCTTTCCCTCTTTCATCTCTTATTGTAGGACTCCTTGAGGAAAATGATATCTTCAGGAATGCCCAAGCTGGTGTTCTTATTAGCACAAACAGCCATCCAGTATTGCGAAAGAACAGGATATTTGATGGGTTTGCAGCAGGTCTGTAACTTTTAATCAAAGTTTGTGTCCACGTAATGTGTAAATAAAATTATTTGATAAATTTTCTTCCCGTTGTTGTGGTATTACATAATGTGAGAAATGGAATGGTTAGTCTTGAAAGTGAGAAAGGCAACACGATCACTCATATGTGGTTTGTTGTATAAAGACCATGATTTTGATACAGTCATGACTGGCTTGTGCTAAATGCGTACATTATGTTGAAATTCTTTCCTCTCCATTGTAATAGTTTGTTTTGAATTGTATGTAAAACACTCGATGGAAAAAGCTGTTGGCCATTGCTGACTGCAAGCAGTGTGGTTCTGATGGAAGGTATTTTTGATGTGAAACAAGCCTTTTTATTTAAATTCAAATATCAAATAAATCTGTCACCAAGCCTGATCTATTAAAATTAATGCAATTTAATTGTCAATTTAGAAGGTTTTTGCTTGCCTTCCACCTGTTATCGTTAACAGATTTTACATGCATGTTTATTTTTTATATTTTAAAAAAACAAAAATATAAAAACCGAATTGAAGTTTTATGGTGCAGATGGAATAATCTTTTCGCACTTTTGTGTCAAATGGGAAATGAGCTTGTAGATGTTGCTGCTGTGAATTTTCAAGTTTTTTAATATAACTGAGAATATACTCCAGAACAAGCTGGAAACTGGCTTGATGTGAAAGTAGCAATTGATTTATAACTGGCACCCATAGCAGTCAATATAAAATTAATCAAAATGTCTGTAGTTTGCACTTTTGTTTCAAACTTGACAGTAAGGTGCTACTTTTACTAACGGTGTTTATAAAAAAAGTCGAAGTTTTCCAGCAGGATGGTATTTTATTCACTTCGTCATTTGTTTTCCTTACCCACATGTTATAGAGTAATAAATGTTGTTGTGTGCTAACCATTCAGTTGATGCAGGACTAGCTGTGTTGCAGGGTGAATCCCCCTGACCTTTGCTAGTTTCTCAACACCTCTGGGATGAATGAAGTTAATTAAATGTATTTATACAAATAGAATATTAATTTATGTCGATTGTTTTGGGGCCTGACTTTTAGTGAGAGAAGTTTGTTTTATTGAATGCCATGGTTGTGAATTTGTGGATACCTGCAAAACGGTTCTTGTGTAAAATGGAAGGAGGGGCAATATTTGGCAATTCCCATGGAGTGCGAGTTTAGTACAACTATGCCAGCTGATGTCAAGAAAGAACCTTGAGCTCGCTGGGTGGTTAGAATATCAACGTTCAGATCCATAGACACAGGAGTCCAGGAACTGTAGGCATCAATGAAATTGACTTTTTTTTAATAAAGGGGTTCCGTTCCACAGTTAGCATTTTCAGTTGTTCCACCAAATGTTGGATCAAGTTTTTCACCCTAACCATCACCAAGGTACTTATCTTGACCATCGGATATATATTCATTGTCTTCCTCCCCTACACCACTGGGGACAGGCTCTACCTGGAGCGTAATGGAATTGGTATTGGATCAAGAAATTTTACCTCAGCTGTGTTTAACTATTTAGGTTTAAAGGTGGCCTGAAGTAGTTGTATAACCTTACAAGTCCAGCTATTTGTAATCATTGTCCTTCTTTCATAGGCATTGAGATAACAAATCATGCTACAGCTACTCTAGAAAACAATCAGATATTCAACAACCGGTTTGGAGGGTTATTTCTGGCATCTGGCGTGAATGTTTCAATGAAAGGTATAAAAATATATTATTAAACTTTGCTATTGGAAAACCATTTGATCTTACTGATGGTATAATGTAGATGACTATTTATTATCTACATAGAAAAAAAAAGAAAAACTTGCACCAGTAATTATGATTGGAGGAGAGCAGCAGTCTCCCCTAATTGTGCACTGTCACAAATGTCGCACTACCACTCTATCCCTGTAACTGTTTGAAAACTGTATGATTGATGTCTTGGTAATGTTTTATTTGCTGTCTTCCTTCCTCTATCCTTAAAGTAACTTAGTAAATGCCTATTGGGAAAAGACTCTAATGGAGACTTAACCTTGCAGTGATTCATAATCCCTCTTTTAAAGCTGAATAGCTCACTGACCCATCGACACTATCAATTTACTTAACTTTCTTCATGGCAATTAAGGCATGTCTGAAACAATTAATTGACCCCAGGCTGCCTTGAGTTTGTCCTTGAAGCATTGACTGAGTGAAACACAGTTCCTTCATTTCTCATCCTTACAATTATGTACATGTCCATATGGATTCTCTGCAACAGCAATGCAGCCAGGACCACACCACACCTTTTCCCCATAACCTAAAAGTTTTGAACTTTGTAATTAAATCTGCATCTGCTATACTCTGCATTCCAGATTCTAATGACTGTGTGTGAAAGTAAATTATCCTCGTGTTGCCACAAAATGTTTTACTAATCGCCTGACATCAGTGTCATCCAGTTCTTGCTAACAGGAATAGTTTTTTTTCCCCGTGATTAATCTGTCATTTTCTAAATATTTGGAAGTCTTTAAGCTTTGACTCTGCAAATCTGTATATTAGCAATCTAGTCTGGGTTGATTAATGTATCTCCATGGAGTGTGTGTGTAGCCTTAGACAAACACACCATACCCTATGTGAATGTATAGATTCAACAGCAGCTTTCATGTTCAAACGTACATGCATGAACTCTGCTCCTCTGAACTGATAACTTATAATGACAGCAAATGCAGACAGTTTTCACCATCATCACTGCAAATCTGATATGATTCCTGTATCAAACCGTATGTTTAATCTCCCCGAAAAGGTTGCTGTAAGACATTTAATCATGAACTCTTTGGTTTGGAATTTCAGGCTATGTTCTCACTTTCAAGTAGAACAAGCTTTATTAAAAAGCTTTGAATAATACCAGTTGAGCTGTATGTCAGCTAAAGAAAGAAAAGTGGCTTGAAGGTACTAATTTGGCAGGTTGCCGATAGTTCTATCAGCAAAGGAGATTAAGTCATGGAGTGTAATCCTTCTGAAGCTACGTTGAGAAACTTATTCCATGATTTTGAGGCATAGAAGTAATTCATGAATGATGGACCACTAATGCCCATACATGCAATAATGTTGCATTTAAATGAGTTCTGATAAATTCTGATCTTGTAAGAATGTTGTAACTTATATAGACAGTGCCTGATCACGAGCTGCTTTGTCTGAATAGAGTTTTTTGTTGGTTGCTTCGAGGTGTGATTTAAGCTTTCTGTGAAACTCTATAATCAGTCAACCTTTGGGTCATTGACTATATAGATTCATGAGTTTATGCAAAGATTAGATATACAGCTGCCAGTATTCCAATAAGTCAATCCATCCAACTATTTTCTGTAACAATGCTTCATGAGCTCCTGTCCCAGACATTAACATGGGATTGTATTTCGATTATGGTCATGTAAACTTGTGTGTAGCTTTAGTGACTCCACGAACATATCTAATAGAGGTTGTAAACAGCCTAAGGAATTAAAATGCATGAGGTCAACCACCTGCAATCCTCCTCCCACAAGACTGCTGTCCACCTAAATTCCTAACTGGTTCCCAAGCTAGCTCATCTTGTAAATATATCCTCCCAGCTTAAAATCTGTCATCCCCTACCCTTGACCAAACTAGTGCACCATCTCCAACATCCCTATCTTCGCCAAAGTCAGTTTTTGTGTTGTTGCCTTCTCAAACTTCCCAGAACACTGTTTGAATTCTCCCAAGTTGCATTTCCAACCTGCAATAACAACAAAATAGCTCTTCTCGAAGTCATATCTTCTCGAAGTCATAAGTTAATTGATAACAGATAAGTTTTATCTATTAACTTCTCAGCATTTCTGCAGCATTGGCCAGGGTTTGTTACCACTGCATCTGGTTCCAATCTCTGCCTGGCTGCGATTAAGATAGTAGTCAGTTGCAATAGCCTCTCATGCCCCTGCTCTATCATTGGCACCTTTCTATTTATCATCCATATGCTGCTGTTGAGCAACATGGAATTAGTTTCAGACTAATACCTTCATCATCTCTCTCAACTCCTCCACTGCTGAAATGTTGGACTGCTCAACTGACATCCATACTGGACAGGCAGAAATATATTCAAATTAAATATTGGAAAGAAACAGTATTGATTTTGGTTTCCACTCACAATTCTAGTCCCTAGGTAGTGACTTTTATGAGGTAATGAGCAAGTTGGACATAGGAGACCCAGCGAACATGATCTATTAGATTTCCAGAATGTCTTTGACAATGTGCTGGGGCAAGGTACTGGTATAAACAGAGGATTGGCTGACTGGCAGAAGGCAGAGAATGGGGATAAAGGGATCATTTTCAGGATCACAACTGGTGACCAGTCGAGTTCTGAAGGGTCAGTGTTGGGACCACAATTGTATGTTAATTGGAAAAAGGGACTGAGCACTTTACGGTCAACATGCAGGTTCAATTGGCAGTCACGAAAGCAAATGCAATTCAAGAGGTCTAGAATATAAGAGCAAAAATGTATTGCTAAGGCTGTAGAAGGCACAAGTCAAACCACATTTGGAATTTTGAGAGTAATCTTGAATGTGTAGTGTTGGAGGGTGTCCACATGTTGTTTACAAGAATGATACGAGGGATATGAAAGGCTTGTCATGAATAGTTTAGGACTCTCATTCTGTACACAGTGGAGGTAAGGAGGGGAAGAAATCACATTGAAACTTACAGAATGCCAAGGGGCCTGGATAGAGTGGACATGGAGATTGTTTCCACAAGTAGGATAGACTAAAAGCCAAGGGCATGGCCTCAATGAAGGAACAAGTCTTTATAATGGACGTCAGGAGTTTCTACAGCCAGAGGGGAATGAATCTGTGAAGGCCAAATTATTGGTGTATTTAAGACAGATCTTGATTGCTAAGAGGATCAAGATTTATTATGTAGAGGTGCTGGTGTTGGACTGGAGTGGACAAAGTTAAAAAGCATACACCAAATAGTCAAATAAACCTGTTGGACTATAACCTGGTATTGTGGGATTTTAAACCGTGATCAAGAATTTGAGGGAGAAGGTGGCAGTATGGGCTTGAGAAATATATTAACCATGGTTGAATGGTAGAGCAGACTCAGTGGACCAAATGGTGTAATTCTGCTCCTATATCTTATGGTGACTTCAACTCTCTCCCTGTCCATGCCTTAACTTAGACCAAGTTCCATTCATTCCTTTTATCATGTTTGAGCACAGTTTAAGCAAAGTATTCCCTGAGGGCAATAACTACAGGGCTTCAATTCCACGTCACTGAAAGAATCAAGGGAGGGGGAAAGATTGTTCAACCATGGAATATCCAGCTAGAAGGTGGTGGAACCATAATTCTGAACAGTTTCTTAAATCCGAATAGCGACTTGATGCCATAACATATTGAGGAAATAAGAGCTGTAGTTCTCTCCAGTATTAAGAAAGTCGAAATCTGACCATGTGGGTGAAGGAAGAGCTAATATGCACTCGGTAAAATTCTACTTTAGCCACACAATCATATAAACATGGTGCTTTTTCTTCCTTTAAGACAACAAAATAATGAACAATCAAGATGCAATTGAAAAGGCTGTTAATAGGGGCCAGTGCCTGTACAAGATATCGAGTTACACAAGCTACCCAATGCATGATTTTTACAGGTAAATTATATGGCTCTTGCATATCTATTTATCTAACAAAAGTGGAAAGCAGCTTATTTTAAATAACTTTTAATTTCACCTGTCTTTTCAACCACTAGGTGTCACACCTGCAACACGACAGATCGTAATGCAATCTGTGTAAACTGCATTAAGAAGTGCCATCAAGGACATGATGTGGAATTCATTAGACATGATAGGTCAGTGCTGTATAGGAAACACTGAGTAATTATAGTGTGAACATCATCCATAATTTTCAGTCTAGGTTGAGGTCCTCTGTGTCACCAGACTGTATGTTGTCACTTGATATATAACACATCTATCATAGCAGTATTCTTTTCCTTCAAGTAGTAGACATGTCTTTTGGGATTTAGCATAGATGGTCACCCATGTGTTTGAAATTTGATATTCAGCTGGCCTGCTATTTCTTTTGGGAAGAAAACCAACGTTACCTCCTAAAATAAACAGTGATGAAGTAGAATACAATATGTCCATGAGAACACATTTAGTTTTCTTAACTACTGTGTAAATTTGAATTATTTCAAGCTCACTCTAAAGTGTGGATTCATCACTAGACTTCTAACGTGTACCAAAAGGTAGTTGCTGGAACATCACCACCTTTTGTAAGGTGCTGTAGGAGAAAATTGTGTTATGAAAACATTTTGCTATAATGCTGCTAACAAACTAATTAAATGACCATGGCATTTCCAATGGTACCTTATTAGGTGATAATCCTACATTAATATCCAATACACACATTCTGTAGTATCTTCAGTCTCAAAACATGTGCAGGTTTAACTGGAGGACATTTGTTCATCTCTTGGCATGAACATATTGCTGAATTAGTCTAACTATTTGCTTAATACCTTGAAGTTATAGCCTACTGACAGCATGACAAGCCTAGCCTTGTTCTATTTTCATCTTATTGTCAGTGTAAGGTATAGCAGTGAGTTTCTGCCCTCTTCACCACCTCCATGACTGAAGGAGGGGTATATGCAGATTCAGTGTAGGTAGTTAGAATAAAGGTAAACAGATTAAGTGGAATTTTTAAAGTTAATAACAAGGTTTGTAATTGTAGAATACAAAGTTTACAGCATATACAACTTTAGTCATTGCCTGTTTAGTCCAAAACTTTACTATTACTTCAAATATTTCCTTTTCCCCGATGGATTCATTGGGCTGTCTCAGCCATCTTTGTTACAAAGGATACTCCTGAACTGTCTGTGATCATTTGAAACTGATCTTGTTGCTAACTTTCCAGTCCTAAAATCTCTTTTCACCATTCTCACAATTAAAAACTCTGAAATCTTTGTCCCATACCTGGGTTCATCTTGAAGTAGACTGAATGAAGATAATGTATTCAACAGCTCACCTGCTTGTGAAATAATTTGTCTTCATCATGGAGAACAAGTGGTTACTGTCACTTTAAATCCATGATCAGCTGAAATGAGCTTGTGATTATACAAATTGGATTAAGATCACTGTGCACAAATACACAAAAATGCATTTTGTCATTCATTAAGTTCAGAACAATATATATAGTGGGAATGTTGGTTGTGCAGCACAGATTATAAAAATCAAATTTAAGCACAAGTTCATACACTTAAAATGGGAGATTGTAATAAAATAATTTATTTTCTCCCCTCTCATTTCAGATTTTTCTGTGACTGTGGTGCTGGAACACTTTCAAATCCTTGCACATTAGCAGGAGAACCCACACATGATACAGACACTCTGTATGACTCTGCACCACCAATAGAGTCCAATACATTGCAGCATAACTGAGAGTTTGTTTTTCCTGCCATTCTAATCAACAGTAACTCCATTTGTATAAAAAAAAACCTAGGGGGAAATTGTCATTTGCCCAAATCTTCAGGAAGAATCTGAATTTGTACAGCTGGTGTGCCTGTGTGGATGGCACTAGAGTCTGAACTCTGGTGTTCTGATAGTGAAGGAGTAATCTGCTAACTCAGGATCAAGAGAAGGTGCTGGGCATGAATAGCATTATGACAGATTAAACAGCCAGCAGTGGACTACCCAAGGGACAAAATGCTAACGCTAATTCTGTACCCTAAATGCCTATTTGTGAAGCTGTCTTCTCTGGACAAGTAGCATTGAACCATGGAGCTGACAAGGAAGACTGTTGCTGTTGGAAACAGCATGCAGAGTGACAGGTGTTCTGCAGCACCTATGGACACTGGGTACTGATTGGGTTGGTGTATGTATGAAAAATGTGATCGAGCACTTCTGCATTTGATTTTTTTTAAAAAACGAAACATTTATTCAATGGAGACAACTGATTTTAATGCTTTTCTCATGTAGCTTTTTTTTGTAATTTCAAGCAAAACCTTATTGTACTTGAATGTGTCCTGTTTTGTTAGCAGAACTAGAGACTTGCTGTAACTATACTCATGTCCCAGTATCTTATTCTTTCTATGAAAGAGAAAAGATAACACTAAATCGATTGTATCCCACAACTATTGATTTCAATTACAGAACATAAATATGTTCTTTTTAAAGTTATTTCCAGAAGTCAACATAAGTGCTTTCATGAGACTGTACAGGGAGGGATTAAGGGAAAGTAAACATCTGAAGTGGTACCAGTATTTGAATTAGATGCCACATCATTAAAACATGCATATTGTTACAAAAGTAACTTCTGGACAGTGCCATTTTGGTAATGCTTCTTCTCCCTGTAATGAAGCAGCTAGTATATATGTATATATATACACACTCAGTCTCCCTTTACTAGCTTTTCATTAATGCGTATTGGTGACAGTGGGTAAAATCAACAGCTTGAAAGTGTATGCATGTACCATAACATCCTAGACTTAATATATTGTGGAGCATTCAATAACCATTATGTAGATGATAGGTAACAATAAAAAGGGTTTAATTTCCTAGGAAGAGAGTCTTATCATTTTAAAATAAACTTTATTAGAACATAATTTCAAAAATCATGTCTTTGAATTAAACCATACACTTGATACGGTTTTCAGATTTCAGCAATCTTCTGCAGTATTGGCTTTAGGGTAAGGAAGTTAATATTTGGGTCTTCAACCAAAAAGCACATCTCTCTGGAAGTGAAAAGAAAAGAGTTTTTGAAAACTTAGTGAAAACGTTAAAACTTCAGATATACTACACTGCACTATAATCCACCATTCACTAAGTGAACTAAAAAATCCTCTTTTACTTAAACAAAAGGGTAGCAATTCTATGATTATCCTAACATGGTCAGCCCTGCCTGTGAATGATGCCTTTGAAAAGGGAGATATTAAATGAAAACATTTAGCATGTTATGCTGATTGTGTAGAAATTTAAAAGCATAGCATTATATTCTCCCAATTTCTTCACATCTAATCCACAGTGGAAAAGTGAACATTATTAGCACTACTGCATCTTAAAAACCAGCTTAGGAAACAGGATATCAACCCTGGAGGTTGAGCTGAGCTCTTTCCTGACTAATAGAAAGTTACAATTAATTCCTTGGGAAAGTAGTTTTACCACTGTTTCAGCTTGATGAAATTAATGTGTATGCATTATTTGCCCAGTAATTAGCAATTCAGATAATTGCAGTTAAGTTAAAACAAGGTTTAATTATTTTCTACACCTACTTGAAAAGTCGGAAGGAAACTGTAGTCTTCTCAAATTCTTTAGCTTTCTTGTGACCTTTCTGGATAATTTCCTCAGGAATGTTTGCAAGTCTTGCTGCATTAAATCCATAACTTTTCGGACAAGCTCCTTTGATAAATTTATATAGAAACGTGATCGTTTCTTGACTTGGATCTTCGCACTCATTCTCAACCATGCAGGCCTATAAACAGTCCAGAGAATATTATGGAGTATGTACAAACTTAACATTTATTTCACTGTACTTATGAAAGAAGTCAATGTCTCTGCTACGCATGCAGGTTTCCATGCCTTTATCACCATGCCGTTGACTTTTGCAACTTTTCTAACAAAAGACCAGGTCAAAATACAAGTATTCCAACTATATTGAGTGCCATGTGCTTACCATATGTCCTAAACTGACTGCTGTGGAGCAAGAGAAATCTTCCACAAGGGAATGGTAGTGTGTAGAAAACAAAGTGCGGCACTTGATATTTTCAGCAAGCTCCTTCACTACTGCACTAGCAATCGCAGTGCCGTCATATGTTGCTGTACCACGGCCTGGAGTAAAAATTCAGAATATTAAAAATTGAGAATGCTTCAGTCATATCTAACAAACTAGCTGACTATATAGTTTGTAAAAGTAACAAATTATGAAAAACCTTTCTGGTCTGACTGTCCTAAAGAAGTGCATCTCAAACCTAGATATTTATTTTACTTTACTCAGGTCATTTGCAACAGCAATTGGGCTCAACATGTAATGTGGTCATCCTCCAGACCAGTTGGTTCCTACCCAAACCATCCCAATTCAGTGAGAGGGATTAGCAAAATGGAGCTAGGACGCAGAGATTCGACTGGGGGGGGGGGAAAAAGCAGTTTCACTGCCCTATGGTTATTAATGACCAGTTAGACAATGTGCTATCCCTCCAAAAACCCTTACCTACAGACTATGCCAGGGGTGTGCAACTTTTTTCTAAATGTGAAGAGCCTTAAGAAAATTGCCAAAAATATACTTCCTAGAATTGCAAAAATATATTAAAGTTAGGTCAGCAAATGCTTTCTCATTTAATACTTTTTAAAGTTTTGTCAGTAAAACCAGCATAAACATTTTCCTAACAAAGACAACTTTCCACACCAGATTAAATTTCACTGTTAAAAACAATGTTGCAGCCATAAAACTTTAACTATAACCAATGTGTAGACATGACAGTTTTATTAAGCTCAATGCTGTTTTTTCATTAAAATCATTTGAAACTGTGAAATTTGATTCTCATGGGAAAATGGTGTTACCTCATTCTCTACCTGGTATTTCTAGTTGTTTTTCCCCCCACACAACAGATAAAGGTTGGACCTACAAATGAATCATGGTCTCTTCATACAAATATCAAATGGCAACTAATATTCTTCCTGATCTCCCATTGGAACAAAAAAACACCCCACACTGCACTGGTGGTGCTACATAAAACAGGAAAGAACATACAGCACACTACAAAACATTTCACAGGAAATGAAGGCAACACTGCAATTTGCACACAAACAATCTAAATTGTTTCAGTAATGCCAGGCTGCAGGGTTAAAAAGGGAAATGGCCATCACTGAGCCAAGGATGCCATGTCTCTAGATTTCTAAATATGTATCCCCATTTTACTCTACTCACTAATAGCTAGGAAATATTTGTTTGAAATAACTTCAGTAAGACCATGGCAATATTTTCCCCACAAACAGCAGGAAAGGTAAGATTTTGGATCTAAAGTGCCAGCTCCCTCTCAGGAGTCCCTATAAAACCCACAATATTTCATTTTGTAAAATAAACAAGATCTGACATTTTACAACTGAAGAAACCAAATAAATTCACTAATATGGATTGGAACAGTGATGGATGGATCAGAGTGATCACAAAAGACCTTTTGATGTACTTTCACATTACTGTTTATTCTTATCATTTCCCCAGATCACCTCTATTGAAAATAACCACAATTCCTCTCCACCTGGATTGCTGGTGACTACAACCAACCAGTACTCAATTCTTGCTTTGCTGTAGCCCCAGGAAACAAAGAGCAAACACCATTTGAAATGCACAGTGAAAGCATTTTGATTTGTTCTTATGACAGCTCATCAAATTCAAACACAAAGTGGCACCAGCTCCTTAAACATGTGAGAAAACCATCATAGATTCATCAGATACTTTAAGTATATGCAAAGAAATTACCCAATTCATCCAGAAGCACAAGGGAATGTGGAGTTGCATGTTGCAAGATACTGGAGGTCTCACTGAGTTCCACAAAGAAGGTGCTTTCACCTATGAGAATGAAAGGTTTAATGTTATTTCAGACACTACTGCACATGGCCCGAGGAGAGGCTTGCTCCATTGTACTTCACTACTTTCTGCACAGCTTTTTCTAGACATTGTGTTGGACCTAAAGATATTTCATCAGCTTTCATCCAGCAGCTATTTGTGCCAATAAGCTAACTGATCACTATCCCACATGTGTGGAGACCATCAATAAAGTTAGCCTTCGTGAACCGCACCCCAGCCAAATTTCTATTCGGGTTTTCTGTTGGATATAAACTGAGCTTCCAGAGGATCTGAAAGTTACAGCAATGACCTGGCTACAGCCATGCAATTAAATAATGCAAAAACTTGTGGCTTAAAATTTGGCCATTTTTAATCCACATACACCCTTAAAGAAGCCAAATATAGATGCGCTTAGATTACTGAAAACTGGTTCTTAACTCCAGATTTTCTGTTATTAAGACTCAGCAGGGCAGCAGTGCAAGGATAAAATGCAAGTGCTCTCTGAGCACTTTCACTTAATTGTAATAACGGGTTTATCTTTGTTTTGTACTAAAAATGCTTAGCTTCAGCAAAAAACTGCAAACATTTGATAGCAATTTGGGCAAAACAATTCTGCACCCTTTTAAAAAAAGGAGTAAATCAATCCCAAAATGTCATCTTACCTGACATGATTCTATCAGATGCTCCCAGACGTGTGAAAACTCTGTCAACGGGGTTAAATTTGCAGCTCTCTGCAGGCACGTAGCACCCCAGTTGTGCCAGGATGACCAGGAGGCCAACCTAGTTGGGAGGGGGTAAAGAGAAGGGAGTCAGATCCCTGCTGTACGTCTTTCACATCACCCTTCTACGTTCTACACCTCAAATGCATTCTGTTGAACCGCTCATCTGTTCTGCTTTTATTCGAAGACCATTCCTCAAACTGCAGGGGAGGATTAAAAACAACTTTTGGTTTAAAATTCAGCCTTTGTATATACTCTCAACCCAAAATTATAAACTGTGGATTCAAATCGCTAGGTATTACACAGTACTCGCTGCAGACTGACAGCGGATAAGTCTTGGACTTGAAGCTGAACCACGGCTTCCTCAGCCTCCTTGTTTGGAAGTTTAAAAAAAAAATCACATGGCAATATTCTGGAAAAGAGGGAGCCCTCCCCTCTTTGTTCAGCCAATATTTAGCCTCCAACTAACACTGGAACAAATTCACTGGTCATTACACTGCAGGAGTTTGCAGTGAGCAAGATGATAAGACTAAACACTGAAGTGACTACACTTCGAAAAGGTACTTCATCAGCTGATCTAAGTTTAAAGGAGCTAGATAATAGAAATGTGCTGGATGCTGCAGGTTCACACCTGTCTCATGAGTGTAGATTTGCCTCCCATATTAGGGCCTGTTACAAGCAGGCAGGAAGCCTGGTTGTTACTGGGACCGCCGTCCAAATCGTCAACGTCCGTGCAGCCAATGAACACGTCATTCGGGATGAAATCCCCAAAAAAGGTTTTTAAGACACATGGGTGGCGCGAAGCTCGAAGCTCTAGGAACGGTCGCGTGTCATCTTCAACAAGCATTACGACAGGTCTGCACATCGGCCCATCTCCACTCTGACTGTAGTGTGTTAGGCTCAACAAAACATCTGCAAGAGTAAGACCACTGAGTTGAAGGCAATTCTGAAGAACCATACAAGAGTGACAATGCAATGAAATCTACAAGAATCAAACCTTTGTACCATTTCCTGGTGGCAAAGGAGATTTATATTAACAATTGAGCTGCCAGAGGTGATGGTGGAGGCTGGTACAATTACAGTATTTAAAAGGCATCTGGATGTGTATATGAATAGGAAAGGTTAAGAGGGATATGGGCCAAGTGCTGGCAAATGGGACGAGAGGAGGTTGGGATATATGGTCAGCATGGACAAATTGGACCAAATGGTCTGTTTCCGTGATGTACAGACTCTATGACTATGTGAAGATCAACACACAATGGCGCGGAAGGCGGCCATTCCCCTTGACTTTGCTGCCCTTTTCCCTATAATCTGACACCCTTATTGAAGTCTGCCTTGAAAACACTCAACAATTCAACCTCTACAGTAAACAACTTCACAGGTTCAGCATCCTCAAGAAATTTCTCATCTATCTTACATACCCACCCGCTTATTAGAGATTATGCCAACTGGTCCTAGACTGTCCCATAATGAAAAACCACCTTTCTGCATTTACCCTGTCAAGTAGTCCCTTAAGAATCTTATATCAATAAGGTCACCTCTCATTCTTCTATATTCCAGTAGGTTCAGGCACCTCCTATACCTTTTCTCATTAAAAAAGCTCTCTCCATATTTGGTATTACCAGAGTGAACCTTCACTGGGTTGCCTCCAATGCCAGCATCTCAATGAGATCAAAACGGTTTTCAGTATTCCAGCTGTGGTCTGACCATGGCCTATTTTTATGCTTTTTTTTGCCTTCCCTTACTACCTGAATTTGTACACTAGTTATTTGTGATTCATAGACCAGGGTTCCCAAATTCCTGCACTGCGGCATTTTCCGCTTAAATAATATTCAGCTCTTCTTCCTGCCAAAACGCACGTCACACATTTGCACATTATATCCTAAGTTTCATAGACAAATCAGCATAATTACCAATACACAACAGCCAAAGTTATCATTGCTTAAGTTACTAATCAAATTGATTTATAAGCAGAGATTTCCTTCTTATAGAAAATATACTGGGATTTCCATTGACCAGAAACTGAACAGGACACAAAGACACCGGTACATTGTCGTCTAAAGGACACCAAGCGCCTGTGCAGTCACAATCGCGCTGGCTTCAGTTTTACGGAGGCCGTCTCAGATTCATAACTGCTCTGAGATAGCACATTTCAGCCAGCTTCCCAAACGGAGGGCTGACAGAACATGGCAAATCCCTTTCTGAACACAAAGCAGTATCTTGGAGGAAGTCCAAGTGATCTCTGAGAATTCCAAAATATTTACAGCACATTCCAAATGGAAGACATTGCAAATTTAGCAGTTAGAAAGCATTTCCGTTTAGACCAGCAATAGAATAAATTACCAACTGAAGTGTCAAATTAGACACAATCACACCTTGTAATTCACTATTGATTCACTCAGATGCGAGTTTCAAGTGCAAAATTCTGACTTACTCAACTAAGAGCAACAAAAAAAAAAATAATTCACGGTCTAAACACTGGGCTGGGCCAGGCCTGGGCTGACAGGAGACTGAAGGAGTTTGATCTGTTTGCAATAGCACCATGAGAAGGGTGAGATAGGATCTGTCTGAGCAAGACAAGTTGGGGGATTGTAGCTGCTCTGTCCTGTCAGGTACCTCCCCAGTGCTGAGGAGTGAAGCAGAAACCACATACCACCAAGGGTCAGTGCGGTGTTCAAGCTCATCCTGTAAAATAGTGAGGAGACAGTTGCCCCAAGCTGAGAGTGGTCATCAAGGCCAATATGGGGATGTGGTGGCAGAGAGAGAGGCTGGGGTGGGAGCAGAGTGGGGTCGTTCAAAGAGTACTAAATGCAACCACAAACAGCTCTGGAAATGGAGATACTTGGGTGAAAACAACTGAATCAGCAGAAACTCGTTACAGGTCAGTCCTTGTAAAAGGAAGCAGTCAGTAGGCATGGGTTATTAAGATGCAGCTAAATGGACATTGTGCCCCTTTTTCCTATTGACCCATGAGATTTCTTTAATCTTCCTTTTGACAGAATAAGAGGCTGCACAAGGACACTCACCAAGGACAGCCATACAGTCAACTGCTGCCTGCCAGTTTTTGTAATTCTTGTCAAAGTTGTAGAAAAGCCTCCTCATGCAGTCCTGAAGAGCACTGTCCCGCCTCTCCTCAGCATTGTTCATCGTATCCAGCAGCTTCTCGATCGCTTTAGTCCAGTAACGTTTGTAGCCCTTTTTGGTCGACTTCAGTTCATAATCCTCCGGCACGCGGCGGTCAGCGATGTTTTCGGGAACCTCCAGCTGATAGCGATTGCGGCCCGAGCCCCAGTAAACCATACTGCGGCAGCAGAGCCTCACACGCTGCGCCTCCAGGTATTCCTGCAGCTCGCGCTCCGTCTGCTTGATGTCGGCAAGGGCCTGGTCATAATCAGGGTCAAAGCCAGCTTTTGGAGTGATGACTCCAGTGTTCCTTGCCTTCTGGTGGTCAAAAGCTGTGTCCCATCTCTTCAGCTCAGAGGAGAGATCGGGGAAGAGGCCTTCGGCAGTGCTGCCTTTCAGATTGACAACCTCTCTGAGTAACCGAGACCGGAAGGCAGCCATAGACGGCTCGACAACCTGTAGAACCTCTTGGAAGACTTTGAAACCTTCCAGAGAAGACAGGAAGTCGGCGATTTTCTTCTTGCTGTAGCTGGTCTCTTCGTAGAACACGGCGCGGCTGTCGGGGTGGTCCTTGCTTTTCAGCGGTGACCCGATGCTGTGGATGCGGCTCAGGAGTCGCTCCAAGTCGGGCACCTTCTTCAGCAGCTCGACGAGCTCTGCGACAGTGTTGGGCACAGCCATGAGATCCTCAATGGCATTGAGCCGGTCCTCAATGGCGACAGGCTGGCACAGTGGGGCACACAGCCACTGCTTCAATAACCGCTTGCCAAAGTAAGTGCAGCAGTGGTCCAGCTGCTCCAGCAGGGTGCCCTCGCGGGTGCCAGTGGTGGCATTCTGCAGCAGCTCTAGGTTGGTCAGGGTGACGCCATCCAGTACAAGGCGCTGCCGCCCCACAGCGGGGCAGGTAGGGGACCCCTTCGTGCGATCAGCAGACACATCCACGGGAGTGTACTCCTCGAAGTTGGCCATCGACAGCAGCTCCTGGTCGACGAGGCACCGCTTGAGGTAGAAGATACAGGCGCCGAGGGCTGAGAGGGCCAGGTCATAGCCTTCGCCCGGGGTGAGGCCGAGAGAGTCAGTCTCGGACACCATCGGCCGCAGAGCGTCAGGCAGAGGGACCCCCGGCTCCCTCACTTCGCTGAAATAGCCCTCCTCGGCCAGCACTCGGAGGGTTTTGGAGGCGTCCCAGAACTGGGAGGCAGGCTGCAGGCCTTCCTGCAAGGCCGAGCCCAGGCAGCCTTTCAGAATCTTCCTGGTCTCCGCCGACGGGTTGCCCCTCTCGAAAAGCACCTGCACCGGGGGGTGATGTGCCAACAGGGTCCGCAGGCGGGAGCAGTGCCGGTCGTCCACGAACTGGCCCACATGGAACTTGCCGACGGATGTGTCGACGAAGCAGACTCCATAGGAGCAGGCTTGGCCAGCCGGCTCAGTGCTCGCCGCTGCCTCCTTAAGGCACAGCAGGTACTTGCTGCAGCTCTCTGCTGCGCTCCCGTCCAGGACGCTGTACGTCTGCGTGCCCTTGGTGATGACCCGGCAGACCTCGCGCCGGACCACCCGGTCAAACTTGGTCGGGTGATGCAGTGACTTACAGCGGGCCTCCATCATCTCGGGCGTCTCTGTCTGCTCCACCCGCGCCACCTTGTAGCCCTTCTGAACCAGGGCGTCCGAGAAACGGCCAAAGGCAATCTCGGGGAAGCCCGAGTGTGCCCAGCTGCCTTTCATGAATGACAGGCCCAGCTCGGTCACGCCGGTGACGGCGTCCATGTGGTACAGCTCGTAAAACTTGCCGACTTTGTAGAAAATCACGGTGTCAAACATCTGGGACTTCAGCTCCCACCACCGCCGCATGCCCGGGGTGCACCTGCAGAGGAAGTCGTCAGGGACATACAGTGTGGACGGGTCATATTCGGGCTCACCCTCCTTTCGTCTCTTAGCGTCCTTCCTCTTGCCTGGTTTTAACCACTCTAGCTTCTCGTGGTCCCAGGTGGTGGCTGGCGAGGGACTGCCCGCTCCACCGCTGTTAGACTGGCACTCTAAGGTCTCAGGAGTGGAGAATGCCGAGAGTCTGGACTTGGTGATTGAGGACACTGCTGCTGTCGCCGCTCTCTTGGGCACCTCTGAGGGGGAGCTGGAGGCGCTTTTCTTCCTGGCCGTGCCTCCGCGTTTCCGCTTGAATGGTGTCTTGACTGGACTATCGGGGTCAGTCTCAGGATCCGGCTCACTGAGCTCCCTCTCGTCGACCCCGCTGCTGCATTCCTCACTACTCCCGTCATGCTGCTCCGGCCTGAACTCCTCCTCGGAGCTTTCCGCGTCACTGTCCGACTCCACCACCAGCCGCCGCCTCTTGGTTTTGGTGCTGGCCGATCGTGTGGTCCTCGACCTCTGCCCTTTCACCTTCTCGTCCTCACTGTTATTTTCTTTATCTTCCTCGCTCGCTGCCGACTGGTCAGTCACCTGGAAAGGAACATTGAGGATTGACTCAATTCTCATCTTGACCCCCAACCCTCTGGCCAGTCCAAAGCAGCCCCACCCCCACCAACAGCCTGGCGTGACCAGTCAGCGAAACAGGAACAGGGGCAATCCAGCCCAGACTAATGGAACAGAAACTGTCAGATGGGCAGAATCACCTGAGTGAAAGGGAGTCTCAGCAGTACAAAGCCGCCAGAGGCCATGCCTCATATTGGTACCGATGACAGAGTTAGGAATGGGGAGGAGGTACTGAAAGTATGTTTCGGAGACCTGGGGAGGAGGTTGAAAGGCAGGCTCTCTGAAACAGTAATCTGAATTCCTCCCAGCCCCATGTACAGGGAACAGGGAAGCCAGCGAACAAACACATGGCTTCAAAGCCGATATAGGAGGGTGGGTTTCAAAACAGATTCTGGAGAAGATGGGGCCACGCAGTCTTTACCTGAACAGGACCAGAATAAATATCCACACAGGCAGATTTGTTCTTGTTGGGGAGGCTTTAAACCAGATGGGCGAGAGGCATGGTAACCAGAGGGAAAATTCTTGACAGGGAATGGGAAACAGAAATCTAGGTGAGCAACTCAGAGAGAGAAGTTCAATACCATACAGCGCAGGAATATAGTAGCATTAAAAGGTATTTATGTAAACATGAGAGTATAGTGAACAAAGCCAGTGATCGGAGAGCACAGATCAACAGGCAATAGTATTGCAGAAACAGAAATGCAGCTTAAAGAGAAGTAAAACATCCGGGGGGGGGGGGGGAAGAGAGAAAGAGAGAGGGGTGGAATGGTCAGGCGGGATAAAAGATGGAGTAAGAAAGTTTGAGGCATTATTAGCTACATTATCCAGCTAGCAGGAAGTATGCAATAGCCTCATTTAGTATATGGGTTCAGCCCAGAAAGAAAAAAGATGGCAGTCACATTGGGAGGTGTGCGCCATAGAACCCCAACAAGGGACAGTTCGAGGAGCAAGTGGACAGACTAATTTCTGAGCACAAAGAAAAGCTAAGAACTGTGGTCACTTCAACTACACAAATATCAACTGACAGGCACAAAATTCTTCAACACTGCTCGATAACATTTTTTAAGCTAACACATGAGAAATCCAATAAGAGAAAAGGTAGCAAAGTTCAGTCTCAGGAAAGGTGTCACGCAGGACGTAGCAACAGTGGGGGACCATTTTGGAGATAGTAGTCATAATACAGTTAGATTTAGCATCATTAGAGGAAGTGAGAAATAGAGAGAAACAAACATTCCAAATTGAGGGAAGGCAAACTATAGAAAGCTGAAAAATGATCTGGTAAATGTCAACTGGGTACAGATACTTCAAGAAAGGTCAGTAACAAATCAATAAGAAACAGCCAAAAGTGAGATTCAGCAAGGACAACGTTGACACAATCTCACAAAACATTCTGCTAAATCCAGAGCTCTGTGGTTATCCCAAAGCATACAGAGTAAGATCAAGCTGAAAAAAAGTTCATGAAACCTCAGACTACAGGAAGTACAGGGTGAACGGACACAGGAAATTAGGAGAACACAAAACAGGAAGTAGTACCACTGATAAAATTAAGCAAAATACACACGTATATTAAGAGCAAGAGCTGAGATTAGAGAGTGGTGCTGGAAAAACACAGCAGGTCAGGCAGCATTCGAGGAGCAGGAAAAAAAAATCGAAGTTTCAGGCAGGAGCCCTTCACCAGCAGGGAACATTGAGAAATTTGCATTTGCAATCCTCACTTTTCGTCTAAGGCAAAGGCTGAGCCCATAAAAAACATGGGGGGGGGGGGGGGGGGGGGGGGGGGAAGAGTGAGGACTGCAGATTCTGGAGATCAGAGCTGAAAATGTGTTGCTGGAAAAGCGCAGGTCAGGCAGCATCCAAGGAGCAGGAAAATCGACGTTTCGGGCATGAGCCCTTCTTAAGGATTGAGGAAAGTGTGTCCAGCAGGCTAAGATAAAAGGTAGGGAGGAGGGACTTGGGGGAGGGGCGTTGGAAATGCGATAGGTGGAAGGAGGTTAAGGTGAGGGTGATAGGCCGGAGTGGGGGTGGGGGCGGAGAGGTCAGGAAGAAGATTGCAGGTTAGGAAGGTGTTGCTGAGTTCAAGGGTTGGGACTGAGACAAGGTGGGGGGAGGGAAAATGAGGAAACTGGAGAAATCAGAGTTCATCCCTTGTGGTTGGAGGGTTCCTAGACGGAAGATGAGCTGCTCTTCCTCCAACCGTTGTGTTGCTATGGTCAGGCGATGGAGGAGTCCAAGGACCTTCATGTCCTTGGTGGAGTGGGAGGGGGAGTTGAAGTGTCGAGCCACGGGGTGGTTGGGTTGGTTGGTCCGGGTGTCCCAGAGGTGTTCTCTGAAACGTTCCGCAAGTAGTTGGCCTGTCTCCCCAATATAGAGGAGGCCACATTGGGTGCAGCGGATGCAGTAAATGATGTGTGTGGAGGTGCAGGTGAATTTGTGGTGGATATGGAAGGATCCCTTGGGGCCTTGGAGAGAAGTAAGGGGGGAGGTGTGGGCGCAAGTTTTGCATTTCTTGCGGTTGCAGGGGAAGGTGCCGGGAGTGGAGGTTGGGTTGGTAGGGGGTGTGGACCTGACGAGGGAGTCACGGAGGGAGTGGTCTTTTCGGAACGCTGATAGGGGAGGGGAGGGAAATATATCCCTGGTGGTGGAAATGACGACGGATGATACGATGTATATGGAGGTTGGTAGGGTGGTAACCTCCATATACATCGTACTCACCTACCACCCCACCAACCAGACCATATTTCGCTGTGGAGAGATCAGTTATCTGGAGCACAGATTTAAGGTGATCAGGTGAAGGATTACAGGGGACACAGAGAAGCTTTTTCACCCATTGGATGGTGGGTGTCTGGAATTCATTGCCCACTTTGGAGCTTGAGGAACTTAAAAGGAACCAGGATATGGCTCAGAGCCTGAAGTGCTTTAACCTGCAAGGCCATTGCCCAAGGTGCCAGGAAACAGGTGGCTAGGCTTTCCAGCCAGTGCAGAGTGGGCCGAATGGCCTTTCTGTGCCATAAGCTTGTATTGTTTCAATGGAGTCCAGCTGCTAGTTGTCCAAAGGACAGCAATCTCTACAACTTGGCATTCTGAGGCAGAAGGGCAAAAGAATGAACAAACAGTGGAAACATTCAGTGTCGGGAACTGGAACACATTTACTGGAAAGTGGCAAGTTTAATACGTTGGAATAAATTGACCTGTAAGTTGCTGGACTATAGCCTACCCTTCGATACTGACACAAAGTGATAGAGGTATTGGGAGGGCTGGTGTAAGAGATGTTCAGTGTTGTTCGCATGAGTGCTTCAAGCCACATGATACATATATTCGCATGGAGCTCCAAGTACAACTGCAACTAAAACAATCAGATTACTTCAGGATCAGTGACTGTTCTAGAGACAGAGGAAGCAGTACCTCATGTGGTCACCCAATCTGAAAGGGCAGGAATTCCCACCTTTTCACCTCCTGTGAATTTCAGGGCACTGCTGCCTAGCTCAGATCAACTCATTTCAGCACTGGCTAGAGGAATCAAATTTGGGAATGTTCCCTGCTCAAAAGGGGCTGGCTTCTTTCATTCTGAAGAAGTTTAATTGAAACCATTGTTCATTTACCTCCATTTCCTCCTCCTCCTCCTCTGGTTCGGAAGGTTCAGTACACACGGCCAATTCCAAACGTTTCTCTCTCGATTTTGGAAAAGCAGCATCTGCGAGCTCCACTGCCCTGCGGATTTCAGGTTTCCCACTGAAATAGATGCCACCCCTCTGAGCCTCCTTACACCCCGGACCTGCAAAAAGAAATACAAACCTGAACAGCCATACAGCACAGAACAGGTCGTTCAGCCCACAGAGTCAGAGGGGTACAGCATGGAAACAGACCCTTCGGTCCAACCCATCCATGCCGACCAGATATCCCAACCCAATCTAGTCCCACCTGCCAGCACCCGGCCCATATCCCTCCAAACCCTTCCTATTCATATACCCATCCAGATGCCTCTTAAATGTTGCAATTGTACCAGCCTGGCAACTCATTCCACACACATACCACCCTCTGCGTGAAAAAGTTGCTCCTTTGGTCTCATATCTTTCCCCCCTCACCCTAAACCTATGCCGTCTAGTTCTGGACTCCCCGACCCCAGGGAAAAGACTTTGCCTATTTACCCTATCCATACCCCTCATAATTTTGTAAACCTCTCTAAGGTCACCCCTCAGCTTCCGACATTCCAGGGAAAACAGCCCCAGCCTGTTCAGCCTCTCCCTATACCTCAAATCCTCCAACACTGGCAACATCTTTGTAAATCTTTTCTGAACTCTTTCAAGTTTCATAACATCTTTCCGATAGGAAGGAGACCAGAATTGCACACAGTATTCCAACAGTGGCCTAACCAATGTTCTGTACAGCTGCAACATGACCTCCCAACTCCTGTACTCAATACTCTGACCAATAAAGGAAAGCATACCAAACGCCTTCTTCACAATCCTATCTACCTGCGATTCCACTTTCAAGGAGCTATCAACAAATACAAAAAAAAAAATCGAATCCCATTTTCCTGCATTTGGTCCACAGCCTATGCCCTGGCATGTTAAGTGCTTTTCCAGATATTTCTTTAATGTTGGGTGAGTAGCTGCCTCCACCATGCTCTCAGGCAGCCTGTTCCCTGTTTATATCACCCTCAGGGTAAAGCGTTTCCCTCATATCCCCTCAAAACCGGTTTCTCCTCACCTGATGTGCTCTGGTCTTAGACACGTCTGCCATGGGAAGAGATTCTCAGATTTACTCTGTCTATACCTCAATTCTGTAAACCTCAAAATAAATCCCACCCAAAGGCCCAGCCTCCTCTGCTGTCGGGAAAACAAATCCACCCTGTGTAGTCTGTCCTCAACTGACACTCTGCATCCCAAACACCACCCTGGTATATCTCACCTATGCTCTCTCTAGTGCAATCATGTCCTTTCAACAGTGTAGCTACCAAATACCACCCCTCTGAGCCTCTTTACACACCAGACCTGCAAAACCAAAAAGCGTTCCCCCGATTACAGGTGCTAACCTGACAGAGCCGTACAGCACAGAACAGGTCCTTCAGCCCACGTGTCTGTGCCGATCAACAAACACCAAAAAATGGGGCCTAACCAATGCTCCGTAAAGTTGCAACAAGTGTTCCCTGCTCCTATACTCTAGACCCTGGCTTCTGCTCTAGAATACTTCTGCTCTTTGGCAATGATGAGGTGTGAAAATGTCTGGCTCATTTACAACGTGATTAAATAATCAAGGGAGCTGAGGCAGCATCGTGTGCAGGGACTGGTAAGCAAGGAACTCATTCAGTACTAAAAGCCATGCCTTAAAACCTCCATGCCTCCACCTCGAGAATAAGTGTAAAGGGATGGTGCAGGCAATGTGTCAGCATCATTCACCAACTATGATATATAACCTCATTTCACAGGAGAGAACATTTAAAAAAAAAGACAGGTACATGGATAGTAACAGTTTAGGAGGACATGGGTCCAACACCGGCAAATTAGACCAGTTCGATTTAGGAAACCTGGTCACCATTGGGACACAGGGTCTGTTTCCGTGCTCTCTCATTTACCAAATGAATAAACATATTAAACTGAGAAATATCACAAACAACTAAGGCCATGCTCAGATACAAATACCTATCAATGGAAATGCAGCACATTAACAACTGTGTTTCTGATTCTGTTACCAAATCACTAGAGTTTATAATCGTTGAGGGACTTATGCTGTTTTTCACAGGTTTTCAGGAAAATCTCTTCATAATGAGACTGACTAGCACCTAGCTTTCACCTGGGAATTCCCAATGTTCGAAAGAATACAAACTATGGAAACACAATGATGACCTAATAGTAAAGATTGGAAGTCAGATCAAAAGGTCAAACACAACCGATTCTTTAGAACCTCGTCTGCAAAATCTACATTGACACTACTGGGACAAGGTTTGCAGAGTCACACCAAATTATTCTCGACATTAACTGCAGAATTAATTTATACAGGTGTTTTGACAGAAACTGCTTGGGAAGCACTGCAGCCTTAAATTGGACTTCTCTTTGCAGAATTTGAAGATTTCCAGTGGTTGACGGGGGAAGGGACAGCATGATAAAGAGACAAAAGGCTGAGCTACTATTTTCTAGGATCTACCTCTTTGTTGATGTTGGTGCTGCACTGAGTCCAATTGGCTTACCAGTTATTTCCCCACATCATCATCTGGTCAATCACTGGCAAGGCATGCTAAATCTCGACAGAAATTGGAATTTAACTCCGTGATCTCTTACCTGTGTACGACCTGACATACTTCACACTAACCCAGCCTCTTGTTGGAGGATCATCAAAGAACTGGACATGAATACGGAGAGACTTCCCTTTGCCCCTGAGATACTCCTCAGCAGTTGGGTGGTTATACACCAGGCTTGGCCACCACGGATACCCTTCCAGTTTGGCCCACACCAGATCTCCGGGAGCAAATTCACAAGCTTGGCTGCAGAAAAAGAGCAGAGCAGAAAAATTCCTCAGCGTATCAAATCCTTTTGCTGGTGTAACTCATTTCCTGTACTATTACTGCTGCCCTGCCCCAATATCGACTCACGCTGTTACATTTGTAGGGAACAATCATTGCACTGAAAATGAAAGACGAGTGGACATAAGGGAAGAGACACCATGAACAGCATTGAAGGCTCCCAAACCACACCACATTCCCAAGTGGTCAGCTGCAGATGCTGTACAAAGGCTTCGAAAAGAGCAAGACGCTACGTAAATAAAGGTGACTTCCTGCTGCTTCTACCTTTTCAAAATATTATCAGAGTTACAATCTGAAATGGCGATATCCGGTACACCCAAAGGGCAGGGGGCTGGGCGCCACCCAAAGGGCAGGGGGCTGGGCGCCACTCAAAGGGCAGGGGGCTGGGCACTAACTACCCTAAACGGGAGCTCCCACCCCCCACCAGGCCAGGCCAGGTCCCAGCAGCACTCACCCGAGAGCCGGAGGCCCGGGGGCCGCCTGCTTCTTGCCCGCTTTCCTCTCTCCGCCGGCGAACAGCGGACTGACGGTGGGGGAGGCAGCCGCAGCTCGGCACCTCTTGGCCGCCCGGACGCCGGTGCCATTCTCCCGGGGGGAAGTCTGGGCTTTAACCTTAGCGGAGGGACAGGAGGCTTCAGGGCTGGCCTTGGCCGCCGAGGAGGAGGCGCTGAGCGGCGGAGATTTAGGGAAGAAGCTGAACAGAGTGCTCTGCCGGGACATTCTCCCCGCTCCAGCTCCAGCTCCAACCGGCCTCAGCTTTGGCGCTGGCGGGAAAATGGAACACCGGGTCACAGGAAGGAATCCCGAATGTTGCCTCCACCAATAGCAGCCCAGCTCCCCTTTCCCGCCAGCGTCTGTCCCCGCCCCCCTTAGTGTTTCAAGGTGGAAGAAGAAGCTGATTGGTTGCACCCTGCGCACCAGTTTGGAGAAAGGTGAACTCGTGTATACATTGCAATGCCCTGCCCAAAGACTGAGCCATGGAAATATTACAGCACATTTAGCCTATTCTGTTAGACCCTGCTGAACAGACCAGCCCATTCTAATCTTCCTATCCAGCACTTGGTTCATAGCCTTAGGGGATTACAGCACTTAAGTGCAAATCCAGAGTTTCCACCTCGATCACCAAACCTACCACTCTCTGGTTAAGAGATGTTTTTCCTTATAGCGTTACATAGAAAATAGGAGTAGGCCATTTGACCATTCGAACCTCCTCCAATTTGATCGTGGCTGATCATTTGACTTGATAACCCCTGTTCCGGTTTTCTCTTCATAGTCGTATGATTCCATTAGCCTAACTCTTTCTTGAAAATCTTTGGCATCAAACACTTTCTGTGGCAGAGAATTTCACTGGATCACCACTGTCTCAGTCCTGCGTTTTCCCATCCTAGTCCTGTTAGAATTTTATAGGTTATTATGAGATCCCCCTTATTTCTTTAGTCCTAACCAATCCAGTCTTTCTTCGTACTCTAGTGCTGCCAAGAATCAGTATGGTAAACATTTGTTGCACTCACTCAATAGCCAGAATTTCTTTCCTCAGATAAGGAGACCTTATCTCCTCATGCCCCCTCTGATCCTTCTCCTCATCATTTTACATTGCATTGCCTGTTAATTGACCTCACTACGAGAGGAAACAGATCTTCCCTGTCCACTCTGTCCAAGCCTCTCATTATTTTGTACACATTGGTTCTTGCCTTTATCCGTTCTGGCATAGATTGTAAGAACAGGGATGTTATGTTGGAGCTGTACAAAATTTTGGTTAGGCCACAGCTGTTGTATTGTGTGCAGTGCTGGTCATCACATATATGAAGGAAGTGATTGCATTGGAGGGGTTCCCCTTAGTGACAACAGCGGCATAATTTTAATGTCTGGAAAAGCACACCCGGTCAGGCAGCATCTGAGGAGCAGGAGAGTCGACGTTTTGAGCATAAGCTGTTCATCAGGAATTTTAAGGTGAAAGGCAAGAGGTTTAGAGGGGACTTGAGAGAAAATATTTTTGCCCAGAGAGTGGTGGGAATCTGGAATGCACTGCCTGGGAGAACAGGAGAGACAGGAAACCTCACCACCTTTTAAAAGGACCTGGATGAGCACTTAAAAAGTCAGAACATTCCAGGCTATGGACCATGTGCTTTAAAGTGGGACTAGTGCAGATTAAGAGTGGTTTCGTTTGTGAGGATCAATGGGCCAAAGGACCTCTTTTTGCACTGGATGATTCCATGATTGATTAAGTTAAGCTGGTTCCTTGGCTCAATGTCTGTTAGTGGCTCATCCTGAGTGGTTTCCCCTGGCAGTTTATTTTCTGTCAGAGGCATGTCCCATGTTTCCCTCAGCCCTAACAGCAGCGTCATTCTGACCCTCACACTTGCCATCTAACCAGCTTATTAATTATACAATCTATAAGGGGGAACCGGTCAGCTCAGTTGGTTCTGTGGTTGGCATGTGGTTCAGAATACTCAGTTCAGTTCCTGTTCAAGCTGAATTTAAAAGGGGCCCTCCTCCTCACTCTGCCCAGGGAAGTGGAGGGTAATGGTAACTCACAGCTAACAGCATCAGCACTTAATGAATGAAGTTCCAGGCAAAGTACACGTACAGAATGGATGTATACATGATTTCTGGATCCTACAATCCATTCTGAAGAGCCCATGGTGGAGCTTTGAAACAAAGTTCCCTCCATGGTTTGCCTCTTTTAAGTTTTTGCCCTAGGTTCCCCAGCATTATCAATGTGAATCAGTGCCACAGGTCATGGTACCCCTTTTGAAGAAGAATGCTAAGACAATATCCTGGCTGATGGATAAAAAGAGGAATGTCAGACATTTTGACACTCTTGACAGCTGGACCAGTGTGAAGGACTTTTGACGTGTTAATAAAAGGGTGACTTGGTGATGGGATACCAGCCTCTCTAGAGTTATTCCAGTGGCAATGAGGGTAAAGCACGTTCCTGAAGCAACTTGTTTGCAACAGTCATCTTTGAGTTGAGGAAAGCATTTCTGGCATCATGTGTTATTTGGGAAGCTTGACTTGTTCAATCCTGCCATTGAAGACTGGGCCCAGTATGTGGAAAGAATGCATTAGTTTTTCTGGGCATATGACTTTGAGGCAGATGAAAAGCAATGAGTAATTCTGACAGCTTGTGGACCCACAGCTTTTTCAGTTATTAGGAGCCTCAGTTTCTCTGAGACACCAGATACTAAATCTTCTTAAGAGTTGATGGATTTAGTTAGTGAACATTATGACTCCAAGCCCAAGAGACCTGTGACTTTGGTTTAATCCTTAATGAGATGCTCAGACACCATTTGGTATGTGGGATTAATGATGTAACCATGCAAAAGTGCCTACTAGCTTGAAGCTCAACTGGACTTCAAACAGGCACTGCAACTGGCTTTATCATTGGAAAATGCAGCAAGTGGAGCATGTGAGTTGCAGGATGGAAGTGGACAGTGTCACCAGTCTGACTGAGCTTGGGGCACACCACTTGAGTGAATGCAATTGCATAGACACACAGGACATATCCTAAACAGAGGGAGTGTAGGTCAGAACACAGCAAAACCCCAAACAAAACCAAGCCGCAGATAAATGGTTAAAATTTTTTACAGGATCAGGACTGGCAAGCTATTGTAATTACTGCTGATATGTGGATTCGAGACTAGGAGCATAGAAGTACTAGTTGACCTAAATTGAATAAGAGAACCCAGAGGCCAATATGCAGGAGAGTTCACACCCTGGAAAGTCCACTTACATCTGGTGTGGAACAGTTACATTGCTTAGCAACATCCAAATCAGAACTAATCAAAATAAACATCTGGTTAAATGGTCACCTGGTTCTAATGGAGGTTGATACCGGCTCTGACATTTCAGTGATCACAGAACCAGACTTTGACAAAATTCGCCCTGGACTCCAACCCTACTTTTCTGCAGGACTTTGGTTTGGTTGAGAACCTGTACCAGGGAGCTTTAACAGATTAATGGTACAATGCTGAGAAAGCAAGTTGTGAAGAGGACACAAAGAGTTTGCAAAGGTATAAACATATGTTAAGGGAGTGCACTAAATTTAGTAGTCAGAAAATATTTAGTTCTTCACCTTTTTAGGGGGGGATGACAAAAAAAGACAAAAAAAATCATACAACACCAGGTTATAGTCCAACAGGTTTAATTGGAAGCACTAGCTTTCGGAGCGCCGCTCCTTCATCAGGTATAACCGCCTGATGAAGGAGCAACACTCCGAAATCTAGTGCTTCCAATTAAACCTGTTGGACTATAACCTGGTGTTGTGTGATTTTTAACTTTGTACACCCCAGTCCAAATCATGACAAAAAAAAGAGAATGTTTCAATGTAGGGAGACTGCAGAATACTGCTGTATAGGTAGAACAGTACAGCATAGAAACAGGTCCTTCGGTCCACCACATCTGTGCCGACCATCATGCCATTTCTAAACTAACTCTATCTGCCTACACACAGTTTGTATTCCTTTATTCCCTGCCTGTTCATGTGTCGGTCTAAATACCTCTTTAATGTTGCTGTCATCTCTGTATCTGCCATTTCCCTGGGGGAAGCATGGTGCAGACATCTGTGTTTGCTTGCAATGAATCACTGAAGGCTAGCAATGAAGGTTCAACAAATATTTAAAATAGCAAATTGAACATTAGCCTTTATTTTCAATGGAATGGAGTATAAAATTGGGGAAGGCTTGTTATAACTGTACAAGTCATTGATGAGAACAAACCTTGAGTATTATGCACTATTTTGGTCTCCTTATTTTAAGATGGGACATACATACATTAGAAGCAGTTCAGGAAAGATTTTATGGTCTTGATTCCTGAGATGAAAGGACTGTCATTGTCATTTTTGTTAATGGGTTGCAAATATTGCTGGCTGGCCCAACATTTATTGTCCATCCCTGATTGCCATGGAATGGAGTGGCCTTCCAGGCAATTTCAGAGCACAGTTGAGTCAACCATATTGCTGTCAGTCTTGAGTCTTGTGCAGGCCAGACCAGGTAAGGATAGTAGATTTCTTACCCTAAAGGACATTAGTGAACCAGATGGGTTTTTATGATAATTGGTAGTGGTCCCATGGTTGCCATGAAGACAGTTTTTTTGAGGAAAGGTTAAACAGGATGCGCCCATGCTCATTGGAGTGTTGAAGACCAAGAGGCGATCTTATCAAAAGGGTATAACAAAATAGATACTGAGAGAACATTTCCCCTTGTGGGGAAGTCTAAAACCAAAGGCATCAGTTGAGAATAAGGGGTCTTCCATTTGGGATGGAGATGGAAAAGAATTTCTTCTCACAGAAGGTGGTTAATCTTTGGAATTCTCTAACCTAGACAGCAGAGAAGGTTTAATAATTCACATGTATTCAAGACTGGGTAGAGCAGACTTCTGAACTACATGTTGGTCAATGGTTAAGGAGTCAGTTAGTGAGACCATACCAAGATCAATCATAGTTTTATTGAATGCTGCAGATTGAGGCTTGAAGAGCCTAAATCTTATGTTCAGACAGAATGGACAGTTCCCATTGGTTATTCTGGTTCACTTGCTTGTTAGTGGTTGGCATGGGAAACATAGAGTCATAGAGATGTACAGCACAGAAGCAGTCCCTTCGGTCCAACCCATCCATGCCGACCAGAAATCCCAACCCAATCTAGTCCCATTTGCCAGCACCCGGCCCATATTCGTCTAAACCCTTCCTATTCATATACCCATCCAGATACCTTTTAAAAGTACAATTGTACCAGCCTCCACCACTTCCTCTGGCAGCTCATTACATACATGTACCACCATCTGCATGAAAAAGTTGCCCCTTAAGTCTCTTTTATATCTTTCTTCTCTCACCCTAAGCCTATACCCTCTAGTCTGGACTTCCCCACCCCACAGAAAATACTTTGTCTATTTATCCTATTCATGCTCCTCATGATTTTATAAACCTTTATAAGGTCACCCCTCAGCCTCCGACGCTCCAGTAAAAACAGCCCTAGCCTATTCAGCCTTTCCCTATAGCTCAAATCCTCCAACCCTGGCAACATCCCTGTAAATCTTTTCTGAACCCTTTCAAGTTTCACAGCATCTTTCCAATAGGAAGGAGACCAGAATTGCACACAATATTCCAACAGTGGCCTAACCAATGACCTGTACAGCCGCAACATGACCTCCCAACTCCTGTATTCAATACTCTGACCAATAAATGAAAGCATACCAAACGCCTTCTTCACTATCCTATATACCTGCGACTCCTCTTTCAAGGAGCTATGAAACTGCACTTCAAGGTCTCTTTGTTCAGCAACACTCCCTAGGACCTTACCATTAAGTGTATAAGTCCTGCCGAGATTTGCTTTCCCAAAATGCAGCACCTCACATTTATCTGAATCAAACTCCATCTGCTACTTCTCAGCCCATTAGCCCATCTGGTCAAGATCCTGTTGGAATCTGAGGTAATCCTCTTTGCTGTCCACTACACCTCCAATTTTGGTGTCAACTGCAAACTTACTAACTACACCTCTTACCTTCACAACAAAATCATTTATATAAATGATGAAAAGTAGTGGACCCAGCACCGACCCTTATGGCACTCCACTGGTCACAGGCCTCCAGTCTGAAAAACATTACCACACTCTGTCTTCTACTTCTGAGCCAGTTCTATATCCAAATGGCTAGGTCTCCCTGTATTCCGTGAGATCTAACCTTGCTAACCAGTCTCCCATGTCAAATGCCTTAATGCAGTCCATATAGATCACATCCACCACTCTACCCTCATCAATCCTCTTTGTTACTTCTTCAAAAATCTCAATCAAGTTTGTGAGACATGATTTCCCACACACAAAGCCAAGTTGACTATCCCTAATCAGTCCTTGTCTTTCCAAATACATGTACATCCTGTCCTTCATCATTCCGTCCAACAACTTGCCCACCACTGAGGTCAGGCTCATTGGTCTATAGTTCCCTGGCTTGTCCTTACCACCTTTTTAAAATAGTAGCACCACATTTGCCAACCTCCAGTCTTCCAGTACCTCACCTGTGACTATCAATGATGCAAATATCTCAGTAAGAGGCCCAGCAATCACTTCTCTAGCTTCCCACAGAGTTCACCGGTACACCTGATCAGGTCATGGGAATTTATCCACTTTTATGCGTTTCAAGATATCCAGCCCTTCCTCCTCTGTAACATGGACATTTTGCAAGATGTCCCACCATCTATTTCCCTATATTCTATATCTTTCATTTCCTTTTCCACTGTAAATTCTGAGACAAAATACTCATTTAGTATCTCCCTCATCTCCTGCGGCTCCACACAAAGGCTGCCTTGCTGATCTTTGAGGGGCCCTATTCTCTCCCTATTTGTAAAAACCCTTTGGATTCTCCTTAGCCCTATTTGCCAAAGCTATCTCATGTCCCCTTTTGGCCCTCCTGATCTCCCTCTTAAGTATACTCCTACTGCCTTTATACTCTTCTAAGGATTCACTCGATCTATCCTTCTATACCTGACATATGCTTCCTTCTTTTTCTCAACGAAACCCTCAATTTCTTTAGTCATCCAGCATTCCCTGTACCTACCAGCCTTTCCTTTCACCTTAACAGGAATATACTTTCTCTGGACTCTCATTATCTCATTTCTGAAGGCTTCCCATTTTCCAGCCGTCCCTTTACCTGTGAACATCTATCCCCAGTCAGCTTTTGAAAGTTCTTGCCTAATACCGTCAAAATTAGCCTTTCTCCAATTTAGAACTTCAACTTTTAGATTTGGTCTATTTTTTTCCATCACTATTTTAAAACTAATAGAATTATGGTCGCTGGCCGCAAAGTGCTCCCCCACTGACGCCTCAGTCACTTGCCCTGCCTTATTACCCAATAGCAGGTCAAGTTTTGCACCTTCTCTGGTAGGTACATCCACATATTGAATCAGAAAATTTTCTTGTGCACACTTCACAAATTCCTCTCCATCTAAATCTTTAACACGAGGCAGTCCCAGTCTATGTTTGGAAAGTTAAAATCCCCTACCATAATCACCCGATTATTCTTACAGATAGCTGAGATCTCCTTACAAATGTGTTTCTTAATTTCCCTCTGTCTATAAGGAGGTCTATAATGCAATCCCAATAAGGTGATCATCCCTTTCTTATTTCTCAGTTCCACCCAAATAATTCCCCTGGATGTATTTCTGGGAATATCCTCCCTCAGTACAGCTGTAATGCTAACCCTTATCAAAAATGCCACTCCCCCTCCTCTCTTGCCTCCCTTTCTATCCTTCCTGTAGCATTTGTATCCTGGGACATTAAGCTGCCAGTCCTGCCCATCCCTAAGCCATGTTTCTGTAATTGCTATGATATCCCAGTCCCATGTTCCTAATCATGCCCTGAGTTCATCTGCTTTCCCTGTTAGGCCCCTTGTATTAAAATAAATGCAGTTTAATTTATCAGTCCTGCCTTGTTCTCTGCTTTGTCCCTGCCTGCCCTGACTGTTTGACTCACTTCTGTTCTCAGCTGTACCAGTCTCAGATTGATCTCTTTCCTCACTATCTCCCTGGGTCCCACCCCCCACCTTACTAGTTTAAATCTTCCTGAGCAGCTCTAGCAAATCTCCCTGCCAGTATATTAGTCCCCTTCCAATTTAGGTGCAATCCGTCCTTCTTGTACAGGTCGAAAAATGTGAATCCTTCTTCCATACACCAGCCCCTCAGCCATGCATTCATCTGCTCTATCCTCCTATTCCTCCTATTCCTGCCCTCACTAGCTTGTAGCACCGGGAGTAATCCAAATATTACTACTCTTGAGGACCTCCTTTTTAAATTCCTGCCTAACTCTCTGTAATCTCCCTTCAGAATCTCAGCCTTTTCCCTTCCTATGTCGTTGGTTCCAATATGTACAACAACCTCCTGCTGGCCCCTCTCTCCCTTGAGAACATTCTGCACCCTCTCTGAGACATCCTTGATTCTGGCATCAGGGAACCAACACACCATTCTGACTTTTCAGTGCTGGCCACAGAAACATCTGTCTGTACCTCGAACTAGAGAGTCCCCATCACAATTGATCTCTTGAAACCCGATGTATTGCATTCAAGCCAGTCTCAATACCAAAACCTTGGCTGTTCGTGCTATGTTCCCCTGAGAATGCATCACCCCCTACATTTTCAAAACAGCATACTTGTTTGAAATGGAGATAGCCAAAGAAGACTCCTGTACTAACTGCCCACCTCTCATACCTTTCCTGGAGTTAACCCATCTATGTGACTGTATCTGCGACATTTTCCCTCTTCCTATAACTGCCGTCCATCACATGCCCTTGCTGTTGTAAATTTCTCATTGCCTCTAACTGTATCTCCAACCAATCCATTCGATCTGATAGGATTCACAACCAACAAATGGCATTTTCCAAATACATTGCCATTGGTGAGTTGTCACTTGCATCTGTTGTTAAAATCATTTTCCATGAAGTTAATCTCTAGAAACTCAAGTGCTGTCACCATTTAATTTGCTGTTAAACTTCCAAAAATAAGATTGTGAATTCCTGTCTTCAAAGTAACAAGAATCATGCTCCATTTCTGTCAGTGTAGTTGACTTTACGACTAGTTCCCTATAGAGGGCGCTATGGTTAAGGAAATTGCCTTTTGCCATGGAGCAGCATTTAACAGCAATCTAAGTTGAAATTTTGGTTCCTCTGGGAACAACTCCTTTAACTCCTTGCTGCAATTTTTAAAGTTATTTGCTTTAGATAATTTTTCAACATTGACCATTTTGTCCAATAGCTGACACCTACAGCAGCTCTGTTTCTGTAATTGCATTCCACAAGAAACAAATAGTGAAACAGGGTTATAAGTTGCTTAACTCGAAAGTACCTACACATAGACTACGTGGAGAGACTTTGCCACCGCACCTCTCACAGACTCATCAATCACCTCGTGCACCAACTCTACAGCAAGCGCCACAACCTTGAATTTAAGATGGAGTCCACACTCTCAGCCTGCACCCAGAATACAGCAGTACAGTTACGGGACATTGCCAAACAGGCAAGGCAACACAACTACACCACGTACATGCAAACCAAGAACAAGAAACTGGAGAAACTTGGCATCATCACCAGCAGTAGCTAAGCCCACCCTGGCATCACAGTGGATAATGTTATCACCGCAGGGAAGTCGATTGTCAACTTATTGGACCACACCCTTCAACCGGAAGAGATTGAAGTTCTTAGCAGGGGATCTAAATTTCTGCCCCATCACCAAAATGGACCCCATGGTTCTTGCAGCAGACACAGAGGAATTCATCAGATGAATGAGACTCCAGGAATTCTTTCAAGATGCCAGCAGTGAGCCCACCGAGGAACTGGAACAGTCATCACAGGGATCCGTAGAGGAGCGACCAAAGAAGGAGTCAACTTAGATCCCACCGGAGGACTGCTGCCCTGGGCTTGACGTGTATGCTCAAACCATCAGGAAATAAAAAAGGCCAGATTCATCAACCACACCCACAAGATAGAGCAAAACATCACCCAATCATAATGCAATCCATGCTCTCAAAACCAATCACGACATTGTCATCAAACCAGCAGATAAAGAAGGAGCCATCATCATTCAGAATAGAACAGATTACTGCAAGGAAGTGTACCGACAACTGAACAACCAGGAACACTACAGGCAACTACCGGCCGATCCGACCAAAGAGCACACCAGTGAACTAAACACATTGATCAGGACTTTGGATCCAGTCTTTCAGAGTTTCCTACACACCCTCATCCTACGTACTTCTCGTGTGGGTGACTTCTACTGCCTTCCAAAGATACACAAAGCCAACACACTAGGACGTCCCATCATTTCAGACAATGGGACTCTGTGTGAGAACCTCACCAGCTATGTTGAAGGCATCTTGAAACCCATTGTACAGGGGACCCCCATCTTCTCTCACGATATTACGGGTTTCTTACAGAAACTCAGTACCCATGGACCAATTGAACCAGGAACATTCCTCATTACAATAGACGTTTCAGCACTCTACACCAGCATCCCCCACAATAACGGCATCATGGCAACAGCCTCAGTACTCTACACCAAGAACTGCCAATCTCCAAACACCGTCCTACAACTCATTCGCTTTACCCTCGACCACAACGTTTTCGCCTTTGACAACAGTTCTTTATTCAGAGACAGGGAACAGCCATGGGGACCAAATTTGCACCCCAATACGCCAACATTTTCGTGCACCAAGACTTTCTTGCTGCACAGAACCTCCAACCAACACAATATACCAGGTATATTGACGACATTTTCTTCCTCTGAACCCATGGCGAGAAGTCACTGAAACAACTACGCAATTATATCAACAAGCTTCATCCCACCATCAAACTCACCATAGACTACTCTTTAGTATCTGTCTCATTCTTGGACACATGCATCTCCATCAAGGATGGGCACCTCAGTACCTCACTCGACTGCAAACCCACAGATAACCTCACGATGCTACACTTCTCCAGCTTCCACCTGAAACATATTAAAACAGTTATCCCCTATAGATAAGCCCTACGCATGCACAGGATCTGTTCAGATGAGGAGGAATGTGACGAGCATTTGGAAGTACTCAAGGAACCCTCATACGAACGGGGTACGATGCTCAACTCATCGACCGCCGGTTCCAACGTGCCACAGCAAGAAACTGTAATGACCTACTCAGGACGCAAACAAATGCTGCAACTGATAGGGTTCACTTCATTGTCCAGTATTTCCCAGGAGCTGAAAAACTACGCCATGTTCTTTGCAGCCTGCAACACATTAACAATGAGGATGAACACCTCACCAAGACCTTCCCCACACCTCCACTTCTTGCCTTTAAACAACCACCAAATCTCAAACAGTTCATTGGTCACAGCAAACTGCCCGGCTTTCAGGACAATACCATACAACCTTGTCATGGTGGATGCTGCAAGACGTGTCAGAGTGTCGACACGGATACCACCATTATGCGTAGGGACACCTCCCACCATTTACGTGGCAGGTACTCATGTGACTCAGCCAACGTTGTTGATCTCATACAGTGCGGGCAAGGATGCCCTTAGGCATGGTACATTGGTAAGACCAAGCAGAGGCTACGGCAACGGATGAATGGGCACCGCACAACAATCGATAGACAAGAGTGTTCCCTACCAGTCAAGAATAAAGAACAAAGAACATTACAGTGTAGGAACAGGCCCTTCAGCCCTCCAAGCCTGCGCCGATCCATATCCTCTACCTTAACCTGCCATCTATTTTCTACAGGTCTGTATCCCTTTGCTCCCTGCCCATTCATATATCTGTCTAAATACATCTTAAATGATGCTATGTTCCCGCCTCTACCACCTCTGCTGGCAATGCCTTCCAGGCACCCACCACCCTCTGCATAAAGAACTTTCCACGTATATCTACCCTAAACCTTTCCCCTCTCACTTTGAACTTGAGACTGCTGGTAATTGAGTCCTCCACTCTGGGAAAAAGTTTCTAGCTATCCACCCTGTCTATGCCTCTCATGATTTTGTAGGCCTCAATCAGGTCCCCCCCTCAACCGGTTTCTCTCCAATGAAAATAATCCTAATCTCCTCAACCTCTCATCATAGCTAGCATCCTCCATATCAGACAACATCCTGATGAATCTCCTCTGCACTCTCTCCAAAACACCAACATCTTTTTGGTAATGTGGCGACCAGAACTGTATGCAGTATTTCAAATGTGACCAAACCAAAGTCTTATACAATTGTAACGTGACCTGCCAATGCTTGTACTTAATACTCCGTCCGATGAAGGAAAGCATGCCGTATGCTTTCTTGACCACTTTACCGACCTGCATTGCCACCTTCAGAGAATGATGGACCTGAACATCCAGATCTCTCTGTACATCAGTTTTCCCCAGGACTTTTCCATTTACTGTATAGTTTGCTCTGGAATTGCAACTTCCAAAATGCATTTGTCTAGATTGAACTCCATCTGCCATTTCTCTGCCCAACTCTTCAATCTATCTATATTCTGCTGTATTCTCTGACAGTCCCCTTCATTTCCTGCTACTCCACCAATCTTAGTGTCATCTGCCAAATTGCTAATGAGGCAACCTATACCTTCTTCCAAATCATTTATGAATATCGGAAACAATAGTGGTCCCAGCACGGATCCCTGTGGGACACCACTGGTCACAGGTCTCCATTTTGAGAAGCTCCCTCCTACTACTACTGTCTGTCTCCTGTTGCCCAACCAGTTCACCAACCATCTAGCTAGAACACCCTGGACCCCATGCAACTTCACCTTCTTCATCAGCCTACCATGGGAAATCTTATCAAACAATTTACTAAAGTCCATGTATATGACACCTACATCCCTTCCCTTATCAATCAACTTTGTCAACTCTTCAAAGAATCCTATTAGGTTTTTAGACCTGACCTTCCCTGCACAAAACCCTGCTGCCTATCACTGATAAGCCCATTTTCTTCCAAATGGGTATATATCCTAACCCTAAGTATCTTCTCCACTAGCTTCCCTCCCACAGATATGATCTATATGGACTTCAGTAAGGCGTTCGACGAGGTTCCCCATGGGAGACTGATTAGCAAGGTTAGATCTCATGGAACACAGGGAGAACTAGCCATTTGGATACAGAACTGGCTCAAAGGTAGAAGACAGAGGGTGGTGGTGGAGGGTTGTTTTTCACACTGGAGGACCGTGACCAGTGGAGTGCCACAAGGATCGGTGCTGGGTCCTCTACTTTTTGTCATTTACATAAATGATTTGGATGCGGGCATAAGAGGTACAGTTAGTAATTTTGCAGATGACACCAAAATTGGAGGTGTAGTGGACAGCGAAGAGGGTTACCTCAGATTACAACAGGATCTGGACCAGATGGGCCAATGGGCTGAGAAGTGGCAGATGGAGTTTAATTCAGATAAATGCGAGGTGCTGTATTTTGGGAAAGCAAATCTTAGCAGGACTTATACACGTAATGGTAAGGTCCTAGGAAGTGTTGCTGAACAAAGGGACCTTGGTGTGCAGATTCATAGCTCCTTGAAAGTGGAGTCACAGGTATATAGGATAGTGAAGAAGGTGTTTGGTATGCTTTCCTTTATTGGTCAGAGTATTGAGTACAGGATTCTGGATTAGTGGTGCTGGAAGAGTACAGCAGTTCAGGCAGCATCCAAGGGAGCTTCGAAATCGACGTTTCGGGCAAAAGCCCTTCATCAGGTGTTGGGAGGTCATGTTACGGCTGTACAGGACATTGGTTAGGCCACTGTTGGAATATTGCGTGCAATTCTGGTCTCCTTCCTATTGGAAAGATGTTGTGAAACTTGAAAGAGTTCAGAAAAGATTTACAAAGATGTTGCCAGGGTTGGAGGATTTGAGCTACAGGGAGAGGCTGAACAGGCTGGGGCTGTTTTCCCTGGAGCGTCGGAGGCTGAGGGGTGACCTTATAGAGGGTTACAAAATTATGAGGGGCATGGATAGGATAAATAGACAAAGTGTTTTCCCTGGGGTCGGGGAGTCCAGAACTAGACGGCATAGTGTCAGAGTCAGAGTCAGACAGTCAGAGACAGCACAGTCCAACTCCTCCATGCCGACCAGATATCCCAACCCAATCTGGCCCCACCTGCCAGCAACCAGCCCACATCCCTCCAAACTTTTCCTTTTTATATACCCATCCAGATGTCTTTTAAATATTGCAATTGTACTAGCCTCCACCACTTCCTCTGGCAGCTCATTCCATTCACGCACCACCCTGAAAAAGTTGCCCTGAGGTCTCTCTTATACCTTTCCCCTCTCACCCTAAATCTATGCCCTCTAGTTCTGGACTCCCCCACCCCAGGGAAAAGACTTTGTCTATTTATCCTATCCTCAACCTTTGAACATCTGTTCAGGTTCTAATTCCTGATTTCCATTCTCTTCAATATCTGAATGTTTTTGTTAACCCTTTATACAGAAAGTTTCAACCAGCCACATATCCAAGTTGTCTTTTGCCAGGCTGAATCTTGGATTAGATTTGTCTTTTAAGAGTGTTTCCATGTTGTAAACATTCTAATATTTTTCGGAGAGATAAAGCTTATTTTCATTCATTTATGAGACGTTGGCTTCGCTGGCTAAGCCAGTAATGACTCCCCATCCCCAATTGCCCTATAGAAGGAAGTAATGAACTGATTTTTAGACTCACTGAATATAAAAATATCCACAGTGTTGTTAAACAATAAATTTCAGGATTGTGACACATTAACATTGAAGGTGCAGCAACATGTTAGGATTAGGTGTGGCTTGGAGGGCAACTTGCATGTGGTGATCGGTTTAGGGTGAGAGGGGAAAGATATAAAAGAGACCTTTGGGGCAACTATTTCATGCTGAGGGTGGTACGTATGGAATGAGCTGCCAGAGGATGTGGTGGAGGCTGGTACAATTGCAACATTTAAGAGGCATTTGGATGAGTATATGAATAGGAAGGGTTTGGAGGGATATGGACCAGGTGCTGGCAGGTGGGACTAGATTGGGTTGGGATATCTGGTTGGCATGGATGGGTTGGACCGAAGGGTCTGTTTCTGTGCTGTACATCTCTATGACTCTATCACTGACATCAGGCTCACAGGACTGTAATTACCTGGATTATCCCTGCTACCCTTCTTAAAATAGGGGACAATATTAGCAACTCTCCAGTCCTCTGGGACTTACCCCGTTTTCAGGGATGCTGCCAAGATATCTGTTAAGGCCCCAACTATTTCCTCTCTTGCTTCCCTCAGTAACCTGGGATAGCTTCCATCCAGTCCTGGGGACTTGTCCACCTTAATGCCTTTTAGAATACACAACACTTCCTCCCTCCTTATGCCGACTTGACCTAGAGTAATCAAAGATCTATCCCTCACTTCAACATCCGCCATGCCCCTCTCCTCGGTGAATACCGATGCAAAGTACTCATTAAGAATCTCACCCATTTTCTCCGACTCCACACATATCTTTCCTCCTTTGTCCTTGCGTCGGAGAACATTTCAGTGGTCCAGGACATTTGACCTCGGACCTTTGGGTGACCATCCTCCAAGGCAGACTTTGGGACAGGCAAGATTAGAGGTGCTGGAAAAGCACAGCAGGTCAGACAGCATCCGAGGAGCAGGAAATATCAGGAAGGGCTTTTGCCTGAAATGTTGATTTTTCCTGCTCCTTGGGTGCTGCCTGACCTGCTGTGCTTTCCCAGCACCTCTAATCTTGACTCTAATCTCAAGCATCTGCAGTACCCACTTCTGCCAACAATGCAAAGTGGCCAGGCAGAGGCTGATAGCCAAGTTTGGTACCCATGAGGATGGCCTCAACTGGGACCTTGGATTCATGCCACACTACGGTGACCCCACTGCATTATAGACACACACACACACACTCCTACAGATCCATACACTCACACAGACCCTCTCTCATACACAAGTTTTCTCTCATATATTCACACATACACTCCCACATTCACACCCAAACATGCACCCTCTCACAGACTTAAGCCCCTTTACACTCACACGCACACATATACATACACACACTCTCTCACAGACACTCATACCCCCTCGCACACACACCCACATGCATACACACAAAAATAAGTTTGGGGGTGAATTTGTATTTGCAGAATTACATTTTACTTTGCTCAAAACCTGCATGAATCCATGTAAGATTCTGTAAATCCCTGTTTTATATTAGAATCAGTCTGACCATTGAGGCACAGGCAGCCTCACACAGGACACCTCACACCTTCAATGCATTATCTGGGCCGATATGGCACCTATTGTTAAAGTTCACTTGAGAATGTAACTTTAAGAAAGTTCTGAGATTTACATATGAAAGAACTGAAACGAACATGGTCATTCTAAAAGACGAGAGACTTAATCCAGGTCTTTTTCAATATATAATTTCAGTTACATCACACTGAAACTTTTGCTATAAACTTTTTGTCCTACGAGTTTATACTTCACAGCCACCTGCTGAAGGAGCGTCGCTCCGAAAGCTAGTGCTTCCAAATAAACCTGTTGGACTATAACCTGATGTTGTATGATTTTTAAGCTTGTACACCCCAGTTCAACACCAGCACCTCCAGATTAAAACAAAAGTGGTAATGGTGATCCTTTCCTTTTATCATCATGAAGACTTGCAGCAACACAAATTTGAAGCTACCTCAGAAGATGGACTAGGACTGGATGAGTCTGACTTTTATGTCTTTCCCCAATGATGCTGTTAGACCATCCAACTGGCAAGATCTGCAACCCCTCCGTCAGTTGTGATGAGTTCTTCTGAAGTGTTAATTTATCTTTTCTAACCCTGCGATTATGTAACTGCGGTGCATTTCTACCTTTCCTGCATTAGTTTCAACTTTTCAGAATTTGAAATCTAAACTTTTCTTGTTATCTGAATTTGTTTCATAAATAAGTATGACGTTCTCTGAATGATGCCCATTGAAGAAAAGGGACTGAAAATATTTCTGTTTCTGTTTGCCTTCACAATTTTTCTGTCTGTGTCAACTCCCTTAAGAAACAATCAGCTGCAAAAGTATTTCTGTAACAAATTCATTGTCCATTGGTGAACAATTTGCAGGAGATGGCCACCATGCTTAATCTTTGCTACTCATCCTATTTTGCAGCATTTTGCATAAGAAATAGTTTTAATATTCACTTTAAAAATCAATTGACAGAAAGTTGACTTCAAGGGTGCAAGATTGGAGCTGAGTAGAATAGTCTGGAAAGATGTTGAAGGAAAAACTGTAACTCAACAATGGGTTATTTTTAAAAAGGTTTAGATTTAGATTTAAATCTTATTTTCACATGTACTCAAATACAGGTGTACAGTGAAAAGTGTATAATGTCGCTACACACGGCACCATCTTAGGAACAGAGATACCTAGGTACAAAGATTTAGGTCAGGCAGCATCCAAGGAACAGGAGAATCGATGTTTCGGGCATAAGCCCTTCTTCAGGCTTATACCCGAAACGTCGATTCTCCTGCTCCTTGGATGCTGCCTGACCTGCTGCGCTTTTCCAGCAACACTTTTTCAGCTCTGATCTCCAGCATCTGCAGCCCTCACTTTCTCCACAAAGATTTAGGTGCAAAGTAGTTAAAAAAAACAAAGTTTAACAAGTTAAGCATATCTTCATAGGATAAGTAGAAAAATACAGAAATAAGGTGATAGTTAACATTAAAGTCCTTCTTAATATAAACTAGAAAAATAAAGGAATAAAGTTAAAAGCAAAAACAGTCTTTGAATTCTTTGCTTACCTCGCTGTCTGGGAGACCTCAGCTGCCTGTTCTTGATGTCACCACCACAGATATTGGGGGCGCTCCCTCCCTGCACTGCTCATTTGGCCACGATCTGGTAAATTCTCTCAAATGGGATTGGTAGGACAAACAAATCCAGAGCTCTTGGCCGACAGAAGGAGATTGAAATGAAGATACAGAAGTGGAAGTGTGCTTATGCGTTTAGGTGAAAATGGCATCAAGTCGATAATACAATTTAGAACCGAGAAAAATACCAACAGTTCAGAGAGGAAGTGAAAAGGTTATTGAGAAGCAAAGAGAAAAGACTGGCAGCCAACATAAAAAAGGGATGCCAAAGACAGGAAAATCATAAAGAAACGGTAAAAACATGGAGTTGGGTTGATGAGAGACCAAAGTGGGGCTTTACACATGGAGGTAGAGAACATGGTTTAGGTATTGAACACTTTGCACCTGTCTTTATAAAAGACCATAGCAACAAGGTGGAAACTCTATTACTGGAAGAATTCAAAATTGATAAGGAAGAAATGTTGGATGAACTATTGACACTTAAAGTCAACATGACATCAAGAAGCATCCAAGGATATTGAAGGAAATGAGAATGGAAATTGCAGAGGCACTGATTGTGATCTTTCAATTTTCACAAGACTCAGGGATGGTGCCAGATACCTGGAACATGTCAAACATTAAGGTCTTGTTCAAGAAAGTTTGTAAGGATAAACCCAGCAATTACAGACCAGTCAGTTTAACTGCAATAATGGGGAAACTTATCAAAACAATTGGTTGGGATAGAATTAATAGTGACGTTTAAAAAGATGTGTGGATTGGGAAGAGACAACATGGATTTCTGAAGAGGAAATTGTGCTTGGCTATCTTGATGGCATTTTTAAGGAGGTTAACAGAAAGGCTAGATGGGGGTAATGAAGGTTGATGTAGTGTACATGGACTCATTTATGAGGAAAGTTATGGACCATGGTACAAAAGGGACAGTAGCAGTGTGGATACAAAATTGGCAAAGAGATAGGAAACAGACTGTAATGGCTAATGGGTAGTCCTTGAACTGGAGGAGGATTTATCGTAGAGTTCCACAGAGGTCGGTATTAAAAGTCCTGCTTTTCCTGATATATAGTAATAATCTCGATCCTAGTGAACAGGGACAATTCAAAGATCACAAATGACCTGTAAGAATCATTAACTGTGACGAGGTAACTCTCTGACTCTGTGATAGTGTGGAACTCCAACAGAACATTAACAAGTTACTGGAGTGGGCAGATAGGTGCCAGATGAGGTTCGATGCAGAGAAGTGGGAAATAATGCACTGGGATAGGAAGAACACCAAAAAGCAATATTTAATATAGCATAAGTCAAAGTCCTGGCATCCTTGAGGAAGCCCAGCGAGGACTTCTGGCCTTCTCGAGGAAGGTCAGAGCAGACTCCTGGCCTCATCGAGAAACCCCAGCGGGGACAGACTTGATGGACTCCTGGCCTTGGTAGACACCCAGCCTTGATTGACTCCCAGCCTTGATGGCCTCCGGCCTTGATGGACTCCAGCCTTGATGGCCTTCGGCCTTGATGGACTCCCAGCCTTGATGGCCTTCAGCCTTGATGGACTCCCAGCCTTGATGGCCTTTGGCCTTGATGGACTCCCAGCCTTGATGGACTCCAAGCCTTGAGCGACTCCGAACCTTGATGGACTCCCAGCCTTGATGGCCTTCAGCCTTGATGGACTCCCAGCCTTGATGGCCTCCGGCCTTGATGGACTCCCAGCCTTGATGGACTCCGGCCTTGATGGACTCCCAGCCTTGAGCGACTCCGAGCCTTGATAGACTCCCAGCCTTGAGCGACTCCGAGCCTTGATGGACTCCCAGCCTTGATGGACTCCCAGCCTTGATGGACTCCAAGCCTTGAGCGACTCCGAACCTTGATGGACTCCCAGCCTTGATGGACTCCGGCCTTGATGGACTCCCAGCCTTGAGCGACTCCGAGCCTTGATGGACTCCCAGCCTTGAGCGACTCCGAGCCTTGATGGACTCTGAGCCTTGATGGACTCTGAGCCTTGATGGACTCCGGCCTTGATGGACTCCCAGCCTTGATGGCCTCCAGCTTTGATGGACTCCCAGCCTTGATGGACTCCCAACCTGATGGACTCCCAGCCTTGATAGACTCTGAACCTTGATGCACTCCTGGCCTTGATGGACTCCCGAACTTGATGGACTCCCGGCCTTGATGGCCTCCAGCCTTGATGGCCTCCGGCCTTGATGGACCCCTGGCCTTGATGGACTCTCGGCCTTGAAGGACTCTCGGTCTTGATGGACTCCCAGCCTTGATGGCCTCCAGCCTTGATGGACTCCCAGTCTGATGGCCTCCGGCCTTGATGGACTCCAAGCCTCGATGGACTCTCAGCCTTGATAGACTCCTAGCCTTGATGGACTCCCAGTCTTGATGGGCTCTCAGCCTTGATGGACTCCGGCCTTGATGGACTCCCAGCCTTGATGGACTCCCAGCCTTGATGGTCTTCGGCCTTGATGGACTCCCAGCCTTGATGGATTCCCAGCCTTGATGGACTGTGAGCCTTAATGGACTACGACCTTCATGGACTCCCAGCCGTGATGGGCTTCCAGCCATGATGGACTCCCAGCCGTGATGGACTCCAGCCTTGATGCATTCCAGCCTTGATGCACTCCCAGGCTTGATGGACTCCAGCCTTGATGGACTCCCGAACTTGATGGACTCGCGGCCTTGATGGCATCCAGCCTTGATGGACTCCAGCCTTGATGGACTCCCGAACTTGATGGACTCCCGGCCTTGATGGCCTCCAGCCTTGATGGCCTCCCAGCCTGATGGCCTCCGGCCTTGATGGCCTCCTGGCCTTGATGGACTCCCAGCCTTGATGGACTCTCGACCTTGAAGGACTCTCGGCCTTGATGGACTCCCAGCCTTGATGGCCTCCAGCCTTGATGGACTCCCAGTCTGATGGCCTCCGGCCTTGATGGACTCCAAGCCTTTATGGGCTCTCAGCCTTGATAGACTCTGGTCTTGATGGACTCCAAGCCTTGATGGGCTCTCAGCCTTGATTGACTCCCAGCCTTGATGGGCTCTCAGCCTTGATGGGCTCTCAGCCTTGCTGGACTCCTAGCCTTGATGGTCTCCCAGCCTTGATGGACTCCGGCCTTGATGAGCTCTCAGCCCTGATGAACTCTGGTCTTGATGGACTCCCAGGCTTGATGGACTCCCAGCCTTGATGGGCTCCTAGCCTTGATGGACTCCTAGCCTTGATGGACTCCCAGCCTTAATGGCCTCCGGCCTTGATGGGCTCTCAGCCTTGATGGACTCTCAGCCTTGATGGACTCTCAGCCTTGATGGACTCTCAGCCTTGATGGGCTCTGGTCTTGATAGACTCCCAGCCTTGATAGACTCCCAGCCTTGATGGGCTCTCAGCCTTGATGGACTCCCAGCCTTGATGGGCTCTCAGCCTTGATGGACTCTCTGCCTTGATGGACTCTGGTCTTGATAGACTCCCAGCCTTGATAGACTCCGGCCTTGATGGACTCCCAGCCTTGATGGACTCTCTGCCTTGATGGACTCTGGTCTTGATAGACTCCCAGCCTTGATAGACTCCCAGCCTTGATGGGCTCTCAGCCTTGATGGACTCCCAGCCTTGATGGGCTCTCAGCCTTGATGGACTCTCAGCCTTGATGGACTCTCTGCCTTGATGGACTCTGGTCTTGATAGACTCCCAGCCTTGATGGACTCCGGCCTTGATGGACTCCCAGCCTTGATGGACTCCGGCCTTGATGGACTCCTAACCTTGATGAAGCTCATTGTGGACTTTCAGTCTCGAGGTGAAGCCCTGCCTCTAATACTCAGCCTCTAAACTTTTACCTGTTTTCACTTTTATAATTTATACCAAGATTTTGTACCTAGGTATCTTTGTACCTAAAATGGCACAGGAAATGTCAACTTTGCACAGTTTTTGTTGTACTTATGTATCCCTATACTTGAATAAATGTGACTATAAACTAAATCCTAATTCTAGTTCTAATTCTAATTCGAAGAAGAGTACAGGAGCAGAAGGACCTGAGTATATATGTGCACATTAAACACGCAGGACAGATAGTGGGAAGAATACAGAATACAGTATCCTGTGATGATGCTGCTCCTTTAACAAGGTTATGTTGTCATTGGCTTTTTTTCAGAGCAGTTGGAAAGACATAGGTTCTGGGGTGTTTAGTGTGAATGGGATTTAGGGCCAATTTGATTATAGCTAACAGATACTGCCTCAGGAAAAAGGTTTTCAAGTTTAAAAATAACCACTTGTACAATGAAAGGAGAGTGGCCAGTTTTCCCAGCTCAGCTTTTCTCTGGTCTGGGTTGGGTTGGGTTGGTTTGGTTTGGTTTGGTCTTAGCTAGCAGTCAGTTTTTTTTTGATGCTGCTGGTCAAAGAGAGAGTTACATTGAAGAGTTTCATGCTGAATCTCTCTGCCATCTCTCTCTTTATCCTGTAAGACCCTGTGTTTGATTTTACCTTTTTTTACTAAAGGGTATGGATGGGGATTGTTGCAGGAATTTGGAACAGCATCATTAAATTGGGATAGTCTGTGGGTTATTAGATAGGTTAAGTTATTCTGCATTTTGTTCTCTTTTGTTTGTATTCCATTCAGTACTCTGTAAATAAATTGTTTTGCTTAAAACTGTGAGGTTTTGTCCACCTGCATCACTCCTGGAATACTGTGAATCTGCTCAAAACAACTAGAAATGTTAGTCTGGGCTACCTTCTTGAAATATTATGAGGGGATCGAGCCTGGTCCATAACAATCTCAGCTTTATTAGTAGAATCTTGAAGTACAAGAGCAAGGAAGAGATGTTGAACTTGTAAAAGACACTTGTTAGACCTCAGCTGGGGTACGGTGTACAATGATGGGCACTGCATTATGGGAAGGACATGAACACATTGGAGAAAATGAGAAGAGATTTACAGGAATGGTTCGAGGAATGAGGGACTTCAATTATCAGGACGATTAAAGACATTAGGACCGTACTGTTTGGAGAGAAGAAGGCAGAGAACAGAGAAAAGCAAAGCTAACATTTCAAGTCCCGTTACTTTCATTTGGAATGGAATGCTCTGTGTAGAAATCTTATACCGAAATTTTTTCATAACTATTCCCTTTGGTTTGCATCCATTACTCAGGGTAATTTCATAAAGTCTACCCTGTATTCTTGAATATCACTAATAAATACTTGTTTCTCTCCTGTTATGTCTACAATAACTGCTGCCTTTGACTAAGGAGCTCTTCAAAGTGTTTAATCACACTGGAGGCATTTCATCATGTTTTGGAGATACTTCTGTCTCAATACAACTTGCTTTGTTTCTTCGATTAGATCAGACACCAGTTCAGTCAATGTATCACAGTGACCTGCTGCTTATCTTACTCTGCAATGTTTCGGGTTGAGATCATGCTGTGCAGTTTGTGACATCTGCCTGAAACTGGTTAATGTAGACTGCACAAGCTGCTACTCAGAATCCAGCAAATATGAATCAGTTTTCCAGTTGCACACAGTGCATCTGATCCAGGAGAGAAAACTATGCTGAGCCGTGGTTTTCAAGGTGATTTATTTTGCAATATTTTACAAAAATCTAACTGTCAAAAAATGTTTCCTACAAGTCCCTACATTAAATATTATAATTGCACACTGAAATGGAAATTGCAGAGAGAACTTCATTTAGATCTCCTCCATTTACACCTCCTCCATTTAGAAGATTTTTAGAAAGTTTATAGTACTGAAGGAGATGAATCAGCCCATTGCATTTGTGGCAATTCATCGTTAGAGCTCAGTTTAGTTTCAGTTGGTTTAGCTCAGTTGGTGGGAAAGCTGGTTTGCAATACAGCATGAGACTATCAGTATAAGTTCAGTTCCCACACCAGCTGAGGTTATCATGAAGGGGTCTCCCCTCAATGTGAGGCATGGTGACTTGCAGGTTAAACCTACACGAGTTATCTTTGTCTCTAATATCAGAATAGCTCTATGGTCTGATAAGACTAGGGTGACGCTACCATTCCCTGTTAAAAGCTAATGTTGATTCTGCTTTCACTACTGATGTACTTTGTGGTTTTCTGTATGTTATTCCACAAAACGTATATCAATGAAAATTGGGTTCTTGAGTCAGATATCTTAAAGTTTATTAATGACAAAACTAATTTATGTTGCTACAATATCCCAGACTTGCACATTTAGGGCAGAATTTTGTCCTTTGCAGTTTAAGTGCTGTGTCAAGTGAGATTCTTGGCACCTCAGAGTAACTTTTCTATTGTAATCTTCTACTCTTTCACTCTATAACAGGGGAGACAGTGGGTTAACAGTAATCCTGCTGGCCTCAGAATCCAGGCAAATACTCAGAACTAAGGATTCAAATCTCATCGTTATAGCTGATAGAATTTAAATATGATTAATAAACCTGGAATATCAAGCCCTATGGTAATCACAAAACCATTACCAAATGCTTCAGAAGCCTATTTCGTTCATTTGTCCTTTTGGGTAGAAGATATGCTGTCCTTATCTAGTCTGGCTGACATATCATTTCAGACCCACAGCAACGTGGTTGACTCTTAACTGTCCTCTGAATTGGCCCAGTAAACCACTCAGTCCAAGGGCAGTTAGGACAGGCAACATATATTGATCTTGCCAACAATGCCCGTGTGCCAAGAAAGATAAAGAAAGATGATCCAATTTGGCTGCTGAGTGTCTGTTCCATGGGATCACACAGTAGGAGAGGCTGGGAGGGTGGGCTCACCACTGCTAGGACCTTCTGGTATTCATGCTGCAGCTGCACACTACTACAGACACTGCACTCCAGGAACTGGCCCTCACTCTATGGTGCTGCACTATTATAGTACTGAAAAGAAAGCTTGCACCCTGCTTCATGAGCAGGATCCTGGAGGTCCTGGTGGAGAAGAGGGCCATCCTGTTGTGTTTGCAGACTGCCAGTGGAAACCACAACACCAGACGCAACCAGCCTGGATCCGGACTCTAACCCGGATTCCGGGTGCAGGAAGATGCCCAGCAGTCCAGGAAGGGGGTCAGTGGTTTTTTGGGCCCCCGTAAGGGTAAACATAACCACCTTCTCTCTGCCACCTGGCACTCACAGGGACACCATTCAGTCCAACTCTGCTACTGCACGTGACTCTCACATCCATCGGTCGAAAGGATTTTGCTTTCACCTTTTGAACTGCGGATAGCTACCGAGCATTCAGGAATTGCTGCCTTTGGGCCATCCTGTATGTATTGCGGATGGCAGCTTTTTTGTTTACTTACATTTCAGGGGTCAGGCTTGAGCCTTCCTGGTTCACTGACTCTGCCAGGAACCCCCCACATACGTTCGAGACACCACCCACGCCCTCCACCTCCTCCAAGACTTCCGGTTCCCCTGCCCCCAACACCTCATCTTCACCATGGACATCCAATCCCTCTACACCTCCATCTGCCATGACCAGGGCCTCCAAGCCCTCCGTTTCTTCCTCTTCCGATGTCCCCAACAGTACCCTTCCACTGACACTCTCATTCGTTTGGCTGAACTGGTCCTCACCCTTAACAATTTCTCCTTTGAATTCTCCCACGTCCTCCAGACCAAAGGGGTAGCCATGGGCACCCGCATGGGCCCCAGCTATGCCTGTCTCTTTGTTGGCTACGTAGAACAGTCCATCTTCCGTAGTTACACTGGCACCACTCCCTCTTCCTCCGCTACATTGATGACTGCATCGGCGCCATCAACTTCACCAACACATTCCACCCCGACCTTACATTCATCTGGACCATCTCTGACACCTCCCTCCCCTTCCTGGACCTCTCCATCTCCATTAATGATGACCAACTTGACACTGACATTTTTTGCAAACCCACCGACTCCCACAGCTACCTGAATTACATCTCTTCCCACCCTACCTCCTGCAAAAATGCTATCCCATATTCCCAATTCCTCCACCTCCACCGTATCTGCCCCCAGGAGGACCAGTTCCACCACAGAATACACCAGATGGCCTCCTTCTTTAGAGACCGCAATTTCCCTTCCCACGTGGTTAAAGATACCCTCCAACGCATCTCGTCCACATCCCGCACCTCCGCCCTCAGACCCCACCCCTCCAACCATAACAAGGACAGAACCCCCCTGGTGCTCACCTTCCACCCTACTAACCTTCGCATAAACCCAATCATCCGCCGACATTTCTGCCACTTCCAAACAGACCCCAGCACCAGAGATATTTTCCCTCCACCTTCCACAAAGAACGTTTCCTCCGTGACTACCTGGTCAGGTCCATGCCCCCCCAACAACCCAGCCTCCCATCCTGGCACCTTCCCCTGCCACCGCAGGAATTGCAAAACCTGCGCCCACACCTCCTCCCTCACCTCTATCCAAGGCCCTAAAGGAACCTTCCACATCCATCAAAGTTTTACCTGCACATCTACCAATGTCGTTTATTGTATCCGTTGCTCCCGATGCAGTCTTCTCTACATTGGGGAGACTGGACGCCTCCTAGCAGGGCGCTTTAGGGAACATCTCCGGAACACCCGCACCAATCATCCACACCCCCCTGTGGCCCAACATTTCTACTCCCTGTCACATTCTTCTGAGGACATGCAGGTTCTGGGCCTCCTCCACCGCCGCTCCCTTACCATCCGACGTCTGGAGGAAGAACGCCTCATCTTCTGCCTCGGAACACTTCAACCTCAGGGCATCAATGTAAACTTGACCAGTTTCCTCATTTCCCTTCCCCCCACCTTACCCCAGCTCCAACCTTCCAGCTCAGCACTGCCCTCATGATCGGTCCTACCTGCCAATCTCCCTTCCCACCTATCCGCTCCACCCTCCTCTCTGACCTATCATCTCCATCCCACCTCCCATCCACCTATTGTACTCTTTGCTACCTTCTCCCCAGCCCCACTACCCCCCATTTATCTCTCCACCCTGGAGGCTTCCTGCCTCTATTCCTGATGAACGGCTTTTGCCCGAAACATCGATTTTCCTGCTCCTCGGATGTTGCCTGACCTGCTGTGCTTTTCCAGCACCACACTGATCTAAACTCTGAATCATGATGGTCTACATTTGCTGGAGCCATCGTAGCTACCTAATAACCTTTTCAAAGATGAACAGGGTTCCACGTCATGCTGTCCAAGTTTAAGCACAAACCATAGTGCCCTCAAGAGGCCCAAGGTTCAGTTCAGAGTCAGGAAACTATCACTGGGTAAGGTTGGGGGGGGGGGGGGCGGGCGGGCAGGGTGCGGGGGGTGGTTGGTGGTGCGGGAGAGGTGAGGGGAGGTGGTGTGGTTCCCCACTAGTTTCCATCTGCTTCATTCCTTTCTGGCCCTGTAATTCTCATTCTAATGTTTTGAACTGTAAACACTATTCCTCTCTCTCTCACTTTTGGTGTTGGATTTCTGCAGGGATGCTATATCTTTGACACAAACATTAGCACTGTAGCATAAACCAGAGTTACTGCCAATGAATGATCAGAACAACCTTCTCAAAAAATCTAGTTTTTAAGACCTCTCAGGGTCTGTATTTCATGAGCTTTTCTACTTATAAAAGCAGACAGGCAGCCTCCGAATTGGTACTGTACACGATTTTAGATTTGGACACTTAAGGTAACAGACTTTACATGTCTGAGTCTAATTTGTTATTATATAAAGAATATTGGCAGCAGTTGCCTCCCTATACCATACACTGCACTGCCTAATGCTTTAACATAAAGCCAGAACAGAAAATGCAAAGCAGCCAAATCCACATCATTATGCAGGCTGTGTTAACACTGGAAATAAATCTTGCTTTGAAACCTAAAGCACTCAGGGTGCATAGTGAAGATCCCAAAGTTAAAACAATGATTTTGCTTCAAAAGCAGTGATTGGTAATTGGTTGTAAAGGATCTGGAATGTCTTGAAATTGTGACAATTTTTCTTCAGTTGTGTAAATTCAGCCTTTCTGTAAGGTCAAAGGTAGTGAAGGAACATGTTGATCGTAACGTGGGTGTGGCATAATATGCACAGGAATTGATCAGTCAGGGTGTCAGCTGAATATTTGCCAACGGACATGGGCATTGGGTGACTATCACCTACTCTAGGGTACCCATTGCCCTTGCAAGGATCTAATTCTCTTCAAAGATTTCAAATTACATAAACTTACACACTTTATCTACACGAGTAAGTAAGAGGATTAGACATCTCTGGAGAACTTGCTTCCTGTCTCCCCAGATCCTGTCCATCATCTACAAAGTACAATTCAGGATTATGATGGAATACACTCCATTTGCCTGGATAAGTGAGAAATTTCCTCCCTGTTTTTAATTGCTCAGTTATCATTTATTTGTGGCATGTAACTTCTGCCTTCTATTGTGAAGATAATATTCAAGAAGCTTGACCATTTTCAGATAGCACCTTCCAAACCCACAACCACTTCCATTGAAAAGAACAAGGGTAACAGATACATTGGAACACCACCCCCTGCAAGATTCCCTCCAAGCCAGTCAACATTAAGGCGGCTTAATGGTGGCTCAGTGGTTAGCACTGCTGCCTCACAGCGCCAGGGACCCGGGTTCAATTTCCACCTCAGGCGACTGACTGTGTGGAGTTTGCACGTTCTCCCTGTGTCTGCGTGGGTTTCCTCCGGGTGTTCCGGTTTCTTCCCACAGTCCAAAGATGTGCAGGTCAGGTGGATTGGCCGTGCTAAATTGCCCGTAGTGTTAGGTGGATTAGTCAGGGGTAAATTTGGGGGGGGTGTAGGTTTCTCTTCGGACGGTTGGTGTGGAATTGTTGGGCTGAAGGGCCTGTTTCCACACTGTAGGTAATCTAATCTAATCCTGACTTGAAAATATACCACAGTGCTGCTGGATCAAAATCCTGGAATTCCCTCTCTCAGGGTGTTATAAGTTTAACTGCAGTAGTTCAAGAAGGCAGCACATCACCACCTTATCAAGGGAAACTGGAAATAGAGAAAATGCTGGTCTAGCCAACGACGCCCACATCCCATGAATGAGTACGAGAAAATAAAATGTCACAATAATTACAAATCTTCTTTACCATGCTTACTAATTTGACTGTTCCAGTCAATACGAAGATTAAAGACCCCCATTATAACTAAATTGCCTTTGTTACAAGCTCTCATCATTTCTTGTTTAATGCTCTGTCTAATGATATGGTTAGGGGGCCTATAGATGATTTCTATAAACTGTTGAACGTCTGCAGTTCTTGGAATCCTACAGTTGTTTCAAATCATACACAGTATTACACCGGGAAGAGTCTATTGTTCATAATCAGACACGAACAGAGAGATTTACTCAACTGATCCATGTCACTTTAAAATAGCCTTGCAAATAAGCTGATAATATCAAGATGGTGGCAGCAGTGTAGGCAGTGTCTGGGCTCCTCAGCCCGGGGCTCATCCATTCTATCCATTTTTTCTTTTGTTTTTTTCTTGTACATCCTCTCTCTTTTATTTTAAGTTTCTCTTTTAGCGTTTTTGAAAAATGTAATTCAGGGCAGCAATACAGAACAGACTTAAGGCACGGTGCAGAGCTGGCTGGAGGCTCAAGTGGAACTGGGACAGCCAGCACACCCAGAGTGGGGAGCCAGCTGGGTGGAGGCCTGAGGGGAGCAGAGACGTGGGGCCTGAGGCCTGAGGAGCAAGGGGATGGTCAGTGGGACTGGAGGCCTGAGGGGAGAGGGACGGCCAGTGGGGCTGGAGGCCTGAGAGGAGAGGGGATGGTCAGTGGGGCTGGAGGCCTGAGGGGAGTGGGGACAGTTAGTGGGGCTGGAGGCCTGAGGGGAGATGGATAGTCAGTGAGGCTGGTGGCCCGAGGGGAATGGGGCGGTTAGTGGGGCTGGAGGCCTGAGGGGAGTGGGATGGTCAGTGGGGCTGGAGGCCTGAGGGGAGAGGGACGGTCAGTGGGGCTGGAGATCTCAGGGGAGCGGGATGGTCAGTGGGGCTGGAGGCCCGAGGGGAGAGGGGACGGTCAGTGGATCTGGAGGCCTGAGGGAAGAGGGGATGGTCAGTGGGGCTGGATGCCTGAGTGGAGTGGGATTGGCAGTGGGGCTAGAGGCCTGAGAGGAGAGGGGATGGTCAGTGGGGCTGAAGGCCTGATGGGTGAGGGATGGTCAATGGGATTGGAGGCCTGAGGGGAGTGGGATGGTCAGTGGGGTTGGAGGCCTGAGGAGAGAGGGACGGTCAGTGGGGCTGGAGGCCTGAGGGAAGAGTGGACGGTCAGTGGGGCTGGAGGCCTGGTGGAAGAGAGGATGGTCAGTGGGGCTGGAGGCCTGAGTGGAGTGGGATGGTCAGTGGGGCTGGAAGCCTGATGGAAGAGAGGATGGTCAGTGGGGCTGGAGGCCTGAGGGGAGTGGGATGGTCAGTGGTGCTGGAGGCCTGAGGGGAGAGGGACAGTCAGTGGGGCTGGAGGGGGGGGGGGGGGGGGGGGATGGTCAATTTACCAGAACAGAGACAGTTTTTGGACTGGGGACTAGTGCAGCTTGTGAGCCAAGTCAGACCACATGTGGAAGTCCCCGGTACTGATCCACGCCAGGCCCTTTATAGAAAGACTGTAGTGTTTAACTTTTCAACTTTATTTCTTAATTTTCTAACTTATATTATGAATAACTGTAAGGTATTTCTCTTTTTGTAACTTCAGATTTGTCAGTACTTTGACCCTCAGGTGGTGCCATCTGGCGTGACATTGTAAACTTTTCACTGTACTCCTGTACTTCTATACCAAATGTACGCGACCATAAAGCAAATTCTAATCCTAAAATACTCTGCAAAGGCACTGAAGGAGTGATGGTTCTCTGGGACTGAGTTTCAGTAAATGATGGCGATGGGAAACTTTGTTGAAATTTTGTTTCAATATTTGTGTTAAGAGCTTTCTAGGTGTAGTGTAAAGATACATTGTCTGGTTGTTTTCTTTCTTTTGTGTAACAAGGCTGTAGTGTGTTGTTAAAGAACAGCTGCAGCTGCGTGTGAATATGTTTCAATAACTAAGCACCATGGTGACTAACTATAACATTCAAATAAGATTGATCAATTACCATTTATGGGATCAGACTTGACCAGTATTATCATCAGCTGGGATTATAAAACATTACAATATGATATAATTGATAGACAACAGTTGTGATCAGAGTTTCTTGGTTCAATTGCTGATATACACATAATTTTAGAGAAAAGAAATACCCCAAACCATTTTTCCCACTGCTGCTAACTTATGTTCTTTACTCAAACCTCATTTTCATGCTTTTTCACCTTAAGAGTTGCACTTACACCTTTTTGTTTAATAAAAATTGATTTTGTAGCTTTCCTAGAAATAGGAGCGAAAACAATTAGCTAAATTCATACTGAGAGTCAGGAACAGGTTGACGTATTTACAAGGCAACCTAACATGATTTCTGAAGAAGTGTTATACAGGATTTGAAACATTAATTCTGTTTCTCTCTCCACAGATACTGCTGGACCTGTTGAGTTTCTCTAACATTCTCTATGTTTGTTTCAGATTTCCGGCAATCGTTGTATTTTGTTTTTATTATACTGTAGTGTGAATTATTATCTGTTTGAAGTTAAAAATCACACAACACCAGGTTATAGTCCAACAGGTTTAATTGGAAGCACTAGCTTTCGGAGCGACGCTCCTTCATCAGGTGCTCCTTCATCACAACCACCTGATGAAGGAGCAACACTCCGGAAGCTAGTGCTTTCAATTAAACCTGTTGGACTATAACCTGGTATTGTGTGATTTTTAACTTTGTACACCCCAGTCCAACACCGGCACCTCTAAATCATATCTGTTTGAAGGCAGGGTGCAAAAGATTTATATTTGCCTGTCTCAAAGCTAACCTGATTCTGACCATCATGATAAAATTATTAAACTGAATGTATTGCAAATGCATCACATCCTGTGAAACTATATAAAATAGCATTCAATGTTACTATTCATATGGAAATGATGAAAATAGCAGGATGGGAAGGCAGCAGAATGGAAATGGTCAGCTATCTCAACTGTTATGTTGGTGTTTCATTGCCTCATTAGTTACTGCTAAAATGTCAGCTTTGAAAGAGTTTGGTAAATGGCATTGTAAGATACTTTAACTTTTACAGGTGAAAGCAGGACAGAACCATGTCAGTGTGACATTTAACTATATTGCTTGGTCTGTGATTGGAGCAACTCTTACAGCTGCAATTTTATCCTGTCCTCCATCTTGGATTACTCAGGGAGTGTACAATAAGGGGATACAGTTTTGAAGTAAGGGGACTCCCATTAACAGTTGAGATGAGGAGGAATTTCTTCTCCCAGAGGATCATTAACTTAAGGAATTCTCTTACTCAGCGAGTAGTGGAGGCTGGTTTATTGATAATATTCAGGGTTGAGTGAGACAGATTCTGGATTGACAAGGGAATCAAACATTAAGTGGGGCAGACAGGAAAGTGGAGTTAAAACCATAATCAGATCAGCCATTATCTTTTTGAGTAGTGAAGCAGGCTGGAAGGACTGAATGGAGAAAGTGAGGTCTGCAGATGCTGGAGATCAGAGATGGAAATGTGTTGCTGGAAAAGCGCAGCAGGTCAGGCAGCATCTAGGGAACAGGAGAATCGACGTTTCGGGCATTAGCCCTTCCTGAAGAAGGAAGGGCTAATGCCCGAATTAGATTAGTGGGCGGCACGGTGGCACAGTGGTTAGCACTGCTGCCTCACAGCGCCAGAGACCCGGGTTCAATTCCCGCCTCAGGCGACTGACTGTGTGGAGTTTGCACGTTCTCCCCGTGTCTGCGTGGGTTTTCTCCGGGTGCTCCGGTTTCCTCCCACAATCCAAAAGATGTGCAGGTCAGGTGAATTGGCCATGCTAAGTTGCCCGTAGTGTTAGGTAAGGGGTAAATGCAGGGGTATGGGTGGGTTGCGCTTCGGCGGGGCGGTGTGGACTTGTTGGGCCGAAGGGCCTGTTTCCACACTGTAAATAATCTAATGTAATCTAATCTAATCTAATCTAATCAAATCTAATCTAATCAAATCTAATCTAATCTAATCTAATCTAATCTAATTTCCATCTCTGGAAGGACTGAATGGCCTATTCCAGCTCTTATTTCTTATGAAGGTAAAATTGCCACAGTCTTATCAGATCGTAGGGCTGCTCTCTCTATATATAAAGAGAGAGATGGCTGATAGAGATTTAACCTGAGGGTCACCACACCACAGACAAGGGGAGAGGTTAAGAGGGAGAATCCTTCATGGTGACCTCAGTTGGTGCAGCAATTGAACCCATACCATTGGCTTCACTCTGCACCACAAACCAACCCCCACTATTTCTTATATCCTAATGTTAGCTGACGTGGGATGGAAGCATTGTGCCTGCAACATTCTGACCACTTTTGTGAAGTTGAATTTGTTAAAACAAGTTGAAACATATTGTCTTCTCGCAAATTGGCAGCAGGACACCTTGCAACAGGGTTCCATAACGATGCACACAGAGGAGTGGAAATACTTCACTCATTTGAAAACAAACTGCAATGTACAAGCTTAAATGAAAGCTCTCTTTAATGTTTACAATGTTAACTCTATGCTTTGATTCTACATGTTGACCTGTGCTACTGAATCAAACCTCCCTATATTAACTCAATGAAAAACAGTATAACAGTTGGAATACAAGCGCTTTTCATTTCATTAAAAGAATAGGAACCACTTTCTCATAATTTAGTGACCACATTCATAGGCAGCATAATGTTCCAAACCAAAACAAATCATCACAAGTTCATTAAAAGCATAGAAAGATAAAATATATTAATGAGACCGCAGTTAGAATAAAAGATCTTTTATTTGTGCATCACAGTATGATGCAACCCAAAACAGAACAATGAGGAAATACTTACACAAACTGCAATTTAAATTAAGTTTAAATAGTCTCGTAGGTAGGTATTGTGAAAAGAAAATATCCTCATTCCAGACATCAATTCTGCTGTCTCTTCAAATTGATCCTTTTCGAGAAATAGATCACTTAACAGGAAGAAAGTGAGGACTGCAGGTGCTGGAGATCAGAGTCGAGAGTGTGGGGCTGGAAAAGCACAGCAGGTCAGGCACCATCCTGATGTAGAACTTATGTCCGAAACGTTGATTCTCCTGCTCCTCGGATGCTGCTTGACCTGCTGTGCTTTTCCAGCACCACACTCTCAACACTTAAAGAATAAATTATATTAATTTATATTTGCATTTTATATCTCCAGTCCATAAGACAATAAGACCTTAAGACGTAGGAGCAGAATTAGGCCATTTATAGAGTCATCGAGATGTATAGCAGGGAAACAGACCCTTTGATCCAACTCATTCATGCCAACCAGAAATCCTAAATAAATCTAGTCCCATTTGCCAGCATCTGGCCCATATCCCTCTAAACCCTTCTTATCCATATACCCATCTAGATGCCTTTTAAATGCTGTAATTGTGTCAGCCCCCACCACTTCCTCTGGCAGCTCATTCCATACACACACCACTTTCTGCATGAAACAGTTGCCCCTTAGGTCCCTACTAAATCTTTCTCCTGTCATCTTAAACCTATGTCCTCTAGTGTTGGATTCCCCCACCCCAGCGAAAAGACCTGATAGAGGCTGCTCTACCATTTGATCATGGCTGATAGGTTTCTCAATTCCACTCTCCTGCCTTCTGTCTGTAACCCTTGATCCTTTTACTAATGAAGAACCTGTCTATCTCTGTCTTAAAGACACTCAATGATTTGACCTCCACAGCTTTCTGCAGCAATGAATTCCACAGAATTACCACCCTCTGCCTAAAGAAATTCCTCATTATCTCAGTTCTAAAGAGTCATCCCTTCATTCTGAGGCTGTGCCCTTGGGTTCTAGTCTCTATTAGCAGTGGAAACATCTTCTCCATGTCCCCTCTATCCAGGCCTCTCGGTATTCTATATGTTTCAATCCGATCCCCTTTCATCTTTCTGTACTCCATCGGGTTCAGACCTAGAGTTCTCAACTGCTCCTCATATGACAAGCCCTTCTCATAAACCTCTTCTCGACCCACTCAAATACCAGCACACACTTCTTGAGATAAGAGTCCCAACATTACTCACAATATTTCAAATGTGGTCTAACCAGGGCGTTATGCAGCCTCTGCTGTACATCTCTGCTCCTGTATTCTTGTCATCTTGAAATGAACGCTAACTGCCAACTGACCCTGCATGTTAATCTTTAGAGAATCCTGAACTAGGATTCCTAAATCCATTTATGCTTCAGATTTCCGAAGCCTTTCCCCATGTAGAAATTAGTCTACACCTCCTACCAAAGGGCATAACCTCACACTTTCCCACACTATATTCCATCTGCCAGTTCTTTGCCCACTCTCCGAACCTGTCCATGTCCTTCTGCAGCCTCCTCAATTCTACAATGTAGCAACATTTGGTTCTTCCGTCCAGATTGTTTATATGTGATGTGAATATTTGTGGTCCCAACACTGACCCCTGTGGAAATCAACTGTCACCAGGTTGACATCTTGATAAATACCCCTTTATCCCTACTCTCTGTTTTCTGCCAGTCAATCCTTGATCCATGCCAGGAACTTGTCCCTTACACTATGGCCTCTCGACTTGTTTCATAGGTTCCTGTGCAGTACCTTATCAAAGGCCTTCTGGAAATCCATATGGACCACATCCACTGCCTCCCCTTTGTCTAACTTCCTCGAAGAATTCTAATGGATTTGTCAGGCATGACCTCCCCTTGATGAAGCAGTGCTAATTCAGTCCTATTTTACCATGCACTTCCAAGTTCTCCACAATCTCATCCCTAGTTATACTATAAAAGCTTACCAACAACAGAAGTCAGGCTATCCAGCCTTTAATTTCCTGCCTTCTACTTCCCACCCTTTTTAAGCAGGGATATTACACTTGCCATTTTTCAATTCTCTAGGACCTTCCCTGGCTCCAGTGATTCCTAAAAGATCACCCCCAATGCCTCCACAATCGCTTCAGCTACCTCCTTTGGAACTCTGGTCCATCTGGTCCATGTGAATTATCCATTTTCGCACCTTTAGACTTTTCCAGCACCTTCTCCAATGGGATAGCTACTAAACTCACCTCTGCTCCCGGCTCTCTTGAAGTTCTAGTGTGCGACTGGAATCTTACACTATGAAAATTAATGCAAAGTATCTCTTCAGATCCCCTAGTGGTAACCATTATCAATTATCATAAAAGCTAACCTGATTCAGTAATGCCCTTGAAAAGCTGTTGTCCTTACCTGGTCTGGCCTACATGTAACTTAAGACCTACAGCAATAGGGTGTCTACCACAGGATGCATTAGCCAGGGCTAAATGATCCTACAGATCAAAGCTCTGCAGTTCTGTCACATCTAGTTGTGAATGGTAGTGAACAATTATACAAACAGGAGGAACAAGCTCCACAAATATCCCCTTCCTCAATGTTGGGAAAGCACAGCACTTCAGTGCAAATGGCAAAGCTGAAACATTTACAATAACCTTCAGCCAGAAGTGCTGAGTGAATGATCCACTTTAGTCTCCTCTTGAGGTCCTACCATCACAGATACCAGTCTTCAACCAATGCAATTCACTCCATGAACAATTGAGAAATTGTTGATGACACTGGTTAATGCAAAGTTTTTGGGTCCTGACAATAATTTGAAAATAGTACTGAAGACTTGCTCCATGCCTCTAAGCCAAGCCGTTTCTGTACAGCTACAATACTGGTATTACGAGCAAGCTGGACAATGGGGACCCAGTGGATGTGGTGTACCTAGATTTCCAAAAGGCCTTTGACAAGATGCTGCACAAGAGACTGCTGCATACGATAAAGATGCATGGCGTTACGGGTAACGTATTAGCATGGATAGAGGATTGGTTAACTAACTGCAAGCAAAGAATGGGAATGAATGAGTGTAATTCTGGTTGGCGGTCAGAGACTAGTGCTGTGCCTCAGGGATCAATGTTGTTTATATAGATGATTTGTGTTTGGGGACCACGTGTAGTGTGAAAGTTTGCAGATGACATTAAGCTGAGTGGCAGAGCAAAGTGTGCAGAGGGCTATGAAACTTTGCAGAGGAACATAGAGACTTTGAATGGACAAACGTCTGGCAGCTGGAATACAATGATAATAAATGTGACGTCATCCATTTTGGTAGGAGTAACAGTAAAAAGGACTATTACTTGAATGGTAAAAAGTTGCAGCATGCTGCTATGCAGAGGGACCTGGGTGTCCTTCTGCATTAATCACAGAAGATTGGTTTGCAGGTACAACAGGTAATTAGGAAGGCAAATGGAATGTTGTCCTTCATTGCTAAAGGGATTGAGTTTAAAAGCAGGGGGGTTATGTTGCAGCTGTATAGGATGCTGGTGAGGCCACACCTGGATTACTATGTACAGTTTTGGTTTCCTTACTTGACAAAGGATGTATTGGCACTCGAAGGGATGCACTGGAGGTTCACTAGGTTGATTGCGAGTTGAGAGGATTATCTTATGAGGAGAGACTGGGTAGACTGGAATTATATTCATTGGAATTTAAAAGAACGAGGGGGATCTTATAGAAACACATAAAATTATGAAGGGAATAGATAAAATAGAAGTAGAGAGGATGTTTCCACTGGCGGGTGGGGGGAGCAGATTTAGGATTGATTTGAGAATTCTTCACACAGAGGGTTGTGAATCTATGGAATTCCCAGCCCAATGAAGTAGTTGATGCTTTTTAAAGCTGAGATAGATTTTTTTGAACAGAAAAGAAATTAAGGAATATGGTGAGAGTGCGGGTAAGTGATACTGAGGCCATGAAAAGATCAGCCATGATCTTAATGAATGGTGGAACAGGCTCGAAGGGCCAGACGGCCTACTCCTGCTCCTAGTTCTTATCATCTTATGTCCTTACCTGAATGGCAACTTAGAAAATTGCCTGGACATTTCTTGCAAAGGAATAATCTGCTCACTGATGCTCAGTTTTGGCTCCTGACCTCAATACATTCTTGGTCCAAACAATTTTAGAGGAAACTGGGTAGTGACTACCACTAACACCAAGGCTGTATTTGGCTGAGTGCAGCATCAAAGAGCTCAAGCAAAACTAGAATCAATGGGTATTGCAGGAAAGGTCTACAATGATTGGACTCATGCATGGCATATATGGAGATAGTTGTGGTTGTTGGAGGTCAGTCCAGGACATCTCTGCAGGAGTTCCTCAGGGTAGTGTCCTAGGCCCTACCATCTTCAGCAGCTTCATCAATGACCTTCCTTCCGTCATAAGGTCAGAAGTGGAGATGTTCACTCTTGATTGTGCAATGTTCAGCATCATTTGTAACTCCTCAGATACAACAGCAATCCGGGACCAGAGAATTTATACCTGGGTCGGTGTAGACACAATGGGCTGAATGGCTTCTTTTCACACTGTAGGGATTCTTCGATTCCTCCTCTTTATCAACTTCACAGTGTTGTGAGGTCTTGAATTGTTCTTCCTGAGGGATTTCTCCTTACTTATGATGAAACCACTGCTCATGCCAAACTGAGTGTGGAACTAGGACCTAAGTTGAATGGCCTGCTGCAGGATCCCAATGTCTATCTGATGTAGAATTATCAATTCACCACTGACTGCTACAGGTGGCAAGCATATTGGGCAAAACTGCCTTTGAGGACTGTTCCAATACACTTCTGGTTAGTTTTCATAAACGTAAGCTCATCTAAAGCTTTACTGTTTAAATCCTAACTCTTACCAAGTCCTGCTCATCCATTACCTCTGTGCACATTGATCTGGCTCCTGCCTACATTTTAAATTCTCAATCCTATTTTCAGATTTCTCCACGTTCTTATCCCTCCTTAACTCTGTAACCTCGTCCAGCAATACAACCCACCAAAATGTCTGCATTCCTCCAATTCTGGCCTATTGAGCACCCACAATTTGGGTGGCACGGTGGTTGGCACTGCTGCCTCACAATGCTAGGGACCCAGGTTCAATTCTAGCCTTGAGAAACTGTCTGTGCAGAGTTTGCATCTTCTCCCAGTGTTTGTGTGAGCTCCTCTGGGTGCTCCAGTTTCATTCTACAACCCAGAGTTGTGCAGGTTAGGTGGGTTGACCATGCTAAACTGTTCCATAGGGTGGGAAGTGGGTGTGGGTGGGATGCTCTTCAGAGGGCCAGTACAGACTTGATGAATTGAATGGCCTTTACCTGCACTGTGGGGATTCTAACTTTAATTAGGTCACTATTGGTGGCTTTGTCTTCAATTGCCAAGGCTCTAAGCTTTGTTATTCTTTTGTTTCTCTTTTCCTTAATGATGCTTCTTAGAACCTACAAGTTTGACAGATGTTTGATAATTTGCCATGATATCTCTTTATGTGATTAATTGTCAAATATTGCTTTATGTTGCTCCTGTGAAGCCTCTCAAAATGTTTACTACCTTAAAGGTGCTATATAAATGCAAATTATTATTTTCCTTCATTTAAAATCATACATGAGGAAACAGATCAAAAAATTTTGTAAAATGATAATGAAACTAGAGCTTTATTTATTTATTTGGCGGATGAGCATTTAATGCCCATCCCTAATTGCCCAGAGGGCAGTTAAGAATCAACCATGTTATCATTGGTGAGGGCTTCTACATTGATGTCTCCTTGAAATTCAATACAATCTTCTGTAAAATACTTGAAATTTAAATTCTTTATTGTCATGAATGTTAAATTAAAATATTATATATTTTACATTTAAAGCTGACATTGGAGTCTTATAGCATGGCTCCCAGAAGCCACATTTTTCATCTCGTAAATTCAACTGGTGGTGGAACCTGACTGCATTTCTCTCAGCAGAATGACAAGAGGCCTTTTGAAACCCAATGAGCATTTCCAAGGGTAAAGAGAAACTCATTGACAACGGCTTCCTCAGAGCTCTGAACATCTCTTATCTCAGCAAAAGGCCTGACAGATTAAGATTTGGGGATGCCAGTGCTGGACTGGGGTGTACAAAGTGATAAGACTATAACCTGGTGTTGCATGATTTTTGACAGATTAAGAGCCACCAAAGCTGAGACAGTTACAAAGTTAATTACCTTACCTACAAGATAAAGGATGGGTCAGTGCTCCAAACCTGGCATTAACCAGACCCCAAAACAAAAGAATGATTTGACAGTATGGGATAGCAGCTTATTTTTAAACTTTGAAACTGTGTAAAACAACTAGTTTGAGGAGAAGCAATAAGCACACCTTCTCAACAGGCTCCTCCAAAATTGCTGTTCCATTAAAGTGACATAAAGGAGCCTTTGCTCACTACCTTTCTGCTCAGTTTGCCTGGTCTGATTTTCATTTTCACATGTAACCTTTTTGCCTTACTTCAAATCTTTGCATCTGCACTGTAGCTAATAATTTTACCACTTCTTACTTACATAACTTGCAGCAATAGCTGAGCAATAAACTAACCTATAATCTCGGATAAAGCATGAAGCTGTGCTGCTGGTTATTTTCAAATTGAAACGCTCAGAATCTAAAAGGGAGCTACAAATGAACATATTAAATTTCTTATTTCATGGACCACTCCTGAAGACACAGCTGATACAGATATTCATCATTTCACAAGAAACAGCAGACTGAATACCTCCCCCCCTCCCCCCGGTGAAGATTAACATGTCAGCAATAACAAGTGAAACTTCAGCGCAGCCAATGGTTCTGGGATCATGGTGAATGTCATATTACTGACAATTCAATGCTTATAATGTTATGCTTTGGGAATTAATGCATTCTCATCAATCTGTTTAGCTGCATTATGACATATCACCGGAGCAGGTGGGATTTGAACCCAGGCACCTGACTCAGAAATATGGACATTACCTCCACACCACAAATGTCTTTCTTTAGGAATTTCTTTAAATACCTGGAAATGCTAGTTCATACAACTGAATAGCTTTACCCACCATCAAATCACTTGTGGCAATTTTCACCTATCAGCCATTACCCATTAAATCACTCGTTTTTCCACGTGTTCAATTAATGTACCATGCCCATTCATGGGTGTTAATCACAGTGTAAGCATAGTTAGCACTCACCCACATCTTTATATGACTGTAATGTCGACTGAATTCTCTCCTTTGATTTGATTTAATTTATTATTGTAACATGTACCACAATATAATGAAAAGTAATGTTTTGCCCGCTAATTTGACCAATCCTACCTTGCATATGTACAACAGAGTAATAAAACAGAATGCAGAATATAGTGTTACAGCCACAGAGAAGATGATGAGAAAGATCAACTCTAATGTATGAGAAGCCCACTCAGAAGTCTGATAACAGTGGGGAAGAAGCTGTTCTTTAAATCTGTTGCGATGTGTTTTCAAATGTTTGTGTATTTTACCCGAAGGAAGAGGGTGCAAGGCGTATAACTGGGATGTGTCTTTGATTGGCCTCTTTCCCGAGGCAGCTGGAAGTGTAGACAGAGTCAATGGAAGGAAGGTTGGTTTTTGAGATGGACTGGGCTGCGTTCACAATTCTCTGTAATTTGTTGCAGTCTTGGGCAGGGCAGGTGCCATAGGATGCTTTATATGGTGCATCTATGAACATTAGTAAAGGTCCTTGTGGACATGCTGAATTTCCTTCACCTCCTGAGGAAGTAGAGGCATTGGCGTGCTTTCTTGACTGTAGCATTGACAAGGGCAGACTAGGATAGATCATTGGTGATATTCACGCTGAGAAACTTGAAACTTTTGACTCTGTCTGCCTCAGCACCATTGATGCAAACAGGGGCGTGTGTTCCTCCCTGCCACTTTCTGAAGTCGATGAACAGTTCCTTCATTTGTTTGTCATTGAGGAAGAGATTATTGTCTTTCTACCATGCCACCAAGCTGTCTATCTCTTTCCTGTCATGTGTCTCATCATTGTCTGAGATCCAACCCACTCCGGCAGTGTCATCAGCAAATTTGTAAATGGAGTTGGAGCTGAATTTGGCCACACATTTCTGAGTGTACAAGGAATAGAGTACGGGCCTGAGTATGCAATCTTGCAGGACACCAGTGTTAAGGGCTATTGTGGAGGAGGTGTTCTCACCTTTCCTTACTGATCGCAGTCTGTGGATCAGGAAGTTGAGGATCCAGTTGCAGAGGGGAAAGCAGAGTCTTAGGTCTTGGAGTTTGACGATGAGTTTTGTTGGAATTGTGATGTTGAGGGGGGAGCTAAAGTCAGTAAGTAGGAGTTTGATGTAAGTGTCCTTGTTATCCAGATGTTCCAGTGATGACTATAGGATCAGGGAAATGGCATCTGCTGTGGATCTATTGTGACGGTGGCGCACTGTAGCAGATAAATGTAATCTGGGAAGCTGGAGTTCATTTGAACCATTACTTCACTTGCGAAGCAGTTCATCATGATGGATGTCAGATGCTAATTATGCTAATTATTAGGGTAGACTTAAATCAGTGAGCAACGCTGCAGTCTTTCAATGTTTTAACGTGCAGTGAATGTTTGTATTATTCATCACATTTGACGCACTGTTTATTATCAGCTACATCATCAGACTACCAAGAATAGTCCTTCCTCTCTGAATAGATCTTCAGGTAAACAGAAACCAATTATACTGACAAATTGTCAGTAATTTCATGTGTGTTTGCCAGCAGTTATTTTGACATTAGTCAGTCATCCATGTTGTGTACATTAAGCCATAGATTGTCAATATCTAGAAGGATTTCAAGCCCTCTGAGTTGACCAATTTTTCAATATATTTATTTTGCGGACTGTGAAGCCCTGAAGTTGTACAACACTGCTGTAATAAAGCTGTCAAGATATTGTGAATTTTGTTATGCAAAGTAACAATAAACAGCTGTATTATAAAAAATGAATTTCTACATGAAAGAAAGCTCCGTGCAATTAATGGGGCTTCATGCGGAGCCACAGCTCAGAGTCCGGCTGCCCGATTCACTTAGTGTCTGATTTTCCAAAGTTTAATTCAAACAGGCTGAAGTAATATGGCTGCACCTCATTTAAATTCTTCAATCACATTTTAAATGTACTGACCCCATATTTCATAGATTCAACACTCAGAGCATGAGTGTTGCCCAATAAACAAAGCATATCAAAGTCAGTGGGTCTTCACTCAAACAGTCCTCTTAAGGAGAACAGGTGAATCAGATAAATGCGAGGTGCTGCATTTTGGGAAAGCAAATCTTAGCAGGACTTATACACTTAATTGTAAGGTCCTAGGGAGTGTTGCTGAACAAAGAGACCTTGGAGTGCCGGTTCATAGCTCCTTGAAAGTGGAGTCACAGGTGGATAGGATAGTGAAGAAGGCGTTTGGTATGCTTTTCTTTATTGATCAGAGTATTGAGTACAGGAGTTGGGAGGTCATGTTCCGGCTGTACAGGACATTGGTTAGGCCACTGTTGGAATATTGCAATTCTGGTCTCCTTCCTATTGGAAAGATGTTGTGAAACTTGAAAGGGTTCAGAAAAGATTTACAAAGATGTTGCCAGGGTTGGAGGATTTGAGCCATAGGGAGAGGCTGAACAGGCTGGAGCTGTTTTCCCTGAAGCGTCGGAGGCTGAGGGGTGACCTTATAGAGGTTTACAAAATTATGAGGGGCATGGATAGGGTAAGTAGATAAAGTCTTTTCCCTGGGGTCAGGTAGTCCAGAACTAGAGGGCATAGGTTTAGGGTGAGAGGGGAAAGATATAAAAGAGACCTACAGGGCAACGTTTTCACACAGAGTGTGGTATGTGTATGGAATGAGTTGCCAGAGGAAGTGGTGGAGGCTGGTACAATTGTAACATTTAAAAGGCATTTGGATGGGTATATGAATAGGAAGGGTTTGGAGGGATATGGGCCGGGTGCTGGCAGGTGGGACTAGATTGGGTTGGGATATCTGGTCGGCATGGACGGGTTGGACTGAAGGGTCTGTTTTCATGCTGTACATCTCTATGACTCTAAATAATCTTTTCAGGGGTTTTTATATTGTTTCTGGATTTTTCTGCATATGTAAATTCTTCTTGTTTTTTTTTCAGTCAACAATTTTCTCATTATTTTGAAGAAGGGTCACTGGACCTGAAATGTTAACTTTGATGTCTCTCCACAAATGCTGCCAGACTTGCTGGGTTTTTCCAGCAATTTCTGTTTTTGTTTCTGATTTCCTGAATCCACAGTTCTTTCAACTTTCTCATTGTTCTTGGCTACCTTTAACTTTGAGCACAGGCCACATATGTTACAATTGTAATTGTACTGTTGTAATGGTAGTGTTAACCTATAGAGGTTATAGTTTAAATTAACATAATATTGATAGGAAAACCTAGGCCAGAACTGATGCTCTGATTTTGTACAGCTATCTTTCTTCTTGAAGAAAGATTACGAACTGTAAAATTAAGAAAATAAACTGAGGCAAAGCTAAACCTGCTAATTTAGAAGAATCATTTCAGAGAGGTGCATGAGCTCCGCTGGTCTTAATCAGAAGATTATTTTCACTAAAGCACTTTCTACTGCTATCCTCCACTGCCCCAGAACCTTTCCCTAAATCGTCTGAAAATGATGCTCATGTTCTGGTGTCCAGGTGCAGAACACAAATATTCTCCAATCAATGGGTGCCAGCTTGGGCCCAGGATGTTGGTCTTTTAACATCACAGAGGGTGATAGATGATCAAAAGCAAGGGACAAGGCTAGAACACCTATTGTGTATTTTCCATCAGTAATTACCAAGGAAGAGGATTCTGATACTTCTGATGTACTGGAGAGTCTATCTGTATTTTGAGCAGATAAATGGCAGGTTGTTAAAGAGGGTGTGAGGGGATTTGACAGAAGGGCTTGCTATGATTTTGTAAACCTCTCTAGATACAGGGAAGAGGATTGGTAAGTGACATATGTGACACCTTGATTGAAGAAAGATTGTGTCTATGAGTGTATAGAAAAAGTCCTGAAGACTGTTTCGATCTCCGTAGATGCTGTCATATCTTTAAGTTTTCCAACACTTTCAGTTTTTATGTCAAATCTTCAGCATCTACAGTACTTTGCTTTTATTTGAGTGGGTAAGGGACATCTTTCTCCTGTGCTTATCCATGTAGCCAATACCATGGGTGGAACTCCATTCTGAAGTTAAAATATGGCATTGAGCATCACATGTGCCAATGTGCAAAGCAAGTTACCTCATATGTTTATCTGCTTCTCAACTCATTATCTACACAAGCAAGATGTGTGAGTTACTTGGCAAATTGTGTGGGGAATGAGCCAGGGGCTCTCTCCACTGGCTGAACTTTTTGAGATTGAAGGCTTGGCCCCATATTTAAAGGGTAGCTGGACCCTATTTTAGATCCTTCAAGCTAGAAGCTTCCCTTCAACCTCTGGTGATCATCTCCATAAGCTCAGAAATGCTTGTCAAGAAATCTAGATGGCTCTGAGGGTACCTTTTGCTGCCCTCCAGATACTGCTAGATGGGAGAGAAGGCCCATCCTCTTCCCAGGTAACCTCATCCGGCCGCCCTGCCAGAGACCCTTCAAGCCTGGGCAGAGATCACAGTGCAAGCCACTCTCTCTCGCCCGCCACCACAAAAGAGGCAACAAGAAGGGCCAGAAGAAAAGTCAATGAGCCTCATTGCTCTGCTCTCTGCCAACTCACACTCACAGGGGCACTCACTCTGCCATTGCACAGGCATCTTGCAATGTCTTGAAGTGATATATAAAGATTCTAACCATTTAAGCAAAGGTCCATCAAGTTGGTTAAGCCAGATTGGTACTGTTGCTGTGTCAATGGAGTGACTGCAGTGGAACATATCCCAGCAGGAAATTGCACTCTTCTCTTCTTGAACCTACATGAAGGCAAATGCATTGCTCAACGTAAGCCACTGTGCATTTTTGCCAACTAATTCTTTGTCTTCTCTTCTCTTCTGTAGATACTAGAGGTGCCCAGCACTCTGCCCAATGAAGGAGCTCAGAGCACCAGCACCACTCTGAGGAGAGGAGCAATGAAACCTTAGAGAATGTTTAAGCAGGCTCCATCTAATCAGAAAGTGCTCTCATCTTGGTGGGTACACCATCTAGATTAGACTCAGGGACAATTTGGTAAGACCATCACTGACACAAATCTAAAGCAGTCCATACAGGAAGTATAACTGCAAGTCTCTCAGAGGATTGCTGGTGACCAGGCTACTGGTCAGGCCCACACAGCAGAGCCTGCAGACAGAGGCAGGAGTCTGTCAGTGCCAAAATTACACTGGAGGCTGGAACAAAAAAAATGGAGGAGTCATCCTTGCTTCCATTACTGTGGTGTCTCCAGCAGGCAAGCACTTCTGCTGCCCGCATGGAAAAGCTGGAGATCCTGGTCCAGCAGATCAGGGTGGCTGCTGAGTATGAGCTCAGAGTTGCTCTCCATCGCTCCTGCATTGGGTGCTCAGCATCGGTGGCAAGGCAGCCAGGGGAATGATGTACCGTGACCTCCCTCTAGGTGTCCATCTTCTGAAGGAGACAGGATGGCGCCAATGGGCAGCCACGGTGAAGAACAATGACAGATGGGGAACAACATCTCAGGACATTGCAGAAGCGTTCTGCATGCTCACCATACCACAGTTGTTTTACTCCCAGCAGCTCTGGCTGAAGAGGTCAGCTTGCTTTTGTGCAGGAGACTCTTAGTAGTAAAGAAGCTACACCTATCACTCCCCCCACCCCAAGGGAAGCCACCCTCAAGGTCACCAGGGCATAAAGCGGCAGTCAGCAGGTTCCCTCCATACCAGCCGTGGATTTTGGGATGGGGGTATCCAGAAGTAATGGAGGTAGAGAGGAAAAACAAACCTTCAGAAGGCACAGCGACAACACAGATGTTTAACTATTGTTAACCATTTGTAAAGATTGATTCACTTATACTTTCTAACATTTGTTGTAGTCTTGCTGTCCTAATAAGATGAGATAACGATATCTGAAATGAAAGATGTGGAATATCTTCAACCAGCTAAAGGATGAGCTGTGGTTTCAATCACCACATCTTTGTACCTGTCCCTTGGGCAGCAAGGGCACTGATGGAAGCTAGCCTCATCCATCAGGGAACAACACACTTATATGTTGGGAATTTCATCAAGGTGCCACAAATAAATTCCAGGAACACTGCAAAGGACTGGAAGGGAAATAGGCCTTCATGATCAATTCAGTTTAGTTATAATCACACAAGAATTAATCTGGTATTATATTAAAATGTTTCACCATAGCTATGTAGGTTTTAAGATCATGAATCCATGATTAGTCTCACGTGACTAAGAAATGCACTGTGGGATTTTTGAACAGAATGAAGGGAACAGCATGCCAGATGTCCCTATTTAGCTTATTTTCAAATTATGAGGACTTGTGACCTTCAAGGTTCGATAATATGCTCTTAGCTCATTGAATCTTTAATGACTATAGTGGTCTGTTCTACCCTCCAGGAGTACCTAAGGACAGGGGTTAAAATGCCAGTTTCCATTCCGCTGGAGTGTACTAGTGGGACTGAACACTTACATGTGTACCAACCTGTGTCTGAGCATTAATGTGCTGTGAAATTCAGAGCTGAAGAGCTATCTTCTAGTTATGAGTGTTACAAACTAGTTAAAAAAAATACGGTGATGGAACTTTTTTATATTATATTAAGAAAAAATAAATTTTTAAATATTACAACAAATACAAAACAATGCAATTCAAAACAGTACAAAACTAAACCCAAATAATAATAAAATAAAATTCCCCAACCCACCTTCCTATACAAATGTATAAACATATATAAAGAAGTATAAAATAAAAAAAACCTAAACTAGCTATTTAACTAAATAAATAAATACCTAACAAGAAACAAATAAATAGTAATAACTCAGCCCAGCCAAACAAAACACTCATACATTCACAATTCCTCCTCCCTGGATATTGGACTCATGAAACACAATTGTTATGGCTATATAAAAGCTCTTGTTAGTGTGGCAGATAAATCTGTGTCCAGGTATTTCAAAAAGGGTTGCCATGTCTTGTAAAAATTCTCAGTTTTGTGGTGTACCATATTTGTGAGGAAATCCAGGGGAATGTGCTCCATAACAATCTTCCACCAACCTGACAGGCCTGGGGGGGTTTTCTGATATCCAACCTAGCAAGATATTCTTCCTTGCACAGAATGTAAGAATATTGAAAAGTTTTTTCTTAAGCACGTCTGCAGGAAATACAATGGGTAGGCCCAAAAGGAGAGAAATAGGGTCCTTCTCCACCCCTACACCTAAAGTCCTCTCCATTGCACCCACCACAGTGCTCCAATATGTTTGAAGCCTGTCACAAGACCAAAGACAATGGGTAAAAGTGCCCGTGCAGACCTTGCACTTGGGACATGCTGAAGATACCCCTGATTTAAATTTTGACAAACAGTCTGGGGCTAAGTGGACCCTGTGGAGATTCTTCAACAGTAAAGCATGGGTCCTATTGCAAATTGATATCTTCCTTGCATTCTCCCAAATATCCTCCCATGCCTCTGAAGAAACTTCAACACCCAGCTCTCTTTTCCACATCTTGCAGAGCCGATCAGACTCATTTGAGGTGGCACCCCCCAATTGGTGATATAAAATACTGACAGAGAGTGTACTGTTAGCCCTCAGTACCCCTCTTTCTATGTCAGATTTGTAGGGATCAGTCAAAAATGTGGTCTTGTTTTGAATAAAATCCCTAACTTGAAAAAAACGAAAGAGGTCTCTATTAGGTAACTCATACTTCCGTACTAACTGGTCAAAGGACATAATTATATCTCCCTCAAATAAATCACCCATCCAAGATGTACCCCTAACTGCCCAACGTTTAAATCCTGAATCTATCATACCCGATTGAAAACCCAGCATACCCATTAAAGGTGTAAACAAAGATGCTTTGCCAATATTACCTTTCCTCTACTGAATTGCCCTCCATGCTTTAACAGTATTGATGACTATTGGGTTATGGCAATATTCCCTAACTGTCCTCACCTTGTCCAAAAACAGCAAACTGGTAAGGGGGCAGCTTCGATATCTAGCCATATTGAAAGAGGGTTCCCACAAACCCAATCACTCACGTAGGTCAAAAGCGAGCTTAATTGGTAATTTTTAAAGTCCGAATTTTTAATGTCCCCCCCAATCTGTGAGGCAACTGCAGTTTGTCTAATTTAATGAGGGGCCATTTACGGTGCTGAATCAACTGTTCAGTCTCCTGAGTGTTTGTTCATTGAAAATCAGGGGGAGCATCCGTATAGGGTATAGCAAATGAGGGAGAATATTCATCTTAATAAGCGCTATCCGACCCAACCATGAGACTGGAAGTGCCTCCCATCTTTGGAGATCTTGTTTAATATTTTCAAATAATTGAGTAAAATTGGCTTTGAACAGCCAATCCAGAACTGGAGTAATGAATATGCCCAAATACACAAAATCCCACTGTGACCACCTAAATGGGAATCTATAATCACTCTCAAGAGCCAACTCTTTCGTAAGACCACCCATAGGCATAGCCTCTGATTTAGCAAAATTAATTTTATACCCTGAAAAAGCGCCAAATGCGTGAATGCATTGTATCAGGCAAGGCACTGAAACTGCTGGATTTGTCAAGAAAATTAGAACATCATCTGCATACAGCGAGATCTTATGTAATTTTGACCCCACTTCTGGAACTGATATATTGAGATCCCATTAATGGCCTCTGCCAACGGTTCAATCACCAACGTAAAAAGTAATGGTGAAAGGGGACAGCCCTGCTGGCTGCCCCTAAAAATATTAAAATTGCTTGATTGTACCCCGTTAGTAATGACCGCCGCGAGAGGTACACTGTAGAGAACCTTTACCCATCTTATGAAAACTTCGCCCAGACCAAACTGCTCTAGAGTATAGAAAAAGTACAGCTACTCAACTCGGTCAAATGCCTTCTCTGCATCTAAAGAAATCACCAATCCCTGTATTGACTGCTGTTGGCTTGCTTGAATTACGTTAAGCAGCCCCTAACGTTATTGGAGGATCTGCGACCCTTTATGAAGCCCGTCTGATCCTCTTTAATAATAGAGGGTAACACAGTCTTAATGTGAGAGCCTTAGAAAGAATCTTAAAGTCCACATTTAAGAGCGAGATGGGCCTGTATGAAGCACAGTCTTCCGGATCCTTCCCTTTTTTAAGGATAAGTGAAATATTGGCCTCTCTCAGAGATGGCTGGAGACAATCATGACTGTATGAATCACTAAACATATTTAGCATCGGGCCTGACAGTATACTTTTAAATTCCTGATAGAATTCACTAGGAAGTCCGTCAGAACCGGGCGTCTTTCCACTCTGAAGCTGCCTCACAGCTTCCTGCACTTCTTGCTCTGATAATGGGGCATTGAGAAAGGACTGTTGTTCGGGAGTCACACATCGGGAGCTTCAGATCTCTAAAAAAGGATTCCATTTTGGCCTGCCCTTCCTCACAATTCTCAGACTGATATAACTTAGAGTAGAATCTCTGGAATGCCACATTAATCTTTTTAGAATCACATGTTAGGTTCCCAGATCCTTCCCTAATCGCTGTAATGGTTTGTGGGGCATTTCTCTTTCTGGCAAGGTATGCTAAGTATTTGCCTGGCTTGTCACCATGCTCGTATAACCTTTGCTTTGCAAAAGCCAGCTCCTTCTTTGCCGTCTGCGTGAGCACGGAATTTAGTGCAGACCGCAGTGCCGTAATCCTCTGTAGTTTGACCAATGAGGGTCTGTCAAAATAGGCCTTCTTGGCTGCCTTCAACCGTGCTTCAAGGAAACATTGCTGCTCACCCTTCTGTGGCTTCCTACTGGTGGAATATGAAATAACTAACCCCCCGGCATAAGCTTTGGCAGTTTCCCAGAGAACAGATCAGCTATCAACCGAGCCTATGTTGATGTCTAGGAATGCCTGAAATTCCCTAGAGAAATGCTCCACAAACTTACTGTCCATGAGAATAAAGGGGTCCATTCGCCAGTACCTTGAATCCACTGTAACATCCTTAATCTTAACCATTAGGTACACTGGAGCATGATCAGAGATGGCAATATTACCAATCGTACAGGATGCCACCAGATCCAGGGTTACCGCAGGGGTCTGAAAAAAATCAATCCTCGTGTGGCATCCATGTGGATTGGAGAAAAACGTGAAATCCCTACCTGTAGGGTGGAGACGCCTCCAGACGTCTACCAACCCTAATTCCCCATACAAACCCAATAACTGTTTAGTTTGTGCAGAGGGTATCGAGGGACCTTTAGGTAACCTGTCTACTGTGGGGTCCATGAGGCAGTTAAAATCTCCCCCTATAATGATGTGCCGAGACTTGAGACTTATCAGTTCAGAAAAAGCATCTACCAAGAATTTAAGAGGATGAGCTGGGGGACAATAAACATTTAAAATACCATATTCTTCCCCATTTACCAAGGCTTTAAGAATTACAAACCTCCCGTATGTGTCTTTAACACATTCCAACGATTTAAATGAGAGATTTTTCCTAACCAGTATAGTCACTCCCCTACTTCTGGTATTAAATGATGAAAAATAAACTCGGTCACAGCCATTCTGCTGTAATTTCAGATGCTCCTTGTTATCCAAATGTGTCTCCTGTAACAAAGCAATATTCACCTTCTCCTTCCTAAGGCTCAAGAGTACCTTCTTCCTCTTAATTGGTGAGTGACTTCCCTTGATATTCCAGGTACACCATTTAATCAAATCACTAGCCATAATCTTCTGCAATTAAATTTAAATTCCAGAGAGGAGGAACCCGAACCACAAATTGCTGCGCCTTAGTGTCACATGGTCCACCAAATATAAAAACTACATAAACTAAAACCACTACATTTAACAAACAAACAAAATTATTAAAAATAAAAAAACAACAAAAACCAGAAAACAAACCAGCATATAAAGCACCAATAGTGCTAAGTAGGGGAACTTACCCCCTGCCCGGAGGGGGCAACTACCCATCCCGAACTGCCTATAAATAGGCAACTAACCATCTCAATCACCTTCACTTCTCCCAGCTAGAGCCGCATCGCAAGCACAAGCTAAAAAGAATAAACACTCCATAGAATATCAATACGAATAAAAAAACATTCTTTTATAAAAAAAGGGAATAAATATCTCACCCATCCTTTGGTATGTCCTAACTTAGAAATTTAAAATGTACATCTTAACCACCGCCAGACATAGTTTGAACAAATTATTATCAAAAGAGGAAAAAAAAGGGGAAAAACAATGCTCCAACCGGATTTCCTCCATTTCTTTTACAGAATGATAAACGCATACCCAAGCAACGATATTTATACATACTACAATTGTTTAAATTAGGTTAGTTTGTCCACAAAGTCTCTTGCCTTCTCTGATGTGTCAAAGAGATGAATGGATCCATCTAAGGTGATCCAAAGCACTGCCGAATATCTCAGGGAGTACTGAATCCCAAGCTCCCTCAGTCTTCTCTTGACACCATCATACTATTTTTGTTTCTGGATCACCGCTGCTGAAAAGTCCTGAAAAAACATGATCTTAAATTAGGGCCTTTGGATCCTTTCCCTGGAGTCTGGAAGCCTCCATGACTCTCTCCTTATCCTGGTAATGATGGAACCGCACCAGGAAAGGATGAGGGCGTTGACCCAGATCTGACCTCTGTGCTGTGATCCGGTGAGCCCTCTCTATCTTCAATCCTCTCATGCCAGTCTCCAAGTCAAGGAATTTCGGAAGCCAATCTTTAACAAATTCCGCAGGCCGCTCACCTTCCTTACCCTCAGGCAGACCAATGATCCGAATGTTTTTTCTCCTGCCCCTGTTTTCAAGGTCATCCACTTGGTCACGAAAATTACGAACCTGCGTCTTCAGGGCTTGGATCTCTTCCTTGAATGAACTGGCATCAGCTTCCACCACTGTGACCCTGTGCTCCACCTCATCCGTCCTCTTCTCCAGGTCTCCCAGCTGCTGCTCATGCTTCTGCAGCATGAGAGAGACTGGAACCAGCTTCTCTTCAATCTGTTTCCCCAGCACCTCCTGAGATTTCGAGAGCTCGTTCACCAGGTCCTGGAGAGTAATCTGCTCTGAGGCTGCTGCAGGCTGAGCTGTAGACCCAGCCTTGGATGCTCCTCCTCCCTTTTTAGGCACTTCTGGACAGCTGAAAATACAGGTAAGTCAATTTTTAAATGTTTCTTGGGGCACCACAATCTTTCCAACGCCCCAAGAAATCCTGATGACCTGGACCGTCCTGCTCTTGCTGCGATGTGAAGCTCTGCAGTGTGATCTTCTCAGATCACCGCCATCTTAGATCCCCCAGAGTGATGGAACTTTAATCATCCTACAAAACCATGAATCTTGAAAAAACCCCAATGTCAATATTACTAGTAACTTCCTCTGTAACAGCCGCAAATATTTCCTTTTCACAAGCAATTCAGAGTGTAAGGGGTATGTGGCAGGTACTCATGTGACTTGGCCAACATTGTTTACTTCATACGCTGCAGGCAAGGATGCCCTGAGGCATGTTACACTGGTGAGACCGAGCAGAGGCTACGGCAATGGATGAATGGACACTGCACAATAATCAACAGACAGGAACGTTCCCTCCCAGTCAGAGAAGACTTCAGTGGTCCAGGATATTCGGCCTCGGACCTTTGGGTGATCGTCCTCCAAGGGGTCTTCAGCAAAGTGGCTGAGCAGAAACTGATAGCCAAGTTCGGTACCCATGGGGATGGCCTCAACCAGGACTTTGGGTTTATGTCATACTACAGGTGACCCCACTACACAGACACAGACACACACACACTCTCTCATAGACAGTCAGACACTCCTACAGACACACACGCACACACACACACACACTCCAACAGCCGCAGACGCTGTCTCATACACAAGCTCTCTTTCATATGCTCACACATACACACCCACACACGCACCCTCTCACAGACTTATACCCCTTTACACTCACATTCACACACGTACACATTCATACACTCTCTCACAGACACTCACACCACCTCGCATACACACACCCACATGCACATACACACACAGACACACACCCACAAGTTTGTGGTGTGAATTTGTACTTGGAGAATTGCATTTTATTTTGCTCAAAAACTGCATGAATCCATGTAAGATTCTGTAAATCCCTTTTTTTTGGTTAGAATCAGTCTGAACACTGGGGCACAGACAGCCTCACACAGGGCACCTCACACCTTCAATGCATTATCTGGGCCAACATGTCACTTATTAGAACTTAGAAAAGTACAGCACAGAACAGGCCCTTTTGCCCACGATGTTGTGCCGAGATTTAATCCTAATATAAAATATAATAACTTAACCTACGCACCCCTCAATTCACTGCTATCCATGTGCATGTCCAGAAGTCGCTTTAAAGTTCACTTGAGAATGTAACTTTAAGAAAGTTCTGAAATTTACATATGAAAGAACTGAAACCAGCATGCCCATTCTAAAAGATGAGAGACTTATTAAACAATCCAGGTCTTTTTTAATATATAATTTCAGTTACATCACACTATAAATTTTTGCTATAAATTCTGTGTCCTACGATCTTATACTCCAGAACTACCTGATGAAGGAGCAGTGCTCCAAAAACTAGTGCTTCCCAATAAACCTGTTGGACTTTAACCTGGTGTTGTGTGATTTTTAACTTTGTTCACCCCAATCCAAAACCAGCTCCTCCAACTCGTGGTCTAATTTGACGCATTTTAATGGAATCTGCAATCAGTAATGTTCACAAAGTAAACATCTGTTGTTGCAGTGAGGCTTAGTTTCTGAAGCAGACTTTGTAATTTAGCCTTTAAACTGGCTGCGATATCTATCACATTATTTATAGGAAAAGATCAATGGTGAATTGGCTGACTCATTTGCAGTCTGGAATGAAGTCATTAGCTATCTTCTGAAATAAAGTTGTGCCTACTGCCTGCATCTTCCACATTACAGCTTCTGGCTAATAAGAATTGTAACTGATAATGGGTTGCAGTGCCTATTGATTTTATTCCTCAGATGTGCTCGATCAGACTGCAAAATGTGCAATGCGAGAAACGTTTGTTACTTTAACCCACACATTTTAGACCTTAATTAGTCTGTTCAAACAACAATAATCAGTTTAAAGTGCAATGGTAGTGGGGAAGGTTGAACAAAATGAGACAAAAATGACTTGGGTTTGGCTAATATTAACTGCTTAAAACCCAAATTTTTTCACAGTAGGAAATGACAGATCATCCCCTCGTGTTGCTGAGTAATTTGCAGCATGACTTACAGTTGCCTGAAGTACAAAAGCATCATCTCTTGAACATGCTGCACAACGCTACCATCATCAGCCCCTTCCTCTCACCTCTCACCATAAACCCATCCAAATGCCTTTTAAATGTTGCAATTGTACCAGCCTCCACCAATTCCTCTGGCAGCTCATTCCATACACGCACCACCCTCTGCGTGAAAAAGTTGCCCCTTAAGTTCCTTCTAAATTTTTCCCCTCTCACCCTAAACCTATGCCCTCTAGCTCTGGACTCCATGACCCCAGGAAAAATGCCTTGTCTATTTACCCTATCCATGCCCCTCATGATTTTATAAACCTCTATAAGGTCACCCCCTCACTGTCTGACCCTCCAGGGAAAACAGCCCCAGCCTATTCAGCCTCTCCCTGTAGCTCAAACCCTCCAACCCTGTCAACATCCTTGTAATTGATTAGACCTTGGGCGGCACGGTGGCACAGTGGTTAGCATTGCTGCCTCACAGCGCCAGAGACCCGGGTTCAATTCCCGCCTCAGGCGACTGACTGTGTGGAGTTTGCACGTTCTCCCCGTGTCTGCGTGGGTTTCCTCCGGGTGCTCCGGTTTCCTCCCACAGTCCAAAAGATGTGCAGGGTCAGGTGAATTGGCCATACTGAATTGCCCATAGTGTTAGGTAAGGGGTAAATGTAGGGGTATGGGTGGGTTTCGCTTCGGCGGGTCGGTGTGGACTTGTTGGGCCGAAGGGCCTGTTTCCACACTGTAATCTAATCTAATCTAATCATTGCAGGGCTCATAGTAGTGTGGTTACTTTTGAACCCAGCCAATCCTGGGTTCAAGTCCTGCCTGCACCAGAAGTATGCAGTAACATTCCTAAAGAGTTTGATAAAGCATTAGAAGATCTGTAACAGGAAAATGTCAACTTGAATAAGATTTTTAACTCATTGGAAATAGTCACTGAGTTATACAGAGCTGAAATCTGGCCCATTGGGTCCAACATGTGCATCTATATTAAAAATCGAAAGAACTGTGGATGCTGGAAATCAGAAACAAAAATATTCACTGCTTGAAAAGCTCAGCAGATCTGGCAGCATCTGTGAAGAGAAATCAGAGTTAACGTTTCAGGTCCAGTGACACTTCTTCAGAACCTGCTGAGCTTTTCCAGCAACTTCTATTTTTGCAGCTAAGAAAATGTTGGTTTTTATGCAGAAGATAGGGTGTGGGGAGGGGGTAAGGGGTAATCGATGGGTGGAGATAGAGCCCAAAGAGACTGAAGAACAGATGGACAGACAAAGGAGTGGATAACATTCAGGGTAGGAGGGTGATTAGATCTTAGTGGGGACTCTTAGTGGCTAACAATGGGTTGTGTGTAATAGCGGACCATGTGATAATAGGGCTTGGTGTGTGTGGGTTGGGGTAAGGATATCTATCTATACTGATTGATCTATATTGAATGCATCTATATTGATTAATGTCAAACTCATCCTTTCACTGTTTCCCTCAAACCTCTCTCTGCAAAAAATGCCCTTGTTACTTGGCTCAATTATACTGGGTTTGAATTACCTTACTGGTAACCTAAGGTTGGACTGAGACTTGTCTAAGTTTAAACTTATTTGACTTTGAAAAGAAGAATCTATCAATATGAAATAATGTAAGTCTCCTGACTGTTTCTGTTAAAGAAAAAAGGACCTTTGATCCATCAACTCTGGGCCGGCCAAAAACAACCACTGACTATTCTAATCCCATGTTCCAGAACTTGGTCCATAATTTTGCATGCCTCGGCATCACAAATTCACATCTAAATGCTTCTTCAACATGATGAGGGTTCCTGCCTTTACCACCCTTACAATTGTAGATTCCCACCACCCTCTGGGTGAAAACTGGTTTCCTCACTGGTTTCCTTCTCTAAATCTTCTGCCCCTTAACTTAAATGTATGCCCATGGTCATTAATCCCTCCAGCAAGGGGAAATGTTCTTTACTGTCTATCCTGTCTATGCCCCTCATAATTTAACATATCTCAATTCGAATCACCTTTAGTAACTTATTTGATTGTTTCCTTCTTCCTTTGAAGAAAATATTTTGTCCCATTTTTTCTCCATATTTTCTGGTGTTTCAATTTTCATTTGTGATGAACCATTTACCACAAAGATCAGTGCAGGGACCACCACAGTTCAAAGTTTGCATTAATGATTTGGACATTAAAATTGAAAATAACAATTTGTGGCTGACATCAAACTGAAAGGCAAAGCCAATAATGAGAAAGAATCAGGATTATGTAGAAATGATCTAACAATTTTCTAAAAGGTTGTAAGTGTATTAAAAGTTACCACGTTTTTGTGAATAGGTTAACCTAGCTGTAGCTGGACTCAAGATTCTAAAAACATGGTCACTACAAGTCACCTGACTATACAACTATAAGCTCAAATAGATTGCAGATGATATACCCAGACATGTATAGACTCTTATCCAGGAGATAATGATGTTGCATTGATGACTCATATTGAAAATATAGAATTGGCATTGACCACAACAGAAGAGCCAAAGATAGATTTAGATTAGATTAGATTACAGTGTGGAAACAGGCCCTTCGGCCCAACAAGTCCACACTGACCCGCCGAAGCGAAACCCACCCATACCCCTACATTTACCCCTTACCTAACACTACGGGCAATTTAGCATGGCCAATTCACCTGACCCTGCACATCTTTTGTGACTGTGGGAGGAAACCGGAGCACCCGGAGGAAACCCACGCAGACACGGGGAGAACGTGCAAACTCCACACAGTCAGTCGCCTGAGGCGGGAATTGAACCCGGGTCTCAGGCGCTGTGAGGCAGCAGTGCTAACCACTGTGCCACCGTGCCACCCACAAAATATTTTCCACCATAGAGGAAGAATTGATTCTTTATATGGAATATGACTTGTTTATTTTGTAATGGTCCCTTTGTAATGGCAGCTATCCTAGATATCTAGATGACTCCATTTTGTATACAGTCAGGAAGAAATCCCTGTTGAGAGTGAAAGAGAGATAGAGAGAGAGAGAGACATCCAAATAACAAATGGTTCACTGTAGAGTATGATTGGGCAGCTAAAATGAAGACACCTGCTGAATCAGAATCCAGGAATCTTCTTTCTCCAAAACCTGCAGTTCTGATGAATCTACCTTTACAAAAAAGCAACTTTGAATTACAAAAGCCAACGCAGAAATGGAATCCACCTTCAAGAGGGAAGGGCTATAGATGTCATATACATGGATTTCAGCAAGGTGTTTGATAAGGTACCCCATGGTAGGCAGATGGAGAAAGTAAAGTTGCATGGGGTCCAGGTGTACTAGATGGAGAACTGGCTGGACAGCAGGAGACACAGAATAGTAGTGCAAGGGAGTTTCTCAAAATGGAGAACTGTGACCAGTGGTGTTCCACAGGGATCCGTGTTGGGACTCCTGTTGTTTGTGATACACATAAATAATCTGAAGGAAGGTATAGGTGGTTTGATTAGCAAGTTTGCAGATGACACTAAGATTGGTGGAAAATCAGATAGTGAAGGGGACTGTCAGAGAATGCAGCAGAATATAGATAGATTGGCAAGTTGGGCAGAGAAATGGCAGATGGATTTCAATCTGGGCAAATACGAGGTGATGTATTTTAGAAGATTCAATTCAAGAGCGAACTATATGGTAACTGGAAAAGCCCTGGGGAAAATTGATGTACAGAGAGATCTGGGTGTTCAGGTCCATTGTACCCTGAAGGTGGCAACTTAGGTCGATAGACAGGCTAAGAAGGCATATGACATGTTTTCCTTCATTGGACATGGTATTGAGTACAAGTGTTGGCAGGTCACATTATAATTGTATAAGACTTTGGTTCGGCCACATTTGGAATACTGCATACAGTTCTGGTCGCCATATTACCTTGGAGAGGGTGCAGAGGAGGTTCACCAGGATGTTGCCTGGTATGGAGGATACTAGCTATCAAGAGAGGCTGAGTAGGTTAGGATTATTTTCATTAGAAAGATGGAGGATGAGGGGGACCTGAGTGAGGTCTACAGAAGCATGAGAGATAGAGACAGGGTGGATAGTGTTAAGACGGATCCGCGGGGTCCCGTCTTTGCGTGTTCTTTCGGAAGGAGAGACTCACACTGGCAACTATGGTTAGACGCAGACAGCAGTTTCTCCACAGAATCTTAACTGGTACAACGAATCTACAAGCATGCATTCGTTGGAGAAGGCGTTCTCCCTTCTCGTTCAAACTTGACACAATTATACTTCGCGCTGCCTGGAGTCCCCGGTCAGTTCGCCTTCCCCATTGGTCCATTCATCTGCGCGCGCTGGGGATCCGTCCTCCTATTGGCCGCATCGAAGTGCCTGTCCAGCTCCTGCTGTGCTTGACAATGGCTCAGCCATCCCCGGGAGCGGTTCCGATCCCGTATTCAATAGTTCATTGTTTCAAGGAATTACTATGCGTCTGACAGGCTAGCCATTTTCAATAGTTTCAGTTTAACTAAATTGTCAATTACACTTATCAACTTTAGACTTAAATAGAGCCATTCACACTCAATAGTTACAGGTTCCGATAGAGCAATTCACACTTGTCTAACAGTTACAGATTCCGATCAGTTTCTTTATTAATCCCGAGTTTCGATGGGGCAATTGATACTGGCTGGTATTTACAGGCTCCAAGATTTAATTAACAATATGCAGATCCCTTACAAGCTCCAGCCCGGTAGTCATGCAGTTGCCTGCAGCAGCTCGCTTGGCTGTTGTTAACCATTTCAGGGCTAGAAGTGTCACCCTCCCTAGCCCTACATTAAACACCCCAGTGAAATCTCCCCAACAATAGCAAGAAGGTTTTTCCCAGAGTGGAGGACTCAATTGCTAGGGTCACAAGTTCAAGGTAAGAAGGGAAAGGTTTAAGGGAGATATGCATTACGCAGAAGATGGTGGGTGCCTGGAACGCGTTGCCAGCTGAGGTGGCAGAGGTGGGCATGATAGTCATTTAAGATGTATCCATACAGAACGTAAATGGGCAGGGAGCAGAGGGATACAGATCCTTAGAAAGGTGCAGGCTTGGAAGGCCGGAGGGCCTCTTCCTGTGCTGTAATTTTCTCTGTTCTTTCTGTTAACCTCTCTACTTCAGTAACAAGGGAAATTGAGCTACAAACCCATGAAGAATCAGAGAAACTGACTGGGGATTTCTCCTTGTGGGTTTCCTTCATCTTCTCTGCACTTGTTTTAATCTTAGCATCTTTTTATTTAGTTAATTTCTCTCCTTATTCTTATACAACCTTCAATGATAGTGTGTACACTTATTACTAGAAAGAAAGCTTGTTTACTGATTTATTTTAACATAAATTACACAAATTAAAAAGGGCACCTGCTGAGCAATATTAATTCAGTTCAGTGACTACATTGTGGACTGGTGGTCATGACTTCATATTGCATATGAACATTAATAAACTTGCAAAGTGAGAAAATAATTGGCAAAGTTTAACATAAATAACTGTCAGATAGTACATTTTGGTCCGAAGAATAGGGAGGTTACTTACAACTTGGAAGGTGCAAGTGGAGGTGAAGTAAAGGGACACTGGGATCTTGGAATACACCAGGCTTTATTTCTAGAGAAATGGAATTGAAAAGTAGGGAAATTATGCCAAATAAGTGTTGAATCTTGGTTAGGTCACATTCTTTACAGTTCTGACCACCATATTATAAACAAAAGAGAGAGGGAGTGGAGCTGGTGCCAATTATATTCACAATGATAATACGAGAAATGCAATCTTGATATACATATCAGGAAAGAATTGACAGTTTGGGTCTCTTTGCTGTTGAAAAAAAATGGGCTGAGGGATGGCCCAATGGTTAAATTTAAAATATGGATGTAGAATGAATAATGCCTTTTGTTGTGATCACCATACCTAGAGATCAGCAGCATAAGACGGTCACTTAGAAATCCAATAGAAAAGTCTTTACACATGGAGTGGTAAGAATGTAGAACTTGCTGTCATTAGGTGTAGTCAAAGCAAATAGTATCTATACAATTAAGGAGAAGTTAGACAAACCATAGCCTGAGAGGAGAATAGATGGTGGTGATAGTAGATTTACATGTGTTACACAGCGGAGGTCGACACCCCTCTGATAATTAAAACCAAGACACCCAGAGAAGATCAACGAGGTAAAAACAATGACTGCAGATGCTGGAAACCAGATTCTGGATTAGTGGTGCTGGAAGAGCACAGCAGTTCAGGCAGCATCCAAGGAGCAGCAAAATCGACGTTTCAGGAATAAAGGCAGAGAGCCTGAAGGGTGGAGAGATAAGCTGGAGGAGGGTGGGGGTGGGGAGAAAGTAGCATAGAGTACAATAGATGAGTGGGGGAAGGGATGAAGGTGATAGGTCAGGGAGGAGGGAGTGGAGTGAGTAGATGGAAAAGGAGATAGACAGGTAGGACAAGTCCGGACAAGTCATGGGGACAGTGCTGAGCTGGAAGTTTGGAACCAGGGTGAGGTGGTGGAAGGGGAAAAAGAACTGAATTCCAGAGGTGAGACTAGAGTAACTGCACTTGATATCAAGATTGCTTTTGAATAAGTGAGACAGCAGAGATGTTCCCTAAAGCGCTCTGTTAGGAGGCGCCCGGTCTCCCCAATGTAGAGAGAGACTGCATCGGGAGCAACGGATACAATAAATGATATTAGTGGATGTGCAGGTAAAACTTTGATGGCATGGTGGCTCAGTGGTTAGCACTGCTGTCTCACAATACCAAGGACCAGGTTCAATTCCATCCTTGGGTGACTGTCTGTGTGGAGTTTGAGTTTGCATATTCCCTCCCTTTATCTGTGTGTATTTTCTCCAGGTGCTCTGGTTTCCTCCCACAGTCCAAGAAAGTGCAAGTTGGGTGGTTTGGCCATGGGAAATACAGGGATAAAGTGGGATGCTCTTTGGTGGGTTAGTGTGGACTTGATGGGCTGAATGGTCCGTAGGGATTCTGTGATACCAAGAGACATGTAATCACAGTTTAAATCCTGCTTCTAATCTTAAGGTAGAGGAAGGCCTTTGATTTAGCAGAAGAAGATGGTTATGCCTGGAACATTACCCTGAGAAACTCAGGATCCTGAAACTAATGTATTAAGTCTCTGACAACCACAATCATTTCCCTTTCTGCTCTGACCACAACCAATGGTGAGATTTTCCTCTGAGTCACGCTGACTTTAATTCCTTGATTTCCTACTTATTCAAAAACAATCTTGATATCAAGTGCAGTTACTCTAGTCTCACCTCTGGAATTCAGTTCCTTTTCCACATTTTGATCAAGACTTTAATACTGGTTGTAGTCAAATAGTCCCAATTAATCCAAATTGATCACTGCGGGGGCAGGTGCCTCAAGAGTTAATGCCACTCTGCAACAGTGTTGCAAAACTTCCATCTTCTAGATGTTTGAGATTAGATTGATGGGGCAGAAACTGCATTTGTTTTGCTTATGTGGGCAGAATACATTTGGGAAATTTGTATTTTGTTGGGTAGGAGCCAGTATTAAGGAGGAAAGGGTGACATATTGAAAATGTCACTGAACTAGTTATCCAGAGGCTAATGCTTTGGGAACATAGGTTCATAGTTACCATGACTATGGTATTGTCCCTACTTTGGGCCTAGATTCAGGTCTCACCTACTCCAGAGGTGTATAATAAAACAGATTAGTTTCAAAGATAAATAGAATGCAACATTTTAGCCACACAGGAACAACTTGACTAACAGCGCAGCAAATTGTAGAGGACTATAGTATCGTATAGCACAGAAACAAATCTTTTCATCTAACTCATCCATGAAGAACGGCATCTGACCCAGTCCCATTTGGCCCATATTCCTCCAAAGTCTTCTGAATGCATATATCCATCCAGATGCCTTTTAAATGTTGTAAATATACTCGCTTCCTCCAGTTCCTCTGGCAGTTTGTTCCAGACACACACCAGTCTCTGCGTGAAAATGTTACCCCTCAGGTCCTTTTAAATCTTTCTCTTCTCACCTTGAACTTATGCCCTCTGGCTTTGGACTCCCCACCCTGGGAAAAAAAGACCTTGGCTATTCACCCTATCCATGCTCCTCATGATTTTATAAACCTCTAGAAGGTAACTCCTCGGCCTTCAACACTCCAGGGGAAAAAAAATTGTCCCAACGTATTTTGCCTCTTCCTATAGTTAGGGCCCATACCTTAGCTGGATCTAGTGTGTTCAGTTGTTCCTTGATCCCAATGGAGTGAGTTGAATTAGCTGAAGACTGACATCTGTGAAACCTTGGGAGGATGCCAATTCTTTTCTTGTGAGTCAGTCCATGGCAGAGCCTCTAATACTCAGTGTGAGCTTGGTTAGCTTGGGTGGCTGGATTGCAATGCAGAGTGATGCCAACAGTGTGGGTTTAATTCCTGCACTGGCTGAGATTACCATGAAGGACTGTCCTTCTCAACCACTCCATTCACCTGAGGTGTGGTGACCTTCAGGTTAAACCACCAGCAATCGTCGCTCTCTGTCAAATGAGAGATACGGTCTGGTAAGACTACATATAGTGACTTTTTAGTCCTGCGCTCTCGTTTCACCAGGTTAGCAGCTCATGAGGTAGACCACCTGATTATCTGGTTCAATAATGTTGCCTAAAAGGTTACTATTAGTCAGGTCATCAGGAGAGCTCTCCTGCTCCTCTTTGAGTCATCGGATTGTTTTACATCCACCTGAAGCAGCAGATGAGAACCTCAGTTTAACACCACATTCAAAAAGCATTGCCTCCTGTAGTTCTCTCCCAGCATTTAAGGTCAGGCTGTGTTATATCAACATGTCCTAGACTAGGGCTTGAACCCATAAATTGCAAATTCAAGGATGAGAGTATTGCAATGGGTCCAAGGTTGATACCATGTTTTGGCTGTTCTGGTCACTCATTTGTTTCCTTTCACAACACTTTAAGTGTCTAACTCTTAAACCTTTGTTTCATTCACTTTTTTGATTTGTGCTTGGTTTGTTCCGAAATTGCACTTATCGAGAAAGAGTTTATTTGTTGCATAGCAATTTTAGCTTGAATTTTGTTTAGAAGTCAGTTCGTGGGATATGAACATTGCTGGCAATTATCACTCATTCCTAATTGCCCTTGAGAAGACTCTGCTGAATCACTTTGTTGAATTGCTGCAGGCCATGTGCTGTAAGGATCAAATAGATTTATCCAGAATGTTGTCAAGCTTCTTGACTGTTTTTGGAGCATACCTTGTCCTGGTTTCTCTATTTCTGACTATTTCTTGTAATTATGAACAAGATCATCAGTCCATTGCTCAGGTCCATCATGTTTCATTCCTGATGAAGGGCTTTTGCCCGAAACGTCAATTATCCTGCTCCTCAGATGCTGCCTGTCCTGCTGTGCTTTTCCAGCACCACTCTAATCTCGATTCTGATTTCCAGCATCTGCAATCCTCGTTTTTGCCCAGGTCCATTATGTGTTGGACAAAATATGCATTGAATCATTTGGACTACTTAAGTATCATGATTTCAAAGGACTCATCTTTGATTTTTGCTTGTTTTTAATGGAAAATGATTGTTTATGTTTTCTCTTAAGTACAGGATTACACCAAATAAAAATGCAGTAAGAGGTCATTGTAAGTAAATGAGCAGCTGTAAGTCTACCACAATCAAACCTACAAAGAAAATAATTAATTAGATGAAAGATTGAGGAGAAGGATAATGCTAAAAAGGGAAAGTAACAGTGCAAAATGCTTCACACAAGGTACGGACCTGCACAGAGTGAACCAGTTTCTTTCATTAGCTCACATTGTGTGATCCTTTATGCATTTTATTCTGATACTTATTCTTGCATTCACTACTAAGCAAGGGAGTCACAAGGAATATGTTCAATTTATAGGTACGAATGCACAAGTGTGTTTCCTCTCAGTCCAGACTTCCTCGAGGTCAGATTGGAAATGCTGTCATTCCCAGCCCTAAACCAAAGATCTGTGTGGCTGTGTGGGTGTGTTATATTAGCACTGGAGAATCAAATGGACAGCAGAGTGCTGTAGCAAGTACAGCGTTGTTCTGATGTTTTTCTCTTGCTCTGCATTTAATGTCAAAGGGGAAAATTCAGTATCAAGCTTCCAGCAGAACTGGATTCCACTCCATTTCCAGCATGCAATCCATCAGAGAGTTTACAATAGAGATCCATCAGAATCCTACCTTGATCCCAGTTGAATTGTACATCATGGAACCACTGAATTATGTAATGTGAAGAGCACGTACAAGCTGACAAAAAGAATCAGGACCCAAGCAAAATGGCAGGATCAATAGAAGTGGATGCTTCCGCTCCTATTTCTGTTGTATCGATACAGTCTTGTAAACATGAGCCTTATTATTTGATAGAAACCCTTCCTTCTATGATTGTGATTCACAGAAAATTCAGTCTGACATTTTCTGAAGATCTGCCAAATTAGTGAACATTATTTGATGCAGCTAATCAACTCACAATAGACAATAGTTCCAGGAGTAGGCCATTCTGCACTTCGAGCCTGCACCACCATTCATTATGATCATGGTTGATCATCCTCAAACAGTATCCTATCCTGCCTTATCCCCATAACCCTTGATTCCACTATCCTTAAGAGCTCTATCCAACTCTTTCTTGAAAGTATCCAGAGACTTGGCCTCCACAGCCTTCTGGGGCAGAGCATTCCATATATCGACCATTCTCTGGGTAAAGAATTTTCTCCTCAACTCTGTTCTAAGTGTCCTACCCCTTATTTTTAAACTGCATCCTCTGGTTCGGGACTCGGCCATCAGCGGCAACATGCTTCCTGCCTCCAGAGTGTCCAATCCTTTAATAATCTTAAATGTCTCAATCAGATCCCCTCTCAGCCTTCTAAACTCAAGTGTACACAAGCCCAGTCACTCCAATCTTTCAGCGTAAGATAGTCCCGCCATTCCGGGAATTGACCTCGTGAACCTACACTGCACTCCCTCAATAGCCAGAATGTCTTTCCTCAAATTTGGAGACCAAAACTGTGCACAATACTCCAGGTGCGGTCTCACCAGGTCCCTGTACAGCTGCAGAAGGACCTCTTTGCTTCTATACTCAATTCCTCAGTTATGGAGGCCAGCATGCCATTAGCTTTCTTCACTGCCTGCTGTACCTGCATGCTTGCTTTCATTGTCTGATGTACAAGAATACCTAGATCTCATTGTACTGCCCCTTTACCTAACTTGACTCCATTTAGGTAGTAATCTGCCTTCCAGTTCTTGCCACCAAAGTGGATAACCACACATTTATCCACATTAAATGTGGGCACGGTGGCACAGTGGTTAGCACTGCTGCCTCACAGCACCAGAGATCCGGGTTCAATTCCCCCCTCAGGTGACTCTCTGTGTGGAGTTTGCACATTCTCCCCGTGTCTGCGTGGGTTTCCTCCGGGTGCTCCGGTTTCCTCCCACAATCCAAAAACTGTGCAGGTTAGGTGAATTGGCCATGCTAAATTGCCCATAGTATTAGGTGTAGGGGAATGGGTTTGGGTGGATTGCGGGTCGGTGTGGACTTGTTGGGTCGAAGGGCCTGTTTCCACGCTGTAAGTAATCTAATCTAAACTGCATCTGCCATGCATCCATCCACTCACCTAGCCTGTCCAGGTCATCCTGTATTCTCCTAACATCCTCCTCACATTTCACCCTGCCACTCAGCTTTGTGTCATCAGCAAATTTGCTAACATTACTTTTAATACCTTCATCTATATCATTAATATACATTGTAAAAAGCTACGGTCCCAGCACTGATCCCTGCGGCACACCACTAGTCACCGCCTGCCATTCCGAAAGGGAGCGTTTATCACTACTCTTTGTTTCCTGTCAGCCAACCAATTTTCAATCCATGTTAGTATTTTGCCCCTAAAACCATGTGCCCTAATTTTGCTCACTAACCTCCTATGTGGGACTTTATGAAAGGCTTTCTAAAAGTCCAGGTATACTACATCCACTGGATCTCCCTTGTCCATCTTCAGAGTTACATCCTCAAAAAATTCCAGAAGATTAGTCAAGCATGATTTTCCCTTCATAAATCCATGCTGACTCTAACCTATCCTGTTACTGCTATCCAGATGTTTCACAATTTCGTCCTTTATAATTGACTCTAGCATTTTTCCCACCACTGAGGTCAGACTAACTGGTTTATAATTCTCTGTTTTCTCTCTCTCCCTCCTTTCTTAAAAAGTGGGACAACATTAGCCACCCTCCAATCCGCAGGAACTGATCCTGAATCTATAGAACATTGGAAAATGATCACCAATGCATCCACGATTTCTAGAGCCACCTCGTTCAGGACCCTGGGATGCAGACCATTAGGTCCTGGGGACTTATCAGCCTTCAGACGTAACAGTCTCTCCAACACCATTTCCTGCCTAATATAAGTTCCCTTCAGTTCAGATCCTTCAGCCACTATTACATCTGGGAGATTGCTGGTGTCTTCCTCAGTGAAGACAGATCTAAAGTACCAATTCAACTCTTCTGCCATGAATTCATACTCAAGCTTGAATTCGTGCTCAAAAATAACTTAATTGACAATAAGTAGAGAAGGCAAGAGAATATGCATCCTTCCTATCATGTTTAACTAGTAACTATGAATTGCAAGGCCCAGTTATAATAATGTATTACTAACTAAAAACCAAAACAGCAACTTTCTTTCTGTAAACATGTATTATGCATCCTTATCAAGGTGAGCTATAACTTATTTTGTGCTTGTTCAGATGTTGCTGCATCAGCACTATTAGTATCACTGGAGCAAAGTAATTATCAAGATAAAGAGAGCAATGTTTAAGACATTTCCTATTAATGTTTGTGGACTTGCTAAATCCCAGGCTTATCATACAGTGCAGCTGGGTAGATGATTGAAGCTTTAATGCTGAAAGCACTGAAATCCATGCTTTAGATTCAAATGCTTCAGACATTTCACTTCAAAGGTCCCTTGTATTTCTTTGTTTTCCTGGTCAGATTATTAACAAATTGCGATATTTAAGTCAAATAGGTATTTATTCTAATTATCTAATTGCTGTCTTTGGTCCAATAACTCTTTATATTACATGTGATTCACGTACTGCCTAGGACATAATTATTAACGTGCACGACTTTATTTTCACTGGAGAGAAATACTGTATTAGAAGATAGCTATGAATATTTAAACCATGTCACATATAAATTACGTCAAAATTGAATATACTCTTTTGAAGTCTCAACTTTAATCAGCACCAAATTATGGAGGAGAAAGTGAGGACTGCAGATGCTGGAGATCAGAGCTGAAAATGTGTTGCTGGAAAAGCGCAGCAGGTCAGGCAGCATCCAAGGAACAGGAGAATTGACGTTTCAGGCATAAGCCCTTCTTCAGGAATGAGGAAAGTGTGCCCAGCAGGCTGAGATAAAAGGTAGGGAAGATTAAAACTTTCAGGAATGTAACAGCATGAAGAATTGCACAAGTGTATGGTTTTATATGGCAAAAAAGAAACAAACTGATTATAAAACTAAAATATTGTAACTGAATTCAAAACTGTTCAATTATAATTTATAAAAGAGAATATTAGTATCTTGCCATAATAAGCAAAAGTGTATATGTATTTAATGAAATTATCATACAATTTGATAATGTTGTGAAATATTGAACATTAATTAAATTATTTGATTCAGATTGATTGATACTTAAACTGGCAACTGACTCACCTTGACACCTTTTTTTTTGTTTTTGGCAAATAGTACTCATGAAGGTGAGGGATGTTAGTTAGCACTGAGGAAAGGAACAGAACACCTTCTACTCCTGATATTCAGAGTTATCATTAAACACATTTGGAGCTAGCACTGCAAAGCTGAATGTAGAAGAATCACTCTTTACTCTCTGCTTATAAAGTGTTTTTGGCTGTAGCCTTCGAAAACATCATTGGTTACTGTAGGCTAGCCCAAGGGTTTGCCTTCAGGGGTCTACAGACAGATATAGTGAGGCTTTCAAAGTGGCATAAGAAGTTTAATCAATGTTCCAATTACTTATCTTATTTCTCAAGATGCAAATAATAACAGATCTTTTGTGCACCAATTACCTAGAATTAAAGCAGGTACAGCATTTCCAAACCTCACAAAATTCAAATGTAATGAATTGGTGGCACGGTGACTCAGTGGTTAGCACTGTTGCTTCACAGTGCCAGGGACCTGGGTTTGATTCCTGCTTCAAGCCACTGTGTGGAGTTTGCACATTCTCCTTGTGTCTGCGTGGGTTACCTCTGGGTGCTCTGCTTTCCTCCCACAATCCAAAGACGTGCAGGTTAGGTGGATTGGCCAAGCTAAATTGCCCCATAGTGTCCAGGGATGTGCAGGCTAGGTGGATTATTTATGGGGAATGTAGAGTTACAGGGGTGGGGATGGGTCTGGGTGGGGTGCTCTATGGAGTATCATTGTGGACTCAATGGGCTGAATAGCCTACTTCCACACTGTAGGGTTTCTATGATAATTCGCCTGGGGTGATACACTGTTGTATTGGATTATCTCTGTGTAAAAAAAACACCAGTAAACTGTGTGAGGGGCAAGGCACATATTGGATAGGATACTAATGATTTCCCTTTTCTGTCAACAGTGGAACATTGGACTTCCCAGGATGTTAGATCACACCAGTACTTCTCACAAAGGTGTGTGAATCTGTGGAATTTATTACCCAGAGTGCCGTGGATTCTGGGACTTTGAGTAAAGTTAGGCAAGAGTCAGGCAGATCTTTAATGAGTAATGAGTTGAAGGGCTATGGAGAGTGGGCGGGAAAGTGGATTGAGGTCAAGATGAGATCAGCAGTGATTGTACTGAATGGCAGATTGGCTTACTCCTGCTTCTAATTCTTGTGTTCGTATGCAGCCTGCTTGTAACTGTTACTACAGCTTTTAGGACGAACACGGGCTTTCATTTCACAAAAGTTCAGGTTTTATATCATCATCACAACACAATTGCTGAGGTAGCCCGGAAGCTAGCACAATGTCTTTATTCCATATCAGTCAATAGTTTCACTGTTATTCTCAAGCAGTTCGGCCCCGAGTGGATGTTGCTGGGCAGACCCGGCAATTCTCCTGGAACCCATGGCTGGTGAGTTTGGTGTGGAATTCTGACATGTTAGTTGGACAGAAATGAATCAAAACATTTATCTCTGCAAGTGTATCTGCAGCTGAAGATACACAGGGGCTTCTGAATCAAAAGGGCTGATATTAATTCCCCCCATGTTTGGGCAGGAGAGGGTTAAGGGTTAAAAATGGTAAAAATACCCTGATTCATCATCCTAATGTCTGATGCCATTTTGATGAGAACCAATTACATGACATGCTGGTGTTATGTTTGGAGAGGCTAGTCGCTTCATCATACTGGGCAGAAATGTGGCTTTTTTGAGACTAAGTGTGGAGGCAGTTGTAAAAGTAAAGGGACTTCTGCTCAGGGGTGGGGTGAGTTTTCCCTTTTGGTTATACTCTTTTCAGTTCACCACATATTCATGCACGGGTAAAATGCCAAATTTTATGGGCAGCTGGGCAGGACATTGTGAAGTCTATCGAGACCCTCTGGGCTTCAACATCCAAGCATCATGTTTTAAAGGTACTCGGACACCACTGCCCTCTCTGCAACATGGGCTCATCAGCAATCTTCAGCCCGAAGTGCCGAATGGATGATCCATTTCGGCCTGCTCTAGTGGTCCCCAGTGTCATAGAGACCAACCTTCAACCAATTTGATTCACTCCATGTGGATACTGCAAAGCCTATGGGCCCTGACAACATTCCAGCAACTTCACGAAAGTCTAGTGCTCCACAATTTGCTGCTCCCCTGGCCAAGCTGCTCCAGAAGAGTTACAATGCTAGTATCCACCTGACAATGTGGAAAATTGCCCATGTACATTTGTACGCAAAAAGCAGGACAAATCCAACCGGCCAATTATTGCCCCATTGATCTACTTTTGATCATCAGTGAAGTGCTCACCAGCACAGAGACACTCCCTTCTACTGGGTGGTCTCCTGAGAATAGGCTCAGGATGACACTCTGGTGATCACTGAGACAGGCCCACAGTAAGAGAAGCAAGAAACGGCTGAAGTCTCTGACACAGAGAGGGCTGCTGGAGAACACGCTCCTGCTGAGCTCGGTATTGGTGACCAGTCTCACGACTCAGGTATTATTGAGCTGATGGAGATGCAGAGGCAGTAGGAGAATGTCTGGCAGAGGTGCCACAGCTCAGGCATACATTGGAGTGAAGGACATAAGAGAACTGTCCACATTCTGTCTGATATTGTGGCTCTGCAATGCAAATGTATGGCTTTCTCCATGGAACTGGTACAGGCTGCTGAGACAGACCGGGTTCAGCAGAACAGTTAATGCCTGGTGGCTATACACTACATGGACCTTCACTCCATTCCTTGAGCCACATTCAGGGTGTACCAGGGGAATTTTCCATATTATTGGGTGAACCACAGATGCTTTCATTCACAATCTCAGAAAGAGGGACACTGACCACCTTCCAGGTGCCCCATGCTTTCAAGGAATGAGGGAGTGCCATTTTAGACCAACAAAGAGGAGGAGTGACAACCGGACATCCAGGGACTGTCACCTCAGAACATTCCGGATGTATCCTACTACACCACCTCCTCTCTACAAGGGACTCAAATGCCCCAATAGGTCAGGCTGAGGAGTTCGCTCTCTCGCATAAACATACACATACGTGCACTCACACAAACACACTTACACACACACACAGCACCCTACGTACACAAGCACTTACACACAAACACAAACACACACACCCCTACGTACATAGGCACACACCTACGTACACATCTATGTACACACACATGTATACACACACACACGTACACCCATGCTCACATACGCTCACACACATATATACATACACACATGTGCACACAATTGTACATGTGCACACACACTTGTACACACGTACACACACACACGCACACACATACACACACAAGCATAAACACGCATGGTCTCACACGCGCACACACGTATACACGCACGCACACAAATATACACACATGCACACACACACAAACAAGTACATATGCACATAAGCACATACATACACACACACGTACACACACACACCCATATACAGACTCAAGCGCACGCACATACATATACACACATGCATGTAACTCACATACACACACACATGCATGCACACATGTACACATACATGTACACACACACACACACGTGTGCACAGGTGACCCCCCCACTTCTAACACCACTAGGGGACAGTCACCATGTATCTGAGGTAAAGCAGTGAACAGGCTTCCTCAAGCTTATCTGTGGTTGCTGAGGAGGCACCAGATGTAACGGTAGAAGAAGAAAGATTAAACAACATTGATATCACCTTGGGATCATAGGGGTCAACCTTCTGTACAGCACTTCAAACTGTTTTTACTGCAGGGAACAGACAGCTGTTGAACCTGCAGAGATGGGATGGCTTCTTCCTATTTTGATCAAAGCCCCAAGCTGGGGCCAATCACACGTGTTGGCAGGCAGAAGGCTTTTGTCATTGATAACTAGTCACTCATTTACAGACCAACTCACTATTTATTAGCAGCTGAATCACCATTTGTTCTTACTCTGGACTCCAGCTCATCTGCAAACTACACTTCAACCACTACTTGGATGAGCGCTGTGTAAACAGCCCTTACAATGGGTATAAGGTTACTTGTTTTCCAAAAAGTGCAGCAATCCCTCAACAATCCTTGCTTTCTTTTTAGAAACAGTTCTTTTCCATTTCAGGTCAGAAGCAAAACTTGAAAAGAATAAAGAGACACAGTCTTTACAGTAAGGCATGAAGGAGCACCAGCGAACTTCGAAGCAATGTCATCAGGAAAGAAACTCTCTGCTCTCTAGAGTTATACCTAGTATATAGAGAGATGGTTGTGGTTGTTGGAAGCAAATTATCTGAGTTCCAGAACTTCACTATAAGCATTCTTTACTTTGGTGTCCTTATCCCAAGTATCTTTAGCTCGTTCACCATTCATTGATGATCTTCCTTCATCACAAGGTCAGAAGTGGGGATTTTCACTGAAGATATTCAGCATAACTTGCAACTCCTCAGATGGTGAAGCAATCCATATTCGTTAGCAGCAAAACCTGGATAACACACAGACTTAGACTGAAAAGTGGCAAGTAGCATTCAAGTGCCAGGCAATGACCATCTCTAACAAGGCAGAATCTAACCAATTCCTTGATGTTCACTACTATCACTGATTCTCCATTATCAACATTGGGGTTGCCATTGACCAGAAACTGAACTGGACTAGTCAGATAATACAGTGCCAATAAGAGCAGGCCAGAGGCTCAGAATACTGTCTCAAGTAACTCACCTCCTCATTCACCAAAGCCTGTCCACCATCTACAAGGCACAAGTCAGGAGTGTGATGGAATACTCCCAACTTGTACCAGTAAGAGGCATCACTGCACAGTCCTTGAGGAGACATAATCCCATCACCACATTGAGAATAACCTCTATCGTATTGTGTGACATTATCACTGTGCTAAATGGGACAGACTTAGAACAATGTAAAAAGTGTGGCACTAGAAAAGTACAGCTGGTCAGGCAGCATCTGAGGAGTAGGAGAGTTGATGTTTCAAGCATAAGCTCTTCCTCAGGAACTATTCGGAGGCCTATAGAAAATGCCCGACAGGGTGGTCTCTCCTTTCCTGTTTCTAACTTCAGCCCATATTATCTCAGTAGATGAGTCCTCAATCGTTCTTTCTGTTGCCATAATATTGTCCTTGACTAACAATGCCACACCTCCCCCTCTTTTACCATCTCTCTGTTCTGACTGAAACATCTAAATCCCAGAACTTGCAACAACCATTTCTGACCCTGCTCTATCAGTGTCTCCGAAATGACCCCAACATTGAAGTCCCAGGTACCAATCCATGCTGCAAGTTTACCCACCTTATTCTGGATTCTCCTGGTGTTGAAGTAGACACACTTCAAACCACCTTCCTGCTTGCCGGTGAACTCTTGTAACTTTGAAACCTTATTTCTGACCTTACTACTCTCAATGTCCTGGACACTGGAACTACAATTTAGGTTTCCATCCCCCTGATGAATTAGTGTAAACCCTCCCGAAGAGCATTAGCAAATGTCCCCCCAAGGATATTGGTACCCCTCTGGTTCAGGTGTACATCATCCCATTTGTAAAGGTCCCATCTATCCCAGAATGAGCTCCAATTATCCAGGTATCTGAATCCCTCCCTCCTGCAGCATCCCTATTGCTACCTGTCTCTCCCTATTCCACGTCACACTAGCTTGTGGCACGGGCAACAAACCAGAGATAGCAACTCTGTTTGTTCTAGCTCTAAGCTTCCACCCTAGCTCCCTGAATTTCTGCCTTAAATTCCCATCTCGTTTCCTACCTATGTCGTTAGTACCTATGTAGACCATGACTTGCGGCTGCTCCGCCTTCCCCTCAAGGATCCTGAAAACACGATCTGAGACATCATGAACCCTGGCACCTGGGAGGCAACACACCAATCATGAGTATCTCTCATTCCCACAGAACCACCTATCTGTCCCCCTAACTATGGAGTTCCCAATGACTAATGCTCTGCTCATCCCCACCCCCCCACCTTCCTTTCCCACAGGGACAGACACTGTGCCAGAGACCTGTACCCCATGCTTTGCCCCTAAGGGACTACTTGCATGCCAAATAGTATAGAGAGGTGATTGGCAGAGCTAAGTGGTCCCACAGCCAATGTATCAGATCTAAGCTTTAGAGTCCTGACACATCTAGTCATGAATGATGGTGGACGATTAAACAACTCACTGGAGGAGGAGTCCCCACAAATATTCCCATCCTCAATGATGGAAGAGCCGAGGGCATTAGTGCAAAAGATGATGCTTAAGCATTTGGAACATCTTCAGCAGGACGTACTGAGTGGATGATTCATCTATGCATCCTCCTGTGGTCCCCAGCTGCATAGATGCCAGTCTTCAAGAAAAACACTCCACAAGATATCAAGAAATAGAGTCATAGGGACATAGAGATGTACAGCATGGAAACAGAACCTTTGGTCCAACCCATCCATGCCAACCAGATATCCCAACCCAATCTAGTCCCACCTGCCAGCACCCGGCCCATATCCCTCCAAACCCTTCCTATTCATATACCCTTCCAAATGCCTTTTAAATGTTGCAGTTGTACCAGCCTCCACCACTTCGTCTGGCAGCTCATTCCATACACGTACCACCCTCTGTGTGAAAACGTTGCCTCTTGGATCTCTTTTATATCTTTCCCCTCTCACCCTAAACCTATGCCCTCTAGCTCTTGACTCCCCCCCCCCCCCCCAGGGAAAAGACTTTGGCTATTTATCCTATCCATGCCCCTCAAAACTTTGTAAAGGTCACCCCTCAGCCTCCGACACTCCAGGGAAGACAGCCCCAGCCTGTTCAGTCTCTCCCTATAGCTCAAATCCTCCAACCCTGGCAACATCCTTGTAAATCTTTACTGAACCCTTTCAAGTTTCACAACATCTTTCCAATAGGAAGGAGACCAGAATTGCACGCAATATTCCAAAAGTGTCCTAACAAATATCCTCCCAACTCCTGTACTCAATAACCAAAAGAGAAAATGCTGGAAAATCTCAGCAGGTCTGGCAGTATCTGTAAGGAGAGAAAAAAGCTGACGTTTCGAGTCTAACTGACCCTTTGTCAAAGCTTTTCCTGCTGAGATTTTCCAGCATTTTCTCTTTGGGTTTCAGATTCCAGCATCCGCAGTAATTTGCTTTTATCCTGTACTCAATACTCTGACCAATAAAGGAAAGCATACCAAACATCTTCTTCACTATCCTATCTACCTGCAACTGCACTTTCAAGGAGCTATGAACCTGCACTCCAAGGTCTCTTTGATCAGTAACACTCCCTAGGACCTTACCATTAAGTGTATAAATCCTGCTAAGATTTGCTTTCCCAAAATGTAGCACCTCACATTTACCTAAATTAAACTCCATCTGCCACTTCTCAGCCCATTGGCCCATCTGGTCAAGATCCTGTTGTAATCTGAGGTAACCCTCTTCACTGTCCACTACACCACCAATTTTGGTGTCATCTGCAAACTTACTAACCATACCTCTTATGCTCGCATCCAAATCATTTACGTAAATGACAAAAAGTAGAGGACCCAGCAACGATCCTTGTGGCACTCCCCTGGTCACAGGCCTCCAGTCTGAAAAATAACCCTCCACTACCACCTTCTGTCTTCTAACTTTGAGCCAGTTCCATATCCAAATGGCTAGTTTTCCCTGTATTCTGAGATCTAACCTTGCTAACCAGTCTTTCATGGGGAACCTTGTCGAACACCTTAATGAACTCCTTTTAGATCACATCTACCGCTCTACCCTCATCAATCCTCTTTGTTACTTTTTCAAAAAACTCAATCAAGTTTGTGAGACATGATTTCCCACGCACAAAGCCATGTTGACTACCCCTAATCAGTCCTTGCCTTTCCAAATACATGTACATCCTGTCCCTCAGGATTCCCTCCAACAACTTGCCCACCACCGACGTCAGGCTCACTGGTCTATAGTTCTCTGGCTTGTCCTTACCACCCTTCTTAAAGAGTGGCACGTTCGCCAACTTCCAGTCTTCCGGCACCTCACCTGTGACTATTGATGAATCAAATATCTCAGGAAAAAGAAGGAACCATATGTCAGGTATAGAAAGGATAGATCGAGTGAATCCGTAGAAGAGTATAAAGGCAGTAGGAGTATACTTAAGAGGGAAATCAGGAGGGCAAAAAGGGGACATGAGATAGCTTTGGCAACTAGAATTAAGGAGAATCCAAAGGGTTTTTACAAATAAATTAAGGACAAAAGGGTAACTAGGGTGAGATTAGGCCCCCTCAAAGCAAGGTGGCTTTTGTGTGGAGCCGCAGAAAATGGGGGAGATACTAAACAAGTATTTTGCATCAATATTTACTGTGGAAAAGGACATGGAAGATATAGAATGTAGGGAAATAGATGGTGACATCTTAAAAATGTCCATATTACAGAGGAGGAAGTGCTGGATGTCTTGAAATGCATAAAGGTGGATAAATCCTCAGGACCTGATCAGGTGTACCCTAGAACTCTGTGGGAAGCTAGGAAAGTGATTGCTGGGCCTCTTGCTGAGATATTTGTATCATCGATAGTCAGAGGTGTGGTGCCGGAAGACTGAAGGTTAAATGTTTGAAGGCATTGGATACCATAAAGGCTTTGGGTGCTGACGACATTCCGGCAATAGTACTGAAGACTTGTCCTCCACAATCACCAGCTAAGCAGTTCCAGACCAGCTACAACACTGGCTTGTGCCCAGATATGTCCTGTACACAAAAAGTAGGACAAATCCAACTCAGCCAATTACTGCCTTATCAGTCTCCTCTTGATCATCAGTAAACTGTTAAGCAGCACCTGCTCAGCAATAACCTGGTCAATGACGCCCAGTTTGGGTTCCACCAAGTCCACTCAGCTCCTGATCTCATTGAACCCTTGGTTCAAACATGGACAAAGAATTCCAAAGGGGAGGTGAGAGGGACAGCCCTTGACAACAAGGCTGCATTTGACCAAGTGTGACATTACAGAGCCCTAAAAAAAACTGGAATCAATAGGAATCAGGAAGCAAACTCTCCACTGGTTACAGTCATGATTGTAGATTTTGCAGGTCAGTCATCTTAGCTCCAGGACATCTCTGCAGGAGTTTCTCAGGGTAATGCCCTTGGCCCAACCATCTTCAGCTGCTTTTTAAATGACCTTCCCTTCATCATGAGGTCAGAAATGGGGATGTTTGCCGATGATTGCACAATGTTCAGCGCCATTTGTGACTCCTCAGATACTGTTCAAATGCAACAAGATCTGGACAATATCCAAACTTGGGCTGACAAATGGCAAGTAACATTTGTGTTGCACACATGGAAGCAATGACCATAAGAGATAATGTAACTATGCCCCTTGACATTCAATGGCATCACCATCACTGAATTATCCTACTATTAACATTTTAGGGGCTACCATCAACCAGAAACTGAACTGGACTTGCCACGTAAACATAGAAGAGCAGATCACAGGTTATGAATATTGCAGTGAGTAACTCACCTCTTGACTCCCCAAAGCCTGTTCACTACTTACAAGTCACAAATCAGGAGTGTGATGGAATATTGTCCACTTGCCTGGAAGCGCACAGTTCCAACAACACTCAAGAAGCTTGACACTATCCTTAAAATGATAATTAGGCTTATTGTCACGTGTACTAAAGTACAAAAGGACAGTAGTGTAGAGAAATGAGTAACTGTCACCACACAAGGCTTTAGGTACAAAGTACAGTACCTAGATACCAGGACAAAGCAGCCCACTTAATAGACACTACATCCACAAGCATCCACTCCCTCCACCATCGACGCTCAGTAGCAGCAGTGTGTACTGTCGACCAGATGCACTGCAGGAATTCACTAAAGAGTAAAGCAAGAAGGAAGAGTTAGTAATTCGGTGGGTGATTTGACTGAAGTAGAAATCTGTGTGTAGTGCCTAACTTTACAGAGGATGGAGATGAAAGATATTTCAATTTAACTGAAAAGAAAGCTGTGAAGTTGAAATGGATAAATGATTTTTGGATCTTGAAGTTACAGAGTACCCTAAATGGTACAGCTATGAATATGTATATCCGTTTGTCATAAAGGCAACCTGCAGTCTATGAAACTGTCAAAAAGCCAACATTCAATACTTACGAATTTGTCCCTGAGGCTTATTGGGTAAAGCTTAGCACTATAAGAAAGAAACTAATCAGATGTTTATAGAGTTTGCAGGATGAGAAGAAGATTCATAGTTCCTTGAAAGTACAGTCGCAGGGAGATAGGATAGTGAAGAGGCATTTGGTATGCTTTCCTTTATTGGTCAGTGCATTAAGTACAGGAGTTGGGAGGTCATGTTACGGCTGTACAGGACATTGGTTAGGCTACTTTTGGAATATTGTATGCAATTCTGGTCTCTCTCCTATTGGAAGGATGTTATGAAACTTGAAATGGTTCAGGAAAGATTAACAAGGATGTTGCCAGCGTTGGAGGAGTTGAGCTACGTGGAGAGACTGAATAGACTGGGGTTGTTTTCCCTGGAGCATCGGAGGCGGAGGGGTAACCTCATGGAGGTTTATAAAATCATGAGGGGCATGGATAGGATAAACAGATAAGGTATTTTCCCTAGGTTGGGGGAGTCCATAATTAGAGGGCAGAAGTTTAGGGCGAGAGGGAAAAAAATTTAAAAGGTAACCTTTTCATGCAGAGGGTGTATGGAATGAGCTGCCAGAGGAAGTGGTGAGGCATTTAAAAAGCATCTGGATGGCTATATGAATAGGAAGAGTTTAGAGGGATATGGGCCAAGTGCTGGCAAGTGGGACTAGATTAGGTTAGGATATCTGGTCAGCATGGACAAGTTGGAACAAAGGGTCTGTTTCCATGCTGTAAATCTCTATGACTCTATGACTCTAAGCGATGTGGGATCAGTAATTTGGATGGTCGAAACTACAGAAAAACATTAGGAATATGAAACCACAGCCCCCCCTGCAGATGTATCAGTCGATGATGAAGGTTTTTCTTCCTGTAGCACCCACACAGATCAGTAATCAAAAGAATTTAAGCAAAATCACCAACAGCCCTGTGTGATCTCACTGTGCCCTTGATGTTTTCTCCATCTGAATTCATATTGTTGATATCAATGGACACTAATACATTTGGGGAAGGTTATCAAGGCAATGGGTTATAAAGCAAATGGGAGGAGCCTAGAAGTGCTAACGATCAGAGGGACCTTGTTGTGTCTATGATAGATCCCTGAATGTGGTAGGAAATGTAGATAAGATGATTATTAGCTAAGGAAGGGAACACAAGAACAAGGAGATTATGCTAGAACTGTATAAGCCAATGGTGAGGCCACAGTATTGTGTGCAGCTTTAGTCACCACACTACAAGAAAGATGCAATTGCACTCAAGAGAGTGCAAAGAAGATTTATCAAGATGCTGCCCAAGCTGAAGGGTCTGAACTATGAGGAAAGATCAGAAAGTCTGAGGCAGTTTTCCTTGGAGCAGCAAATTTTGAGAGGGGACCTGGTATGTAGAATTATGAGGTGCATGGATGAGGCAGATAGGAAAGCACTTTTTCTATTAGTACAGCAGTCAAAACTTATGGGGCATAGAATTATGGCAAAATGTGGAAGGCTAAGAGAGAAGTTGAGAAGAACTTTTACCATGCAGAGCATGGTCAGAATCTGGAACTCACTGCCTGAAAAGGTGTTTAAGTCAGAAACTCTCATAACAGTTAAGCAGCATTTATATATTCACTTATATTGTAATAGCCTCCAGGGCTATGGGCCAGGAGCTGGAAAATAGCATTAGTGTCTCAGACCTTTGTTGGCCAGTGGGGAAATGGTGGACTGAATAACCTCCTTCAGTTCTGTATGTGTCTCTGAGTTTGAGAACTAAGACAACACCTTGAACTTAGAAAAGCATGAGAAGTACTTCACAGTGGTGGCAACAAACAAGACTGCCACCAAGTCAAAGCTGGAGACATGAGAAAAGGTGACTAAAGCTTTTAGGATCTTAATAGAGAAGAAAGATGCAGACACTACTCCTACAACAGCGATGTCACACCCATTACATCTTCACTTTGGAAATGTTCTCCGATGCTCTTTAATGTGGATTATTTTGTGTAACGTTAAACTTTTCCTGAAGTCTATTGAGTTTAAGTTACAACATCAAACAGAGGAAAGCTATTTCTTTACAAAGACTAATAACTATCTCTTGGGACCAGAATCATCCCTGGTTCAGGGCAAATCGGGACAACTGACCTGGGCCCCACAATTTAGGGAGAACCCCTTGCTGGAGCCATGGGGTGAAGCTACAACCCAGGAGGAGGTGATCTTTGAGGAGGTGAAAATGGCACCATGTGCCTTTTCAATTACCTTCCAATTTATTTGGAAGATAGCACGGCATCATTAACAGAATACCATGGAGTCCCAGTGACAGGGACAACGCAATATGATTTGCCTTAGAGTAGTGGGGCTTGAGGAGTATGATTTTCCACCGAGCAGTGGGGCCTGTGGAGTATGATATGCTCCAGACAGTGGGGCCTGTGGAGTATGAAATGCTCCAGAACAGTGGGGCCTGTGGAGTATAGTTTGCCCCAGAACAGTGGGGCCTGCGGATTATGATTTGCCCCAGAACAGTGGTGCCTGCGGAGTATGATTTTCCCCAGAACAGTGGGGCCTGCGGAGTATGATTTTCCCCTGAGCAGTGGGGCCTGCGGAGTATGATTTTCCCCAGAACAGTGGGGCCTGTGGAGTATGATTTTCCCCATCGCAGTGGGGCCTGCGGAGTATGATTTTCCCCAGAACAGTGGGGCCTGCTGAGTATGATTTTCCCCAGAACAGTGGGGCCTGCGGAGTATAATTTTCCCCAGAGCAGTGGGGCCTGCGGAGTATGAATTTCCCCAGAACAGTGGGGCCTGCGGAGTATGATTTGCCCCAGAACAGTGGGATCTGTGGAATATGATTTTACCCAGAGCAGTGGGGCCTGTGGAGTATGATATGCTCCAGAACAGTGGGGCCTGTGGAGTATGATCTGGCCCAGAACAGAGGGGCCTGTGGAATATGATCTTGCCCAGAGCAGTGGGGCTTGGGGAGTATGATTATCCCCAGAGCAGTGGGGCCTGCGGAGTATGATTTTCCCCAGAGCAGTGGGGCCTGTGGAGTATGATTTTCCCCAGAGCAGTGGGGCCTGCTGAGTATGATTTTCTCCAGAGCAGTGGGGCCTGCGGAGTATGATTTTCCCCAGAACAGTGGGGCCTCCTGAGTATGATTTTCCCCAGAACAGTGGGGCCTGCGGAGTATGATTTTCCCTAGAACAGTGGGGCCTGTGGAGTATGATTTTCCCCAGAACAGTGGGGCCTGCGGAGTATGATTTTCCCCAGAACAGTGGGGCCTGTGGAGTATGATTTTCCCCTGAGCAGTGGGGCCTGCGGAGTATGATTTTCCCCAGAACAGTGGGGCCTGCTGAGTATGATTTTCCCCAGAGCAGTGGGGCCTGCGGAGTATGATTTTCCCCAGAGCAGTGGGGCCTGCGGAGTATGATTTTCCCCAGAGCAGTGGGGCCTGCGGAGTATGATTTTCCCCAGAATAGTGGGGCCTGCGGAATATGATTTTGCCCAGAGCAGTGGGGCCTGCGGAGTATGATATGCTCCAGAACAGTGGGGCTTGTGGAGTATTATATGCCCCAGAACAGAGGGGCCTGTGGAGTATGATTTGCCCCAGAGCAGTAGGGCCTGCGGATTATGATTTGCCCCAGAACAGTGGGGCCTGTGGAGTATGATGTGCTCCAGAGCAGTGGGGCCTGCGGAGTATGATTTGGCCCAGAACAGTGGGGCCTGCGGAGTATTATTTTCCCCAGAGCAGTGGGGCCGGCGGAGTATGATCTGGCCCAGAGCAGTGGGGCCTGAGGAGTATGAGTTTCCCCAGAACAATGGGGCCTGCGGAGTATGATTTTCCCCAGACAGTGGGGCCTGCGGAATATGATCTGGCCCAGAACAGTGGGGCCTGCGGAGTATGATCTGGCCCAGAACAGTGGGGCCTGCGGAGTATGATTTTCCCCAGACAGTGGGGCCTGCGGAGTATGATCTGGCCCAGAACAGTGGGGCCTGCGGAGTATGATTTTCCCCAGAGCAGTGGGGCCTGCGGAGTATGATCTGGCCCAGAACAATGGGGCCTGTGGAGTATGATTTTCCCCAGACAGTGGGGCCTGCGGAGTATGATCTGGCCCAGAACAGTGGGGCCTGCGGAGTATGATCTGGCCCAGAACAGTGGGGCCTGCGGAGTATGATTTTCCCCAGAACAGTGGGGCCTGCAGAGTATGAACTTGCCCAGAGCAGTGGGGCCTGTGGAGTATGATTTGCCCCAGAGCAGTGCGGCCTGCGGAGTATGATTTTCCCCAGAACAGTGGGGCCTGCGGAGTATGATCTTGCCCAGAGCAGTGGGGCCTGTGGAGTATGATTTGCCCCAGAGCAGTGTGGCCTGCGGAGTATGATTTTCCCCAGAACAGTGTGGCCTGTGGAGTATGGCTTGCCCAGTCTGTATATACATCCAGCTGTGCTTACGATAAGGATATGCCTGAACCTGGAGATTTGCCATTTTTAATTCCTGAAAGTCATTTCACAACTTTAATTAAAACTCCATCTGAGATGCACCTGGAATTGTGGAATTGAATAACTGTGTGTTGATGCCTAAACAGAACATGGGTGGCAATGTCATAGAGTCACATAGTAAAGAAACAGACCTTTCAGTCCAACTCATCCATGCCATTCAAGTTTCCCAAACTAAACTGGTCCCATTTGCCTGCGATTGGCCCATATCCCTCTAAACCTTACCTATTCATGTACCTGTCCAAAGATCTTTTAAATGTTGTAATTGTACCTTCATTTACTATTTCCTTTGGCAGTTCATTCCACGTATGAACCACCCTCTGTGTAAAGAAGTTGCCCCTTAGGTCCCTACTAAATTCTTCTCTCACCTTAAAAATATGCCCTCTAGTTTTGAACTCCCCTACCATAGGTAAAATAAACCTCTATAAGGTCACCCCTCAACCTCTTACACTTCAGTGAAAATAATCCTAGCCCATCTCCTTATAACTCAAACCCTCCAGTCCTGGTAACATCCTTGGAAATCTTTTCTGAACCCTCTCCAATTTAATAATATCCTTCCTATAGCAGGACAACCAGAGCTGTACACAATATTCCAAAAGTGGCCTCACCAACATCCTGTACAACCTCAACATGACATCCCAACTCCTTTCCTCAATGGTCTGGGCAATGAAGGCAAGCATGCCAAACACCTTCTTTACCATCCTGTCTGCCCATGATGCTCCTTTCAAACTGAACCCCTATTTGTCTCTGTTTGAACATACTCCCCAGGGCCCTACCATTAACTGTATAAGCTCTGCCATTGCTTGTCTTACCAAAATGCAACACCTTGCATTTATCCAAATTAAACTACTTCTGCCACTCCTCAGCCCATTGGCCTAATTGATCAAGATCTCCTTGTAATTTTAGGTAACTTTCTTCACTGCAAACTCTACCACCAATTTTGGTGTCATCTGCAAACTTACTAACCATGCTTCATGAAGTGCTAAAGAACTGGAGGGTGGCTAATGTTGTGCCTTTATTTGAGAAAGGCTGTAAAGACAAGCCTGGGAACTAAAGACCGGTGACCCAGACATCGATGGTGGGTAAGTTGTTAGTGGGGATTCTGAGAGGCAGGATTTACATGCATTTGGAAAGGCAAGGACTGATTAGGGATACTCAGCATGGCTTTGTGCGTAGGAAATCGTGTCTCACAAACTTGAAACATAGGTGGGATAAATAAGGATGTTGGTGAGGCCACTTTTGGAATACTGTGTACAGCTCTGGTTGTCCTGCTATAGGAAGGATATTATTAAATTGGAGAGGGTTCAGAAAATCATGTCTCACAAACTTTTTTGAGGATGTAGCCAAGAAGACAGATGAGTACAGAGTGGTAGCTGCTGCCTACACGGTCTTTACTAATGCCTTTGACAAGGTTCTGCATTATAGATAGTAAAATTAGATCACAGGGACAGCTTGCCAATTGGATACAAAATTGGCTTGACAGTAAGAGACAGAGGATGGTGGCTGTGTGCCTTAGGAAATGAGGAGTCCTCCATCCCCAAATGGCAGATACAATACAATTGCTACATTTTGTAAAATACTGACCCGCTTGGGAAGTATCCTATCCTGCACTGTCTGTTTATCAGGACTATTTCAGAAAAGACAGCCAGTGAGCAGTGTGTTACACTGAGATTAGCAGGCAGGATTAAGTATGTTTACACAAACAACAAAATGCATAGTTTGAAACATAGGTGGGATAAATAAGACATAATGCAAAGTTGTGCTTCACATTTGAAGCCTGTGAACAAGTCTGGTAACATGCCCCTGTCTGTGTGTTGCCCATAGAGGACTGAAAGCCAAGAAATGAGAGTTCAGTGAGTACACAAGTTACACCTTCACTAATATATTATAGAAGAGAACGTGCCTTGGTAAGATCAGTTCACTAAATTAAAAATCCAATGTTAACATGGTCATTTTTTCCCCCTTTTATTTAACTTCCTGGAGGTAATGATTGCTTGCCAATGTGATTTCTGCTCTAGTTGAGATCAATTACATGTAGGAGCTGCAGCAGGGAGCGCCCACTGTCAATGAAGACAGCACCAGGAAAATCTTTGCAATCACTCAAAAATATCCTGAAGTCAAGTAGAGGCCACTGTCAGGTTACTGAAACAGCTTTTTGTGACAGGTAAACTGCCAATCCCGCTGGGTAGTAATGAGATTCTCATCACTCGGTGAACAAGATTCGAGTGGTTTAATTTAATCTCAGTATCACTGCAGTTTACTCACAATTTGACAGACTGATGTGCATAACCTAATGATAAATATTTGTATTTTTGAGACTAGACCATTCAGGAGCAGCACTTTTCAAAGCTCATGAAGCCATTATTTTCTCATTAAACAGGAAGTTACTCTACTTTGTCAGCCTTGTATTAATGCAGTAACATTTATTATCTATTTTATTATTGACATAAATATCATCTGCTGAAAATGTGTTGCTGGAAAAGCGCAGCAGGTTCCAGCAACACATTTTCAGCTCTGATCTCCAGCATCTGCAGTCCTCACTTTCTCCATAAATATCATCTGACCTTCCTCCTCTGAACGTTACTGTAGTTTCCTCCTCTGCTGTGATGGTGGTCTACAGGAAATGTAAAAAGGATTGTTTTAGCCAAATGAAGATTGAAAGAACTGACGATGCTGGAAACAAAATAAAAACAGAAATGGCTGGAAAAGCTCAGCAGGTCTGACAGCATCTGTGGAGAGAAGCCAGAGTTAACATTTTGGGTCGAGTGACTCTTCCTCAGAACTGATTATTTTAGCTAAGCTGGCAGGACACACCTTCATGACAGGTGTGACTCACCCCAGATCTTCTGGTAGAGAGGTAGGAAGATCACCACTGCGTGATAAGACTCCTTAAATTTTATTGTATCAACCAGTTTGAATATGTAATGCAATACCTCTGTGGCAGGTTGGATTTGAACTTGGACCTTCTAGATTAAAGTTATCGATACTATCACTTAGAAAATTCCAAAATCACACAACACTAGGTTATAGTCCAACAGGTTTAATTGGAAGCACACTAGCTAGTTGTCACCTGATGCTGCCTGAACTGCTGTGCTCTTCCAGCACCACTAATCCAGAATCTGGTTTCCAGCATCTGCAGTCATTGTTTTTACCTAGTTGATTATAACCTGGTGTTGTATGATTTTTAACTTTGTACATCCGAGTCCAACACCGGCATCTCTAAATCATTAGAAAAGTCCCTTTCTTATCTCCTGGACATATATGCAAAATTAGGAACATCTGTCTGGACAGCTGGTATAAGGAGGCACCATCAGATATTACAGGGCGCCATACCTAAACTTGATTCCTTCTGCAAGATATTCCCACAACTTTCCACCAGGGGTCACAAGTTGTTTACTTCATATTTCTTGCTCAGGGACAATGGAGGGTATCAGTTTCCCAACCACTGCTATGATTGGAATTAGCTAATTCCAGGTCATGAATTAGCTAATTCCAGGTCATGAATTCTGATTAAGATTAGGCTCAAACCTAGAACTTTCCCTCCACAAATACCCTAAGTTATGTTGTGTATTTGTGTCACTGTTTTCTCGCTACATAACTATATTGTGTTTTAGAATGTAGTGACCTTATTCTGGGACAGAAAAAAACTGGAGAGCAACTGCAGGTTTTTTTTATCATCATAGGATCACCTGCAATTTTAATGTATTTTTTTCAGAATGAACAGTATTCTTTAACCCTTTAATGATGATTTGCATCAACATGAAGTGGCCATTTGACAAAAGCATGAAGAATAATTTATCAAACATTGAATGAAAAAGTACACTGCCTTTTAACCATAAATTATTGAACATAAAAGCTATGAAAGGAAATAGAATAAGAATAGGCAATGGGGGAGCAGGATGTTTTGAGAAGACTATAGTTCAAAGGAAGCTGCAGAAATACAGTATCTGGATATGAGATGAAAGATATGTGGCATTTAATATTGGGAAATGTAGTGCAGTGTAAGCTACTGCTAAAAATAGTTTGCACATCATTTTGAGAAACTTCTGATAAGGGTTACTGCCCACAATATAAGACACTATTGAGGTTAAAAAGGGCAGGAAAGGAAAGATGATTTGAAAAGTAGAACTCACTTTTGATCCTGGTAGCCTCTGGAAATGGAACATTTCAGATTGTGACACTCAACTTTTCATCATGCTGTGATGCATTAGGTCTGAAAATATGTTGCTGGAAAAGCGCAGCAGGTCAGTCAGGAATTCTTGGGCATTCCTGAAGAAGGGCTCATGCCCGAAACGTCAATTCTCCTGCTATTCCCGAAGAAGGGCTCATGCCCGAAACGTCGATTCTCCTGCTCCTCGGATGCTGCCTGACCTGCTGCGCTTTTCCAGCAACACATTTTCAGCTCTGATCTTCAGCATCTGCAGTCCTCACTTTCTCCTGTGATGCATTAGGTGTCTAACATTAACTGGGAAGGATAAATACCTCAGCGAGTGACCACAGTGATAGCTACTGCTGGTGCAATAGGCCTCAGAAACCGACCAATTCGAGCTGCTCCAGGATCTTAAAGGAAAACAGTCAGAAACTGGAGAGGGCTCAGAAAAGATTTGCCAGGATGTTGCCAGGAATGGAGGGTTACGTTATAAAAATAGTCTGGAAAGGCTGGGATTTTTTCACTGGATTGTCAGAGGTTGAGGGTTGACCTTATTGAGGTTTGTAAAATCATGTGGGGGAGAGATAGTGAATGATAAGGGTCTTTTCCCTAGACGGGGGAATTCAAAATTAGGGGACATGATTTTAAAGAGAGAGGAGGAAGATTTAAAAAACACACGAGGGGCAACCTTTTTACACAGAGAGTGGTTTGTGTGTGGAATGAACTGCTAGACAAAGTGCTGGATGCCGGTACAGTTACAGCATTTAAAAGACATTTAGATAGATACATGAAAAGGGAATGTTTAGAGGGATATAGGCCAAACACAAGCAAGCGCGATTAGTTTAGCTTTGGAATGTGGTTGGTGTGGACTGGTTAGACCAAAGGGTCTGTTTCCATGTTGTATGATTCTCTGATTCTGAGACACAGGATTATGGAAGATAAATAAGAATAAATAATTAATATTAGCAGAGAGTCCCAGTGTCACTACAGTCATAGTCATAGAGATGTACAGCATGGAAACAGACCCTTCGGTCCAACTCGTCCATGCTGACTAGATATCCTAAATAAATCTAATCCATTTGCCTGCACTTGGCTCCTTCATCAGGTGGTTGTGGAGAATAAGATTGTAAGACACAGAATTTATAACAAATGTTTACAGTGTGATGTAACTGAAATTATCTATTGAAAAAGATCTGGATTAAGTCTCTCATCTTTTAGAATGACCATGTTGGTTTCAGTTCTTTCATATGTAAATCCCAGAGCTTTTTTAAAGTTACATTCTCAAGAGAACTTTAACAATAGGTGTCATGTCGGCCCAGATAATGTATTAAAGGTGTTCTGGGCCGACATGACACCTATTGTTAAAGTTCACTTGAGAATGTAACTTTAAAAACAAAGTTCTGGGGATTTACATATGAAAGAACTGAAACCTACATAGTCATTCTAAAAGATGAGAGACTTAACTAACAATCCAGATCTTTTTCAATATATAATTTCAGTTACATCACACTGTAAACTTTTGCTATAAATTCTGTGTCTTACAACCTTATTCTCCACAACCACCTGATGAAGGAGCAGTGCTCCGAAAGCTAGTGCTTCCAAATAAACCTGTGGACTATAACTTGGTGTTGTGTGATTTTTAACCAGAGTTTACTTGTGGAGAGAGGAGGAGAACTTCTTCAAGGTAGGTCCAGGGACAGTGTTTCAGAATTGGATGCGAGGTCAGCTTGCAGTGACGAATGCGAGGTCAAATTACTCCTGCCAAATAGGAGCAGATTGTTCAAGTCTTGAAACAAAATAATTCATCAGAACAGAATCAAACACAAGTTACAATTGAAGTACTGGAGAATGAAAAAAAGGAATACATGCCAGTTACACAATAAAATTAGATATGGCTATATTTTCCACTGAGTTCAAATTTTAAAAAGGATGGTTACTAGCAACAGTTCAATAAAAGATTTCTTTCTTTCTATACAGGCACAGAGTAAAATTAAAAAAAAAAATTAATTGCTTCCAACGACATGGAATGATGTGTACTGAAAGCTCTGCATTCTGCAACCCCAATATCTGTATTTCTCTTGTGAATGAGCTTCCAAATTTCGGGAAGAGTAATTTGAACACGAGGCGGTGAGTACAATGGATGACTGAAAAGTGATACAGGTGATAGCTTCCCTTTCGCTGCATCAATAACCTAACTCAGCAGTTTAATTTGGGCATAACTCAAACACAGAATTTTGAATTGCAAATCCTTTTGCTTTGCTGGATGTGATCACAGAGAATCAGTTAGTCATGAGCCTGCTCAGCTGCTCTACTCAGTTTGCAATCCCATTTTAAGATGGAGGTTTATTTTAGAATTAATTTCCATTTTACCCTAAGGACGCAAATTGGTGTGGAGGAAACCATCAGGATTAATTAAAGAGCTTTGAAGTCCAATTTCAGAAGAGCTTCTCACTAATTGCTTGCAGCACTATCACTTTTGGGCTTGAATACAGACCTAAACAAATATCTCCACAAATCCTGACTCTCTGGAGTCCTACACCAACAGATACTAAGGATAGCATACAGTAACAGGAGAGATGTGCTTTAGCTGAAAGTTAGATCTGCTGAGAAACAGCACAGAATGCATTTTACCTCCATCAGATTCTTTGAATATAATTTTTTGAACCATCCTCTGTACCATTATTTTTCGTTCTAAGTGCTGAGGGAGAAACCAACCCAAATCGCGGACTTGATGGTGATGGCGAGTGGCAGAGCAGTGTAAATGTCTCAAAAAATTCAACTGCAATCTGAGACATGGAACTAGGAGACAAGCAGTCTGTTGCAAGTATGTCCATCCAATGGTACAAACCTGCAGCAAATTTGGGAAGAATGTATACAATGACCCAGGAATAAAATACTTTCTGAACAAATTATATTTTTGCTTTGAAGGCTTAATAATGAATGGAAATACTTACTTGCCCCTTTAACACCCCAACCCCACCCTCCATGACATAATTGTACTTTAACTTATTTATTCAAGGCAAAGCGAGTTGCTTGGACACAGGAGATCAGTTATTACTGTCAGCTGGCATTAGCCCAGCAGAGACATGTGATGTATGAACATATATTTCCCATGGTGTTAGCTAAACCATAACCTGGAACAAGAAATGAAGAGAAACGTTACACTTGCATGCTTATTGAAGTCAAGAAGGCTATTGAGGAGCTGTCTCCCAATCTTTTAAGGATCAGCGGTATTGGGAAATGGCTCTTCATTGACCACCTAGCGGGTAGCTATGCCATTTTGGTTCCCACCACTGACAATACACCCTGGTGGCATGAAGAGGTCAAGTGTTCTCCTGATGCCTTTCCTTGCTGCAGTACCAGCCTCCCCATCACACAGTCTGTCACCATAACACTGAGAAGATTCAACCCTGTAACTCAGAGTTTTATGTGACTTGGTTTCATTAATATTCCTTCACTCTAGCTACATGATCATACCAATGTAACAGAATTCAAAACTGAGATACCATTATTTCCTCGAGTTTGACCCATCAGAGAAGGTTTGGCTTTGCACTTGGTCTTTGTAGCTCCTTAATATTTACTTACCCTCCTTATTAGCAGCCTTTCGGTGGTCCCCAATATAATTGCAACAAATTCTGTTCACTTCAGTCTCTGTATTTTGTAGGACTGGATTGTCAGGAAGGAGGATCATATTCTTGAATCTTAAGTAAAACTGATATGATTGAATTCCTTTATATTATTTCAGTGCTGTGCTAAAAAATGAAAAAGTACATGTACAACTGTACTATACAAGTAAAGTTTGGTCAGAACTGTTCCAACGTGGTTAAATGATTATAAATTCTGAAAAGTGAGTTCTTATGTTTCTGCAAGATTTCTTAAACAAGGCCTGGCTCATTCTTCACCTCACGATGCCTCTGCCCAGCTGGACAGCCTCAGCCTGCCAGCCCACTTCACTTTGAGAGTGGTCAGAAAGCTAAATCAGCATCCATTTCTTCAGGGAACAAATTCTATCTCACTCAGAAACAGCAGAGTTGATGATTCTTCTTTGGTCCCACCAATCTGTATTGAGAAGTGAAACCACTCTTTTCACAGGTCCTGTGTTGCCTAACAGTCTCTGTGTGAGCAATCAATGTATTCTCTCTCTTTTTGCCCTACTGTGTATTTTCAGCATTTTTAATATTTATTCCACTATTTTGCTCATGTCAAAAATGAATGGCTGAACTTTCTATCAGAAACAGTGTAAAGCACAGGAAGAGTCCAATCTGAACTGTCGGTACCTAATAGAAGGTGTGGAGTTGATGTCTTACTAATATGCCTTACTATGGCCCAGCCTCTGAGTCAGAAGGCTAGGAGTTTAAAATTTCATTCGGAGGTTTGAATACAAAACATGGCATGGGCTGGCTAAGCCTGGAACAGGAAAAGTTGGACTCTCTTTCAGCTATCTTTCGTTATTTTGTATTTTATTTTATGTTCATGAGAACGGCGTTAATTCATGGTGACAGTATAACATTTTTGCTGTATTTTATCTTGAATACACGTGACAAGAAAATGATTCAATGGTTCAATGACATGCATAAGAACGTAAGAACTAGGAGCAGGAGTACACCATCTGGCCCATTGAACATGCTCTGCATTCAATGCGATCATGGCTGATCTTTTTGTGGACTCGACTCCACTTACCCACCTGATCACAAAAACCCTTAATTCCTTTACTGTTCAAAAATCTATCTATCTTTGTCTTAAAACCATTCAATGAGGTAGCCTCAATTGCTTCACTGGGCAGGGAATTCCACAGATAAACATTCAATGACCAGGAGTGGGGATTGAACCCACATGGACATCCATCCATTGGATCTTAAGTTCAATGTCCTAACCACTCACCTATCTTGGTCAGAGGTTAGTCTGAAGGGATTGTTTCACTCCCAGAAATGCATGAGGCATTAAACAGAACCCCGCCCCCCCCACCCGCCGACCTCTCAGGTAAATATAGAAGATACCATTGCATTATGGGAAGATGTTTTCTCCTGGTCTCTTGGACACTATTCATTCCTTGACCAAATCAATAAGACAGCGACTATTTGTTCTGTGCGAGTTAGCTGCAGTGTATCTGAAGGTTCTTCAGTGTTTGTAAAATGGTTTGGCAATTGCTGAGATCCTGGAATGTGCTATATCAGTGCAAGGTTTCCATATGTCTCCTTTTATTGGATCGTGTTAGAACTTGCAGTAGACATTCTGAGTGATGGATATTCAAGCTCAGAAACAAGAATGATTCTGCTTGAATTGACAACCACCCTGTAGCTCAACATTTCAATTCCCCCTCCCACTCCACCAAGGATATGCAGGTCTTTGGACTCCTCCATCGTCAGACCACAACAAAACGACGGTTGGAGGAAGAGCGCCTCATCTTCCGGCTAGGAACCCTCCAACCACAAGGGATGAACTCGGATTTCACTAGTTTCCTCATTTCCCCTCCCCCCACCCTGTCTCAATCAAATCCATCAAATTCAGCACCGCCTTCCTAACCTGAGATCTTCTTCCCGACCTCTCCGCCCCCACCCCAGTCTGACCTATCACCCTCACCTTGACCTCTTTCCACCTATCACATTTCCGACGCCCCTCCCCCAAGTCCCTCCTCCCTACCTTTTATCTTAGCCTGCTGGACAAACTTTCCCCATTCCTGAAGAAGGGCTTATGCCCGAAACGTCGATTCTCCTGTTCCCTGGATGCTGCCTGACCTGCTGCGCTTTTCCAGCAACACATTTCCAACCTATGTTGCACCCAACTTGCCATTCTTTGCCTTTTGAATATACTGTATGTTCAAAAGCAGAAATAAAATAAATCCACTCTTTTATGTCTGAAGATGCTGTGGCAGTAAGATTAATAGACATCTTGTTATTATTAAATGGTTGGTTCAGTTGTCTCACTGTTATTTGTTAATATACCAATTACAAAGTCTTCATGAACCAGAATGCTTAATTTGTAATGCATAGTTCTATGTCTTATAAGGTAGCATGCCTCAGACACACTTAGAAATGCATAACCAATTTTGTTCACTCAAACATTTCTGCCTTTGGATGTCCATGAATTTCTATATTTTACATCTCTAATTCCTGCAAGTGCATTGAATACATTTTGCAAACCACATCTAATTATTTCATTCCACATGGAGTAGGTTTATAATCTGAGTTATGTTGCCAATCCTTTGAGGGTGGTAGCTGTTTTCTGGAAACTTTGTCAGTTTTAGTTAGTCTTCTAGGTTGGCATGTGTAGAGAAGTAAGGTTTGTTGAGATGTTTCCAATGAGCTCCAAACTGTCAAGCCATATCTTGCCATTATATATACGGCCAAAAAAACAAACTTATATCTTGCACATTGGCAGAGATACATTTATCTCACACCTTAAAGTTGCAACATCCTTGCCAAGCACAAGGTTTTACATGCAGCCAGTTACTGAGTCAAAATGAATTTTACCATGACAAGAGGGAAAACAAAATGCTGTTTCATTTACTGTTATAATTCGATAACATTTTGTCCCCACTTTTTCTTTGAATCCCCAAATGGTTGATGATCTGGTCTCCCATCTGCTGAGTGTTTTTCTGTTATCTATTCAAAAAGAAGAATTTGATAACTGTTTCTGTTATGAAGTCTATTTTAATTATTGTTAGCTCAAATGCAGGTGCTTACCTCTGATTCAAAAGCTACTCGGCTGAAGTCCGTTAACAAAGCAGATAATCTCGATTAACATTTCATTAGAGTTTTGAAGGGGACATTAAGGAAAAGCCAGGGAACCATAGACTTGTGAGCTGGTGTCAATGCTGGTATGTTGTTAGACAGGCTTCAGAGGGATAGGAATTATATATATTTGGAAAAGCAAGGACTAATTAGGGATAGTCAACATGGCTTTGTGCGTGGGAAATTGTTTCTCACTAAATTGATTGAGTTTTTTGACGAAGTGACAAAGAAAACTAATGAAGGCAGAGCAGTGGACATTGTCGCTATGACCTTCAGTAAGGCCTTTGACGAGGTTAGGCATGGTAGACTGGTTTGCAAGATTAGATCGCATGGAATCCAGGGAGAGCTAACCACTTGGATACAAAATTGGCTTGAAAGTAGGAGAGGAGAAAGTGAGGTCTGCAGATGCTGGAGATCAAAGTTGAAACTTTATTGCTGGAACAGCACAGCAGGTCAGGCAGCATCCAGGGAACAGGAGATTCGACGTTTCGGGCACTGGCCCTTCTTCAGGAATGTAGGAGACACTAGGAGACACTAGGTGGTGGTGGAAGTTGCTTTTCAGATGGAGGCCTGTGACCAGCTTTGTGCTGCAAGGATCAGTGCTGGGTCCACTGCGTTTTGTCATTTCTATAAATTATTTGGATGTGAGTATAGAAGGCATGGTTAGTAAGTTTGTAGATGACACCAAAATTGTAGTGAACAAGATTATCTCAGAGTGTAACAACACTTTGATCAGATGGGCCAATGGGCTGAACAGTGGCAGATGAATTTTAATTTAAATAAATGCAATGTGTTATATTTTGGAATGGCAAACCAAGGCAGGACGTATACACTTAATGGTAGAGTCCTGGGGAACATTACTAAATAAAAAGAGACCTTAGAGTGAAGATTCATCATTCCTTAAAAGTGGACTTGCAGGTAGAAAGGGTAATGAAGAAGGCATTTGGTATGCTTTCCTTTATTGGTCAGAGCATTGTGTACAGGAGTTGGGATGTCATGTTGCAGCTGTACAGGGCATTGGTTAAGCCACCTTTAGAATACTGCATTGAATTCTGGTCTCACTGCTACAGGAAGGATGTTATGAAACTTGAAAGGGTTCTGAAAAGATATACAAGGATATTGTCAGGGTTGGAGGATTTGAGCTATAGGGAGAGGTTGAATAGCTGGGGCTATTTTTTGTGGAGTGTTGGAGGCTGAGGGTGACCTTATAGATGTTTATAAAAATTCTGAGGGGCATGAATAGGGTAAATAGACAAGGTCTTTTCCCTGGGGTGAGGGTGTCGAAAACTAAAGGCCATAGGTTTAAGGTAAGAAGGGAAAGATTTAAAAGGGACCTAAGGGGCAACTTTTTCATGCATAGGGTGGTGCATGTATGGAATGAGCTGCCTGAGGAAGTGATGGAGGCTGGTACAATTACAACATTTAAAAGGCATCTGGATGGGTATATGAATGGGAAAGGTTTAGAGGGATATGGGCCAAGTGCTGGCAAATGTATCTAAATTAATGTAAGATATCTGTCAGCATGGACGAGTTGGACAGAAGGGTCTGTTTCCATGCTGCATCTATGACTCTATGAATATAACATAGTGAAATATGCTGTCTTTCTGATCTGAAATTAACTCCAGGTCTGGCGTGCATCTTCAGGTACAAAGATCTCATTGGAACGAATGAAAAATTAACCAAGTGGAATATCTGATCAAGATTTTCATTTGCTCTTTGTGTAATCACACAGTGTGCACATTGAGAGCTGTGTTTGTCTACCTGCCACACAGTGACTGCATTTCCAAAGTACTGCGTTGGCAGTGAAGTGCTTCAGGGCATCCAGAAGTTGCTTCATAAATCCAGATTCTATTTTCCACAGATAGTTTTGTGGCTTATTTTCTCACTCTATAAAATTCTACAGCATTTACTTCTTCCAACTACTTATCCATTGATAGCCTGTTATGTTTCTGCCAGATTCATTTATACATATTGACAGCACGAGTGTGTAGTTCTCAGATATAATCCCTTCCACAATATTTAATTTGTTAAGACTTATGCTCCCAAAGCATTTCAAACATAATATTCTGACACGTTGGCCTTTTCTGCTTAGTTTCTCCAGTTTTGCTTTTGTAAGGAAAGCACTTCTGAGGTTTTCATATTAACCTCAGCTCAGACAGTCGAGGAGCTCCAATGAGGCTGACAGGGTTTATCCTCCACCTTGTTAGCAGGGTTTCCTACACCTTACTGACAGGGTTTATCCTACACCTTGTTAGCAGGGTTTCCTACACCTTACTGACAGGGTTTATCCTACACCTTGTTAGCAAAGTCTCTCTTACAAACGGTGACCGGGGTTCCCAGTCATCTGAGGTTGCTCATTGTGGGGAAAACAAGGAGAATTCAAACCGGAATGGAGAAGTTTACTGCATACCTTGTTTGGCCTGAAGTTCCTCTGTATCAGGCGAAAGTGAGGACTGCAGATGCTGGAAATTAGAGTCGAGAGTGTGGTGCCGGAAAAGCACAGCAGGTCAGGCAGCATCTGAGGAGCAGGAGAATTGACACTTCGGGCAAAAGCCCTTAATCAGAAATTCTATTCTCCTGATCCTCGGATGCTGCTGACGCACTGTGCTTTTCTGGCACCACACTCTCGACCATACTCCTGTATCACTTGGGCCATAGGTGTACTGTAAAGAAATTTATCTTAGGGATTCAGGATGCCTTAGGGATTCATCTGGCAGGTTTCTTAAAGCTCAGAAAACCCGGCTAACAATAATGAAGGCAGGCAGTTTCCTAATAATATTGAAATAACATATCCACTTCCAGTGAGAAGATTTTTACTCTTCGCCCTCTCTCCTCTGTTAAAACTGGAAGCCAGCTGGTTCGGTTCCTCATCAGAGTTTTTAACCTTTGACACGACACGAATGCATGCACTTTTGAGAGTTCAGATTCAGCCTCTATCTCCAGTATGATCTTGTATCAATACGATGCTGGCGTTGGAAGTGTTACTATCAGATATTGTCTGCTTCTGTCCCTTAGACAGTACAGAGGCCAGTAGTTAAAAACTTGGCTTGGAGAACAGTGAAATTGATGGGTTGAGCTTAAGGGTGTTGAGGTCTGTCAGGCTTATGGATTTTTATGGGTTTTTTTTTAATTAGGTCCTATACATAAATTAGTCCAGCTGCAAATTGTTAGGACAATCTCAGAGCCAGGCCTGATAGCTCAAGTGTTATCAGATGGGCCTTTAAAATGTTCATCTTGAATTCATGTTGGTGTTAGGTTTGACCATGTTGCTGTCAAAATCTTGTTTCATTTATTTTGTTTATTGTCCATTGTAAAATGTATTCTTGCATTTCACCAAAATATATACGTATTATATTCTCAACAAATCTTTTATTCAAATCTCCCTCAAGCCTTTTTGTGGAACAATCTGAGCTTGTGCAGCTCACTTGATATTAAAACAGAAAATGCTGGAAAGACTCAGCAGGTTTCGCAGCATCTGTGGACAGACAGGAGAATGGAGTTACTATTTCAGGTGAATTATCTTTTATAAGAACTGAGAAAGGATAGGAATGCAGTAGATTTTCAATCAGTGGAAAGGGGGGGCGGGGGAATGTGGAAGAACAAAAGGGAAGATCAGTTATTATGTATAAGATAGGACAGATCAAAGGCTTCACTGTGTAGAAGTGCAAAAGCAAGTCAGAATGTGTAAAGTGAAGAAGCAAAAGATGTAATTACCTGAAGTGTGAATGGTTGAAGTGTAGATGAAAAGTAAAGAAATACATAAAGAGATGAGCAGCACGGTGGCTCAGTGGTTAGTACTGCTGCCTCACAGCACCAGGGACCCAGGTTCAATTCCAGCCTCAGGTGACAGAATGTGTGGAGTTTGCACATTCTCCTCATGGTGCATGGGTGCTCCAGTATCCTCTCACAATCCAAAGATGTTCAGGTCAGGTGAATTGGCAATGCTAAATTGCTCATAGTGTTCAGTGTGTGAGTTGGGATAAAGTTAGAGGGATGGGTTCCTCTCTGGAAGGTCGGTGTGGACCTGTTGGGCCAAATGACCTGTTTCTCTACACTGTAGAGACTCTACTATGTGATTAAAAAGGAGAAAAAACATCTGTAAAAGCACTGAAAGCAAAACCCATCTATAACAGGACAGGACAATGGGCAGCAACTAGAGCTAAGTAACTTCGTTGCTGATGCCATTGAGTACAGGATTTGGGATGTTATGTTGAGGTTGTACGGATGTTGGTGAGGCTGCTTTTGTGTCCCGTTCCGGTCTCTCTGTTATAGAAAGGATATTATTAAGCTGGAGAAGGTTCAGAAGAGATTTACCAGGATGTTGTTGGGAATGGAGGATTTGAGTTAGAAGGAGAGGCTGGGACTTTTTTAACTGGAGAGTTGGTTGAGAGGTGTCCTAATTAAGATTTATAAAATCAGGAGGGGCACAGACAAGGTGAATGACTGATGTCTTTTCCCTAGGATGGGGGATTTCAAGAATTGTGGGCATATTTTAAAGTAAGAGGAGAAGGGTTTAAAAAAGACATGGGGGCAATTTGTTTTTACACAGAGAGTGGCTCATGTATAGAATGAAATTCCAGAGGAAGTAGTGGATGTAGGGACATTTACAACATTTAAAAGATATTTAGGTAAGTACATGAATATGAAACATTAGGAGTGATATGGGCCAAGTGCAAAGCAGTTTGGGATAATGGTCGGCATGAACTATTTGGGTCAAAGGCTCTGTTTCCATCCTGTATTACTCTATAACTCTATAACTGGAAAGCACCAGGGAGCAAAGTGACTGAAAATCTGGAACAGTGTGGACACCAGTCCGAGGAAAGAGACATCCTGAAACAAACTCTACCACGATCAGAATCTCTGAAGCACATGGAAAGCCCACTACCATCCAGGAAGTGACAAGAGTGATGTAGATCGTTAACCAGATATAGGCGTGCTTTGGGAATAGCTGCTAAAGAAGGACCAGGATAATATCCTTCTCTATGCAATCAGTAGCCTAGTCATGGCAGGATATCAATGAAAAACTGTCCATCTGAAGATGTCATTGGGGCTTTTGGCACTTAATAAACACACACAAAAACTGGAAGAGAGCTGAGAATCCTTCATTAATGATCCATATCAATTAGCAGACAATTAAGAATGTGGAACTCTGAAAGGTGACCTAAATTGAGTTCATATTGTAGTCAGAGATTTGGAAGAAAATGGAGCACAAAGATATTCCCACTGAAACTCTTGAGTTCCAATCCTGCATGAAGTCAGGATATTATAAGTCATTTGCTGCAGCCAAAAGAATTAATCTCTAAAACACAAGAAACACACCTGACCAAGAAACATTCAAATATTTGTAGAAACAAATATCAATGAAATAACCTTCTTTTGGAGAAATAATAGAATCCAAGGGAAATCATTGTATTGGTGACATTAAAGTAAATGGGAATAAAACAAATTTCAAGTCAGACACTAGGGCAAGTGCATCAATACTTCCAAACACAGAAAACAAGATGTCCTTCAGCCACCCACTATTTAACTCCAGGGACCAGGAAACATTCAACTTAAAATAAAATGTAGTTGACTGTGACACTGAAGTATAAAGGAAGGGAAATCAGAACAACCTTATACACAGGTCAAAATCAAGAGATTTTGTTATTAAACTAGAAAGCTTGAACAGATCTGTGATTTATTCTAATCTATGACAAATGGGAAAGCCCTTGGGATAACAACAAGGATTCTGAGCCGTATTCCCAAAGTTGTTTCTCGTCCTTGGAAAACGAAGAACACTTTACTGTATTCCCTGGAGGTCAGTTGGTAGACCTATATGTTTGTGCCCTCCAAGGGAAAGTCCAGTTTTGAAGAAAGTAAAGCTCGGAATTGAATCATTAGAGAATGGTTTCTTCAGTGTTAAAGTCAATGCATTGGTGTTCAGGCATGGTGCCGGGCCCAAAACCGACCTGCTCACTTCCACTGTATGTTCACATCACATCATAAAACAAAGCAGCAAAGAGGGAAATCTAATGGTTGCATCCACAGATGAGACTCTGGTGACTGTAGCAAAAAAAACACCATTTCACAAAACATGACGCTCAGAGAGTTTTTAGCAATGATCTCTGGAAGAAGAATCCACGCTCCTGTCAGCATTTATCATACTCTTTCGATGTTTTAATTATTTAAATCTTCCATATTTTTGAAAGAACAATGTAGTCAGGCAGAAGGCTGGAAGATCATAGCAAGTCAGGCAGCATCAGGAGGTGGAGAAGTCGATGTTTCAGGTGCAACTGTTCTTCAGGGCTTGACAAGCGTCATAGAAGAACTCAAAGGGGTTATCTCTTAGATGGGTGGCATTCTAATTCATGGTTCAACCGTGTCTAAACATAATGAAAGCTACGTTCAAAACTGCACAGGTAACAGGACTTAGTCTGAGTGAAAAATGAATCACAACAAGTTAGCTAGCATCCAAGTTCAGGAGGTCAAATATTTCAAAGGGAATAGAGTTTAAAAGTAAGGAGGTTTTGCCAAAGTGATGCAAGATACTAGTCAGACCACAGCTGGAATACTGTGAACAGTTTTGGGCCCCTTGTCTATTGGAGTCCAAAGAAAGTTCATTAGCCTGAGGAGAGGCTGAGTATGTTGGGCCTGTAGTCATTGGAATTTAGAGGAATGAGAGGTAAATTTATGGAAATGTAGAGGACTTGACAGAGTAGATGTGGAAAGGTTGTGTCCCCTTGTGGGAGAGTCTAGGACCAGAGGGCATAATCTCAGAATCAGAGGTTGCACATTTAAGGCAGAAATAAGGAGATATTTCTTCACTAAGAGGGGAGCGAATTTGTGAAATTCTTTATCCCAGAGGCTGTCAAGACTGGTAAGTAAATATGTTCAAGGCCAAATTAGCCAGATTGTTAATCAGTAAAGGAATCAAGAGTTATGGGAAAAGGCAGAAAAATGGAGTTGAGGATTATCGGTTGAATGGTGGAGCAGATCTCATAGCATGGTGGAGCAGACTCAGTGGGTTGAATGGCCTACTTCTGTTCCTATGTCTTATGGTCTTATTGTTTACCATCAAATCTTTGGGACATATCATTCATGCAATAAGCATCAGGGCTGATCTGCAAAAGGCCAAAGCCCCATCAAAGTTTGCTCACCATTCTGTAATGCCAGAAAAGTGCACAGAATCATGGGAATAGTTAACTGAGTTAGAAAGGTAAAATGAATGGGATCCTGGACTCTTATTATAGCAAGACTAAGAATAAGGTGGCACTTTATGTCAAAGGAAGCAGTTGCCAAATGAAACTGTTGTAGGTCACATTCTTGTATTAAAGAAACTCTCCTCTCACCCTGGGTATGGTGTGATCTTAGTACTGACCTTACAGATCAATTCATAGGTGGCTTAAAGAACAATAAATAGAATACAAGCTTTTGTGCAAAGTCTATTAGCAGATGAAGAGGGAGGCCTATGATAGGGTAGCAGCCATAGGAATGGTGGAAAGGGATAGTTATTTTCCTGACCCAGCAGGGGAGAAGCCCCATGGGATTTCAACATGATCCAGCCCACGGCAACCAAGTTCCCAGCAACACAGTGAAGTTTAGATGCTAGCATTACTAAGAAGTCACCAACTATTTAAATGCCCCCATCATGTTCAGTCAAAGTGCCATGCCTGCAGGATTAAAAATCATCAAATGTCATGTGGGACTGTAAACATTAACGGAAGAAAGATTAATGGTGTAGGTTGGGGTAAAGTTCCACAGCCAAATGCCAAGACAAGATTGTGGTGGATCTAAAACCAGCTCAGCAGTGCCATAAATTCTCAAACGTACATATGATGGGTACAGAAGTTGACATTATTGAGCAGGAAAAAGTGTACTCAGCCAAGCAGCATATAGCAATAAGAGTAATAAAGCTGAAGGGAAAACTTCAGTGCCTGGAGTCAAATGTTAGAAACTCACAATTTATTTTTATCATTAATCCAGGTATAGCAGTGAGTATTATCTCAGAAGGTGTATACAACAAATCCCTCAGTTACATTACCTCATACAAAACTATTGCACTGCTGACTATTTATCCCATTAACTGCTTTGCAGTGTTGAATCAAGATAGTGTTAGAATGGAATATACTACTGCATTCTATTACTCATCATTGGTAATAATTCTCATATTAGGAAAGAATTTACTGAAGTAAACATGGTTAAACTTAAGTGAGTTCTTTACAGAAGATATCAGCAAGAGTATATCTGACAATGAGAAAGTGCAAAAAGCTGTCTTCAAGCAAACAGAACCAAACGATGACAATAGCATCAGCATGATATAAATATTGTAATTCAGCAGATTATGCAAATGATCATATAATGTCATTTATTTCAAGTCACTGATTTATGTTTGAATTATCTTCCATACACAAATAACATACCAGCTTCTGACAGATAAATTAATGAAGACCATGTAAGGATATGGTGTCTTAAAGTGCTCAATTATGTCATGAGTGGCTGGTGTAAAGAGAGTGATGGTAAGAAATTGCAGGTGTGTTTCTCATGTGGAAATAGAACAAGGCAGTTTCTTATGAGGGTTAAGGATCATTATTTCGCCAACATTTCGAGCAAGACTGTTAAAGAAACTTTGTTAGATCATGTCTGTATGAAAGCACCACAACAAGAAGTCTTTTGTACCGAAAAGGGATAGAGATAGAGTCGTAGAGTCATAGAGAAGTGCAGCACAGAAACAGGTATTGAATAGTTGGTGTAAAGTTGTGATGTACATCCCTCATTGAGAAATGGTTCATCCAAGGCCCTTTTAATTCCACAGCCAACACACAATAAAGTCATGAGATTGAATATGTGTCTTTGAGATGGAAGGGATAGAGCATCTTGTTTTGGTCAACATTTCTATGAAGCAATAACTGTTGAGTCTTTGCCTAATATCACAAGTGCCAAAATTATTAAGGTTTTCGGAGGTTGGTTTGCAATTATGGGATGGCAGAGTGTTAGATAATGATTCACAGTAACATCAAGCACACACTGATACTACCATATCACCCTGTGTTGAATAATACTCGAGAAAGAATTGTATAGATTGTGATGTAAGTTTTGCAAAAGTATTTGATGACAAACTAGGTAGTAATTTTGATGTTTCTCTTCTATACAGACTGGACAATTTTCTGTTCTCTTGAATAAATCCACATGGTCCACATCTCAAATTGGGGTTTAAACATACTGCTAGACCAAAGTTTAACTTGCTTAAGCCTGATTTAAGAGAATAACAATAGAGAGTAAAGGTACACTCTGATACAGCAGGTATGAAATGTAGAGAGTTTGCTGCTGGTCATGGTGTAAAATCACTGTGCTGATCAATGTGTGATTGAAGTTATTGTGAAGGGTTAGGTGTAATCACATGTATACTGAAGACTGGAGAGACAAACCATTAGTGTAACCTTGTAGATCATTTACTTGAAAGAGGAAGCTAGGCAAAGGGAGAACAGGAAAGGTAAAGGTACTGATAATCTGAATTCCTTCAGAAGTCTAAAATCAAAGTCAGAAAGTAAGTGAACGTAAAAAGGAAACTGAAGTTTACCAGTGCTGCAGAATTGACAAGTAGGGCGAATGATGTTAGGATCTTTGATGAAGATTAATTGATGTTACGGTCTCAAACATTAAGTGGCATTCATAGTCAAAACCAGCGTTCAAATTTGACACCATTAAAGATGTTGAGAGAACAGAGTTGAATTAAAAGAAATGAAAGGAGATATCCAGACCAAGAGAAAAAAAAGGCAGGTAGGTTTACTGGAAGGAGGAAGGAAGAAGAAATAAGTTCTTCTTCCCATTATTTCTTGTGAAATGATATGCTTGTTAGAATCCCTACAGTGTGGAAGCAGGCCGTTCAGCCCATTAAATCACACTAACCCGAAAAAGAACATCCCGTCCAATCCTGCAACTCCACATTTCCCACAGCTAACCCACCTGACCTGCACACAATGGGCAATTTTGCACTGTCAATCCACCTAGCCTGCACATCCTTGGACTGTCAGAGGAACCCTGCACAGACATGGGGAGAATGTGCAAACTTCACACCATCACCTGAGAGTGGAATTGAACCTAGGTCCCTGGTGCTGTGAGGTTATGATCGATTTACACACAAGAAAAAAGTTTACCTCGATATCTGTGTGTGCGTCATGGTGGCTCAGTGACTAGTATGCCATGAGGCAGCAGTACTAATCCCTGAGACACCATGCCGCGCACACAGTTATTGAGGGAAACTTCTCTTTTTACGTCAAAATCAATCATATAGATTTTGGTTGCAACCATATTAAACACAAATGAGCAACTGAAGTGTTAAATTTGAAGTTTTGCTGATGTTAGTTCAGTTACAGTGCATTCCAGGAACTTACATAATATTTCAGTTGTTTTTTTAAATGTGGAGGGTATGTAATAAATTGCAATTGGTCGAGCATTTTATCTTATTGCCCTACCTGCAGCCATCTTTGTTCGAAATATGCGACTAAAATTACTCAATAATGTTTTTGGCTGGGTCCACATGTTAACACAGAAAAAAAGTCAATTAAGCAGCATTCGTTTGTTCCCATGGATTTGCAGCATGATCCTTTCCGTGTACATGCTGCGCAGCTACATTTTTATGGTACTTTTATGATTCATGGCCATTGTCACATCTCCTCAGATGTACAGTAATGGAAGCTGCAAATTCACTTCCTTGTGGCTGGGGCTGTGATATTTCACGTCAATAATGGTGGCTGAGCTAAGGATAACACGCAAATTTGTAGAACAGGCATTGGAAGATTGAAAATAAAAACAAATCAAAGTAATCAGCATTAACAGATAAATGAAGAAACAAGATGACAATCATTTTATAACTGGTTGTTTAGACTGGTCCTGTATTTCCTTGAATGGAGAAGAAAAGGAGATAATTTAAGTGACATGTTTAAGATCATTAATGGGATAGATAGAAAGAAACTGTTTCCTCTCTGCTTGAGCACAGAACAGGGTCATGACCTTCGAGTTGCACCATTCAAGTGTGACCTCATAAAATACCTTTTTTGTGCAGGTGGCACAGTGGTTAGCACTGCTGCCTCACAGCGCCAGAGACCTGGGTTCAATTCCCACCTCGGGCAGTTGGCTGGGTGGACATTCTCCCCGTATCTGCGTGGGTTTCCTCCGGGTGCTCCGGTTTCCTACTACAGTCCAAAAATGTGCAGGTTAGGTGAATTGGCCATGCTAAATTGCCCGTAGTGTTAGGTGAAGGGGTAAATGTAGGGGAATGGGTCTGGGTGGGTTGCTCTTCAGAGGCTCGGTGTGGACTTGTTGGGCCGAAGGGCCTGTTTCCACACTGTAAGTAATCTAATGATTTTGAAAACAGGTTCATGGAATTTTCAAAGTAATGCTTGGTGTATTTTGGTCAAGGTTAAAGATTAAGAAACCAAGGTGGGTGGATAGAGCTAAGATACGATTAGTGAGGGCCTAATTGAATGTTGGGGTTGAGTCGTCAATTGGCTTCCTGTTATTGCCATATGTTCCACTGAGGATTCTATAACTCAGACTGGGATCAAAGGTTACTTTACTGCAAACCAGCATTCTCAGAAAGAGGTGAAATGCTGGAAGTATAAAAACATAACAAAAGTTCTGGAATAACTTTGAAAGCCAGGCAGCATCTTTGAAGAGAGAAGTGATAGATTTCTGATGTTTCAGAATTAGAGGATGTTACAAGTTAACAGCTTTGAAGCAGGTGGTGGAGAGAGGGGAATCTTAAGAAAAAAGGAGAGATCTGTGATTGTATGGTCATGGAGTATGTTGCAAAGTAAATGGTTGTGATAAGAAGATTTAGAGCTAACTAAATGTGCCAAAAGATGGTTGAATCAGTAGATTGATGTGAGTTCAACTCCATGTTCCTACTCCCAGAGGATTTGTAAATTATTCTGTTTCCAAAAACCTGAAAAACTCTTCAACATGGATCCTGTCATGAGGTTCATGTAGCTCTCTTGTTAAATAAAATTCTCAAGCTCAAAGAGATTCAAAGGTTGCTGACCTCAGCAGAAAAATTGTTCTGGTTGCTATGTGAACAGATTCAGAGACATGTACTTCTTAAATACTTAAGAAATAAAGTATAAATATCACTTCCCATCATAAAATTGCACACTTCTGGCCCATAATCTTTGATTTTAATACCACTACACAGAGTATCTGGAACAATTTATTTGATAGGCGAGAGTCCCTTTAATTTCCTCAGTTATGCAGGATCCCATGAACTTGTTGGTGCCACAGTTTGAAGTGACAGCTTGATCTAATGGAATGTCATTAACTTACAATTTACAATAAAATGAGAATTCCCACACGAGGAAGCTGCCAGTGAGTGACAAATCTGTATTAAGCCAACGTTCATATATTTTAAAATACAGTTACTTGTGCAAAATTACATCCATCTCTGTGTTTTCAATTTGTGTACATTTAAATTGCACTTTCCTCTTAATGGCATAAATTTTAATAAAAAAACCAATTTCTTTTATTAAAGCCATAAATTTGTCTTCTGTGCTTTGTTTTTAAAGAGGAAGAGAGGGATGAAAGCAAACAGCAATTTTTATTGGATTCTGACAGATCTGACGTGTGTAGACGGAATTGTGCGTTTCTTCTCTTCAATAATAATACAAAGAGTGATCATGTTGGGACAGTCCAGATCATAACCTCTGACTCTTGGTGAGCAATGCCAAAGGAGGTCCATCATGCGGAATTAATGCGACTGCACAGTTTCTCACTAAGGAACATATCAATCTCCTGTGCTGAGAAGCAGAAAGGAATGAACTTTGCCTCTGGCTGTACTCTGAGAAGTTCTCGCTCCAGCTCATAATCAATTCATACTAAATAAATCAATTTTGGAAATGACAGTCCCAGCCTGTGGAATGAAAGCGATGCAAAATGTTAGATATGACAGATCAATGAAGCTGCAGTCTTGTCCTTTGTTCGAGTAATCTCACTTAATTGCCACTGCTAAACTATAGAAGGCAAACAAACAGCGCAGAGCACCTACACACAATGAACTCATCTGCACGGAGAAATTTTCTAATTCATCTTAAATTGAGATTGCTAAGGTTATTCAGGGCCCAATTGTTTCTGCCTCATCTCCTGCGAATAGCAATTTTCTCTCTCGCTCTCCCATCAGCCTAACTGATAATTATCTGCAATTACTTGGCAAGAAGTCCTGGGTTTTGTCCGGTTTGAGTTGTCAATCTGTATAAAAGATCTGAAAGTGGTAAGGAAACCTTAAGCATTCCTTGGTTGGCCTTGTTGAGAGATACACCACTTACCTGGGCTGACCCACTGTACCATAGGCTCACAGAATGTTACTGCATGAAATCAGGCAATTTGATACATCAAGTCTTTGTCAATAATAAAAACAGAAAGGGCTGAAAAAAACCAGCAGGTCTGGCAGTATCTGTTGAAGCATGTTTACATTATATTGCAATTCTGCAACATACAATTTGAAATGCTCTGGAATATACATTTAGAAATTCTATGAATAAAGTGCTCTTTAGATCTTCTGCACGTCACTATTTGTAACTACTTCGAGTTACTTCTAGCAGGCTGTCACATCATCACACACTTGTCTGTCTTCTACCATCCTCATGTATCCACTATAGCTCTTCTGCAAACACTTTATGTTTTGCATCATCCAATTATGCCAAGGTTGACTCATTTTCTACTGGCCACCTCTTTGCCCTCTAGAATAAATCTCTGTAGCTTTTCAGCTCTAATCAAATGGACGTAACATTGATACTTTATTATTAGACATTAATTTTTAGACTTCTCTTTGCTCTTGCAAATTTCTTGTAATTTCAAGCAAGTCTTCATTTGTCTTGCAATCTGTATATGGAATTTTAAGCTTTTTTCTTGTTACAAGTTTCAGTTTTCTTGCTGTAAACACAGCCTCTATCCTCACAAAATTACTTATGGTTGCCTCCATCCTTTGGACTTCAGCGTTGTATTTGCTGTCTTCTGATATCATTTGTTGTAAATAGACAAACATATCACTTGTTCCAATATGACACCATCCACTTCAATCATCACACTTCTTTTTACTAATTTATTCTTTCTAACTAACCTTGTTCTAGTCTTTTTGTTGTTCACACACAGTCCATATTCTATGCTTCTTGAGATTACTTGATCATAATATTTTGGAGGGATTCTTCTCACATTGTATTGTCAGTGGACACGTTTTTGTGTTCTAGTCTTGTAAATGATCCCCCTGCAAGGACATCTGATGCTGTGACCATTTGTTCTGTGTACAGATTGAATCATTTTGGTAACAGAACATAGCATTAACATACATGTCCTTTTACTTCAAATATGTCTGATTGTTCTTCTTCTAGCCTGATACTCATTATTTGGTCCCACTGCTTTACTGTCAACATCACATTTCAGCTGTATGTCCATTAACAAGCTGATAAACTGGGTCAAACATTTTTCATTGCCTGTGAAGCATACATAAATGTTTTTGTTACTTCTGTCGGATTGGGCAAAATCTCCATTATCTAAAATACTAGACAAGACTCTGGAGTTTTCTGATGTTTAAAACACTGGGCAGAACCCTGGACTCAGGCTGCAGCAACAACACAACAAAGCCAGCAAATGGGGATTTCTGTCTGGGACAATTGTACAGGCTGGAATTCCGATTTACACCTCCACTCTAAAAGAACAATCAACCAAACCTAATAGACTCTAGCCTGAGACATGTTTTTACACCTTGGGTTACCCAACACAGACAGTATGGGGTCTACAGAGATACCAGACATTGATCTGCCTATATTGCTCGCAAGACAAAGCTTTTTACTGTGCTTCGGTACACATGACAATAAATTCAATTCAATTCAAATCAATTCAATTCAATTCAACTTCAATCAACTTCAGAAGGAGCACCAGAAACACACTAGAAAGCACAGATTTGGTGTGAAGATAAGGGGTCCACAATCTGAATAATTGCAGGCCTTGCTCTCACCTGAAACAGAATTGCAGCAGCCATCTTCTGAGAAATCCAACAGCGAATTCCAGTAGCCATTTCCAGGAGCGATCCTCAGCCGAACTTCCAGCAGCTACTTTCTAAGAGCTAACTCCAGTGGCTATTTTCAAGGCCAATCTGAAAGAACTATCGGAGACAATTCCAAGAACGTTCTGGGAGCTTCTGAACAAGAGCTACCAGGCAGAGGCCTGTTCAAAACCAGGGGATCCAACGGCAATGACAATGACCACGACCAGCAGATCCAAGAACTAACAAACTCCGAAAACCAACCGACCTGACCGACACCACAAGGCCTCAGACACGTGAAACCTGGCCCCCCAAAACCAGCAGAAAGTAAAGAAAATCAGGTACTTACCCGATAGATTCACCACACATCTTACCGCATCTGCAGACTCAACCCAAACTCAAAAGCCTATGCACACCGAAGTCTTCATCCAGGCTCCAGCTACGGCAAGCAGGAACAGCCAAGCGTATCTCAAAACCACATTTTCCTCAGTGATGAGGAAGACCCCAAATTTCCAACCTAGCTAGCAGGGAGGGGAAGGCAGGTGGTCACAGTGCATTGGGCCCTCAAGGGTGAGAAGCCTGACTAAAGTTTCTGTAATTAAAGCTATGTTTTTAAAGGTTCTAATAGGACTTAATCAAGCTAATAGTGTATTTGATAGTATTACTCTCTTCTGTATAGTTGATTGTGTCAATTTTCCTGCTTATTGCATTTACTGATATTTTCTTGCATTATATTTACCTTTTGTATTTTAAATAAACACAGAGATGTTTTGGTCCTGAGACACCTGTCTACTGCCTTCTTCATTTCACATTCCGTAAATAAGTCCAGTGTCTAGAACCAGGGATCTGAGGTGATTTGAACCACTTGAAAATCGGAAAATAACTAATTGTAAACCAGAACCCTGCATTTCTTGACAATTATCAAAGATTGATTTTATTTAAATATTATACATCTTTTTCCTACTTCAGGCATTAATCCAGACCAAATTTCACTAATCCCTGCTTCAAATGTGATATTATTTCTTTCCATTATGATTTTGAAGATTGCTTTAATGAGATGGCTCATTAAGCTAATTGTTCTAAAATTATTATACTTCATTTCTTTAGGTTTCTTAGTAACTTAAATGACAAATGTTTTAAGTCACTTGGAATGTATCCATTGGTACTTATGTGATTGCCAATTTCTGTTATCACTTCTATTGATGCTTATCCAAGGAATTTCAGATATTCAGTGGTTACTTGATCTATGCCTGGAGCCTTTTCTGCACTCATAATTTTCAAGCCATTTTAAGCTCTGCTATGATATGTTTTATGTATTTTTTGTCCCTCTATCTTGAAGGATCATATGATTTGGTCCACGATTATTCATCATTTACATAAATGATTTGGATAAGAATTTAGGAGATATAGTTACTTAGTTTGCAGATGACACTAAGATTGATGGTATAATGGACAATGAAGAAGGTTTTCTGGGAATGCAGTGAGATCTTGATCAACTGGGCCAGTGGGCTAAGGAATGGTAGATGGAATTTAACTTAGAGGAATGCAAGGTGTTGTGTTTTGGTAAGGCAAACCAGGGAAGGACTTACATAGTTACTGGTAGGGCCCTGGGGAACGTTATAGAACAAAGAGATCTAGGGATACAGGTTCATAGCTCCTTGAAAATGGAGTCACAGGTAGATAGGATGATGAAGAATGCTTTCAGCATGTTTGCTTTAATCGGTTAGCACATTGAGTATAGGAGATGGGAAATGTTGTTGCATAGGTACAAGATGTTGGTGAGGCCACATTTGGAGTACTACGGCCAGTTCTCGACACCCTGCTATAGAAAATATATTATTAAACTAGAAATAGTGAAGAAAACATTTATTAGGATGCTATCTGGACTGGAATAATGGCAGGTTGGATAGGCTGGGACTTTAATCTCAGGAACATAGGAGATTGAAGGGTGACCTTAAAGAAATCGATAAAATCATAAGAGGCATCAATAAGGTAAATAGCTGACAGCTTTTCCCGATGATAGGGAGTCGAAAACAAGAGGGCATAGGTTTAAGGTGAGAGGGGAGAGATATAAAAGGGTCCAGAGGGGCAAATACTTCACACAGAGGATGGTGAGTGTCTGGAATGGGCGGAGAGAGGTAGTAGTGGAAGTGAGAACAATTTCATTCTTTAAGAAACATTTAGAGACATACATAGATGGGATAGATATGGAGAGATATGGACCAAACACAGGCAAATGAGGCTAGTTTAAATTGTGAAAATTGGGTGCGCATGGGCAAGTTGGGCCGAGGGGCCTGTTTCTATGCTGTAGACCTCTATGACTCCATGGCTCTATAGGTCCCCACTCTCATTTGCTGAGATCATGGTTGATCTGATCATCCTCAATTCCATTTTCTTGCCTTTTCTACTCAACCCTTGATTCCCTTATTGATTAAAAATCCATCAGTCTCAGCCTTGAATATACCTAATGACCCAGCCTCAACAGCCTGCTGCATTAAAAATTCCACTGATTCACGAGCCTCTGAGAGAAGAAATTCTTCCTCATCTCTGGTTTGAATATGCAATCTCTTATTTTGAGATGATACCCTCTGTTCCTAGACTCTTCCACAAGGGGAAACAACCTTTCTGCGCTACCCTGTCATGTTCCATACGAATCCTGTATGTTTCAATGCCTTCAATTTTCTAAATTCCAATGATTATCTGCTCAATCTCTCCAATCTTTTCTCATTAGATCATTCCTCCATTCCTGGTGTTATATTGCTGGAACTACTTCAAGTGGATAGTTTTCTTTTCGGTCACTTAAATCAGGGGCTTCCCACCATCAAATTATTTTCTTGACAAAATTATATAAGTTTCTCTCCGTTTTCATTTCGTGATCTATGTAGGCTTCTCATGTTCTTTCACAACCATAACATTTTGTTGCCTATTCCAGTTACCACAATCCATTGATTTGACTTGATCATAATCCTTTCGGAGTTCACCATAGCATGTTGCATTTCCTGCTCACTTAGCATGTGATCCTTGTCCAGCTGACCGGATTGTTACCATCATATTTCTGCAAGTCCTAAAAGTTAGTACAGTGTCTGTCCATCATCTATATGTAGCTAACAAGCTTTCCTGCGTGATATATTTCTCATGTGCTATTTTTCAAGAAACGTCTTCTTCCATTGAATGTAATGGGAATCAGAAGCTGGCCTCATTCAATTTGTCGGAAATTTGTTGTGCAATGGCCTTTTTTTCCCTATCACTATCAGCAACAAAATTGCCACATAGGGCCTAACCTCTTCTTTGTATCTACTATTCTTTGAAATGACACTCCACAACTAATTATGTAGCTTGTACTGTGTAAGATCCCAGACTCTTCATAAGGGTCTAACCATGAACCAGACACCTTGCTAAACCCCACCTTCTGAGACCTTGTCCTACTAATTTATTAAGGTCTTCTGCCTCTATTTCCATTCAAAGTCTTTCTGCACTTTCAAAAGAAAACATATCCACATTACATCAGACAAAGCCAAGGGGCCTTTATGTAGTTTTGCACAGTTGCCAAGTCTGGATTAGATTTATTTATTTAATGTATTGTTTCTTATACCTCGGTACAATAAAAAGTGGATTACTGGCTAGGGCTGCTGGTTTGTAGACAAAGTGAGGACCCATAGACTGGCAGTTAGCATTACAGAGAGGAGAAATTAGGAAAGAAACTGGTGGCAGGTAGTTAAAGACCAAATTAGATTCATTGGAGCTAATTGGAATTTGTTCTTGCTCTACTACGGAGAAAGGAGCTAATTGTTCTATGAGTCTCTAGGGGTAGTTATGGTCTTTTCTATTCTAAAAAATTAACATGTTGGACAAATTAATGATAAAGTTAATAAAACATACAAAAGGCAGCTTAAGTAAATAAATAATGTAATGAATAACTAAAAGAGGAGAAAGTGAGGACTGCAGTTGCTGGAGATCAGGGTTGGAGAGAGTGGTGCTGGAAAAGCACAGCTGCCAGGCAGCATCCAAGGAGCACCGAGAGTTGATGTTTCAGGCATAAGCCCTTCATTAGGAATGAGGCTTGTTGGCCAAGGGGGCTGAGAGATAAATGAGAGGGGGGTGGGGGCTGGGGGCAAGGTAGCTGGGAAAGCGATAGGTAGATAGAGGAAGGTGGGGTGAAAGTGATAGGTCAGAGAGGAGGGTGGAGCAGATAGGCAGGAAGGAAGATGGACAGGTAGAATCATTCTAGGGGACATGCCGAGTTGGAAGATTGGGACTGGGATAAGGTGGGGGAAGGGGAAATGGGGAACCTGGCGAAATCGACATTGATCTCGTTTAGTTGGGAGGGTCCCAAGACAGAAGATGAGGTGTTCATTTTTATTGATGGCAGCGATGTGTCAAGAGTGCATCATGTGGAAGCTCCTGGATACCACTGTGATCCAGGGTAAACATGACAGCATTAAATCGCTTGAAGTTTGAGCAACTTTATTGAAGAGTTTGTGTGATGGAGCAGATGCTGTGATTCAGGGCGAGGGATACTTTTCTACCAGGAAACAGTCAGATAATTTAGGCTGGTGTCTTCTGATTTGGTGAGTGATCAGAGATAGAAGGATGTGATTGCAAATGAGGCAGTAAGAGGACCTGAGGGCAGGAGTGTCAGCCTCAGCAATTGTGCAGTAGGTTTGAGGTTCTGTCACCTGTTTCAAAGAAAGAGGTGCTGCAGGTGGATGTTCAAAGTGACCATGGAACCGTGGGACAGGAATCCATTCAAGTGGGCAGAGTAACAGAACATAGTAGTAATAGGAGTGAATGGGATTGATATCGTTCTCTGCAGCAAGGAAGTCACTTGTACCTCAGTACAGGAAAAAGCTGTTTTGCCTGCACATTGCCAGGGCTTGAGACAACTGCTCAGGCATCTGTAGTGAGAGGGGAAGGATTCAGTGATCCTGGTCCGTGTAAATACCTACGACATAGGTAGAGCTAGGAAAGAGGTTCTGCATTGGGAGTATGAGGATCGAGGCACTAAATTGAAAAACAGAATTGCAAAGATTATAATTTCTGGATTACTACCTGAGCCATGTGCAAATTGGCATTAGGTACATAAAATTAGAGAGGTGAATACATGTATGAAAATCCTGTATGGAATAAGTGAATCACGGGAAAGAGAGGGCTGGACTGTTTGGATAACCCAGACTAGAATTCTGCACAATAGCTGCACACTTAGAAAGACTCGAGGTAACTGGGAAGAGTTAGTATAGTTTTGTCAAAAGAAAATTGTGTTTATTTAAATTATTTAAAGTAATCACATATGCTGTGGGTAAAGGAAAGTCTGAAGAGGTACTAGACTTAGATTTCCAGAAGGCATTTGATAAGGCAGCACATCATAGGTTATTGCAGAGAACCAAAGCTCATGATGTAAGTAGAATATTGGTTGGCTGGCAGAAGGCAGAGTGTATGCATAAATAAGTCTTTATCTGATTGACAGGATGAAACAAGTGGAGTCCTACAGGGGGTCCGTGCTGGGAGCTCAAGCTTTTACAAGTTATATGAGTCAGCAAAGACATGGTAGCTAAATTCACAGACTAAAGCCAAGATAGGCAGGAACGTATGTTGTAATGAAGACAAAACTATTGCAGCTGCATTGGGAAGTTGAATGAGTGAGCAAAAACAAAGATAGTATGTAATGTGTGAAAGTGTGAAGTTTATTTCGCAGGAAGAATAAAATAATGCTCAGTATTGCTTTAACCAGAAAAGACTGAAATTCTGAGGTGCATAGAGATTTCAGTGTTCTGGCATGAATCTTAACACGTTAGTCTTCAGGTTTAGCACATAATCAAGAATACTATTAGCATTCTTTCTTTATTATGAAAGAAATGGTATCATAAAAGTAAGGATATAGTGCTTCAGTTATCCACAGCTTTGGTGACACCATATTTCAAAATCAGTGTGAAATTTTGGTCTCCATATTTAAAGGAGGGGGTAAATGCATTGGAGGCAGTTCAGAAGAGGTTTACCAGATTGATCTTCAGAATGATTGAGTTGTCTTATGCGGATAGGTTGGACACGCTGGCTTTATTTCTGCTTGAGTTTAGAAGAGTGAAGAGTTACTTGACTGAAGTATATAAATTATGGTTTTGACAAGGTGAATATGGAAAGGGTGTTTCCTCTTGTGAATCAGTTCAGAACTATAGGGACTGTTTTAACATCAGAACAGAGGAGAGGAGAATTATTTTCTTTCAGCAGATTGTGCAAGTTTGCAACTCTCTGCCTCAGAAAATGGTGGAGGTAGATCTTCTAATATCTTTTAACACAGAAGTAGATAGATGTTTGTTAGGCAGAAGAATCAAAGATTATCAGGCATAGATAGAAACTTGGAATTCGAAACACAAATGGACCAACCACAATCTAACTGAAGGACAGAGCAAGCCTAAAAGGCCAAGTGATTTACTACTGCTCCTATTTCAAATGTTTGTAACCAACTACTTAAGTAAAAATTGGACAGTTGAGGTACACCACATTTCTACATCCCTTTGACATGGGTATTGTAGCTTGAAACGAGATCAAAGCTACCAGGTCAACAAACATTTTCTGTTTAATGTCTACATATTACCCATGAAATTTTGGAGAGACCAAAATTTGAGGAGCCCATAGACTTGAGGGAAAATAGAGGAACAGCGTGTCCACCGTGCCAACAGAGTCTACTCAACCAATCAGGCCCATGCTGCCTTTCTGCAAGAACAATGTGACTAGTCCCAGTCACCCTGCCTGCAATTCCTTTCCCTTCAGGACCTGATCCAATGCCCTTTTGGAAACAACGAGTGAATCTGACTCCTTTTGGATGGTATATTCAAATACAGGAGTGGCAAGGACATGAAGATATTTGAAAACCAGGGGGTGGAGAATTTTAAAATACAAACATTGCTTAACCAGAGTAGCACAGATTGCTGACTTACAAAGAGGTTGTTGACATGGAGAAGGTTACGTTGTAAGTACATTCATATGTTGAAGTCTGGTCATTCCTTGAGGTTGCGGTTACAAGCACATTAAAAAGAATGGGGCACTCTGTTGTATATCTGACCCATACCTTAGGTATACTTAATTTATGGCCACGGTTAATGTAAGATTATAGACGTTTTATACACTGTACCAAAAAGAATGGAAAACAGATCTCTCCTCTTGCAATGTCCCTGGGTTTCATAAAATTCACAATGAGACAAAAGCTGCACATCTGTGAGTGCAATAAACAGGAAATGGAAATAACTAACTGAAGTAATAAAAGGTTTCATGAAATGTTAGAGAACAAATAAAGTGATAAATCATTCAGACAAAACACAATTGAAATTCAAACACAGACTTCCAGAAAACTAAAAATAGCTCTGCACTGAACACAGGGATGAAGTAAATTAGCTAAAGGAATTTAAAATATAAAATCATAGAAAATTAATTTTGGAAATCTTTAAAACAGTGGATTGTTTTAATAAACAATTAGAACTTAATTCTCTTTAAATGGTGATAAATTAGTACTTTCATCCCAATGAGTCATGGTGGTGAATAAAATCACGCTCAATTTCAGCTTTAAGAGATGCCAGCTATCTGGGTGATCACTTCACTTTTAATATAAGAAGCTTGTAATAACACTATTCCATTGTTGCAATAGTTTTGCACAATTGTCTGAAGAAAGGGAGTTTGCTGTTTTTAAAATGAAAAGAAGGTGAAGTCTTTTGTTACACCTCCTAAGACCCAGGGCATGATGTTTACAGTGAAACTAACTGAAATTCAGAAATTCAGGTCCTTAAAGAGTACACAACATCAAGCATGGATTTGGCCCTATGTTTTTCAAAAATATTAGTTTTATTTTTACCAGTTATCATTCGGTCCCTGCACTCAGGGCCACACCGAGATTGAGAGAGTGAATGGGTTGGGTGTTGGGGTAAGATGAAGTCATTGAATCATTGAACTACTGATTAGCTCAGAAGACCAAGCAGAGACATTTTGGTTTAATCTGCCCACTCTGGATCTGCCCCCACCCCTGTTCCTTCTCATGGCTGGTTAGACCAGGCCCTAGAGGATGGCGCCTGACAGTCGTATGGAGATGAAGACATAATCGCAATAATGGAAATAATCTGTCTCCTGACTTCAGCTTCAGACCTGAAAATCTGGCTCCTATTGGCTGCGTTCGCAGATGGAGCCTAGTTCCTCCAGTTAGGTCTCAGAGAAATATTATGGAATAAAACAGAGGAAAACTCGAGAGTGAAGAAACAGTCATTTGACCTAACAAAACTCATCCGCTTAGTAATTTAACTCATATTATGAAATCAGCCCAATTTCAAGTGAATATTTGTCCATCTACCTACTTGAATTGATAGAAATTCTTAATATCTGATTCAAAATTCATTTCATTAATTTAAGCAAATGCCCTCTCAGTGTATTGAAATAATACTCTGAAAGCAACCTCGTGATTAATTAGAGGGGTGAATTCTCTGGCCTTGTTAGTATATTAGAACAGCAAAAGTCTTTTTTGTTGACTGGAAAACTTGGCTGGAGGCTTTTTCCACTTGAAACTTGTGTACATTTAAATGCTGCCTCCCTGGCACAGTTTAAGTCATCTTGTCTCAATAAAAGCCAAACGTTTTGCAATTGATATTGCACTGCAATAGCACACTACTCAAATTAGACTGAGATGTATAAATTGTAGACACTGCCGGAGGTATCTGATCGAAGCCAACATTCTGGACATTGACCAGAAACTGAACTGGAATTGCCATATAAATACAATGGCGACAAAAGCAGGTCATAGGCTAAGAGAATATTGCAGCAAGCATCTCACCTCTTGATTATTCAAAACTTGTTCACCGTCTACAAGGTACAAGTCAGGAGTGAGATGGCATACTCCTCACTTGCTTGGGTGAGTGCAGCTTCGCAACACTCAAGTAGCTTTGGCACCACCCAGGAAAAAGTAATCCACTTGATTGGTGCCACATTCACAAAGAAGCTCTACCTCCACCATCAGTGCTCAGTAGCAACAATTGTATAATCTACAAGTTGCACTGCAGAAATTCACCAATTTTCCTTGGACAGCACCTTCCAAACTCTCAACCACTACCATCGCAAAGGACAAGAGCGTCAGACACATGGGAGCATGATCAACTGTAAGTTCCCTCACTATCCTCACTTGAAACTCTGATCCTAAACCCATTCCTTCAATGTTGCTGGGTCAAAATCCTGGAACTCCCTCCCTCATGAATCTGTGAGTAATCAAATGGACTATAATGGTTCAAGAAGGCAGTTCACCATCACCTTCTCAAGGCTAATGATGTACAGTCAATAAATCCTGGCCTAGCCAATGACACTCACATCCCATGAATGAATGCAAAAAGGAAATGAGGATTTCATTAAAACTTTTGGTTTATGTTCTTTTTCCTACCAAGATCTATTCTCAATTCTGACTGCTTCTCAAAGCTACAGCATGGCAAAAATGTCTAACTCCTTCGCTACCTGGATGAAGTCCTGGCCATCAATGTCTGACATTCCTCTATCTTGCTTGCAACATGAGACATTTCCTCAATCCATTAACTAATCCTAGGATTGGATTTTACCTTGACCTCTGTTTTCCCCAAATAAAACTGTGCTAACAGTTATCACGAGTCTGAAAAGGTTACCACCAATGAAAGCTCTCTTTACTGTATGACTGCAAACTCTGCAAGTAACAAAGTGCCATGATGGTGAATGGTCTATTTTATTACAATGACTGCAATGTACAGACAAATGGCCATCCAACTCTGTGATGTGTTTATTACATTTAAAATATGAAGAACCTGCTAGATGTCAGATTTTGAAAGCTCTACTAAAAATTGCATTAGTTTATCATTAAAGGGTCTATGTTTTGCCTATGCATTTTGTCTATAATATTTGATATTAAACGGCAACAAATCTTTATGGAAGTCTGTGTAATTTTCAAATATTAGATAATTTGATTGAGATGTATGAAAACTGCAGGTGGCAGATATGGCTAACCCAAGATATTATCCCACTGTAAGCTAAGATGTTAGGCTGTGAAGATTCTATATGCTTTGCATATTTAGAAAAATTGCTTTAAGTTTTCAAGGACAGATCAGTGTCATAGAGATGTACAGCACGGAAACAGTCCCTTCGGTCCAACTCATCCATGCTGACCAGATACCCTAATTTAATCTAGTCGCATTTCCCAGCTCTTAGCCCATATCCCTCCAAACCCACCCCATTCATATACCCATTCAGGTGCGTTTTAAATGATATAATTGTATCAACCTCCACCACTTCCTCAGGCAGCTCATTCCATATACGCACTACCTTCTGCATGAAAACGTTGCTCCTTAAGGTCTCTTTTAGATCTTTCCCTATGTTCCCCACCCCAGGGAAGAGACCTTGTCTATTTACCCATCCGTTTCCCTTATGACTTTATAAACTTCTATAAGGTCACCCCCCAGCCTCCGTTGCTCCAGGGAAAACAGCCCCAGCCTATTCAGCCTCTCCCTGTAGCTCAAACCCTCTAACCCTGGCAACATCCTTGTAAATCTTTTCTGAACCCTTTCAAGTTTCACAACATCTTTCCGGTAGGAAGGAGACCAGAATTTCACGCAATATTCTAAAGGTGGTCTAACCAACATCCTCTACAGCTGCAATATTGCCTCCCAACCCCTGTACTCAATAATCTGACCAATAAAGGAACGCATATCAAACACCTTCTTCACTATCCTATCTACCTGCGACTCCACTTTCAAGGAAATATGAACCTACACTCCAAGGTCTCTTTGTTCACCAACATTCCCCAGGACCTTACCATTAAGTGTATAAGTCCTGCTCTGATTTGCTTTCCCAAAATGCAGCACCTCGCATCTATCTAAATTAAACTCCATCTGCCACTCCTCAGCCCATTGGCCCATCTGATCAAGATCCCATGGTACTCTGAGGTATTTTGAGGACACATTATCCTTAAAAAATAAAAATAGTTCAGTGGAAAATAGTTTAGTTTAGCACCATCATACTTTGGCTGCAGCGAATTTCCAGAGCAGGTGCTCATGTGTTACAATAGGCCTTGACATCGATGGAATACCCAATCTTGTCGGTAACACAACATAGTCTGCATGGAACTAGCAACTTGCTTTATTTCACACTCAGGCTTCTATGAAAACACAATTGGGGAAATCGTTTTCTAATTTGTTTTCTTTTTATTCATTCACAGGATGGCTGCAATGCTGACAAGGACAGTATTTATTGCCTGTTCCTAATATGGCTTTTGAAGTTAATGGATGCCATCTCCTTGAACTGTAAACGTACACCACTTATGCCATTAAAAAGCAAGCACCAAGATAAATATACCATGTGACAATGAAGGAATACATTCCAAGTCTGGATATTGTGTGACTTAGAAGGAAACTTGAAGGTAGGTGGTTGAATTTCTTTGAGTCTGCTGCTCTTGTTCTTTTAGGCGTTTTGAGGTTACAGCTTTGGGTGATGCTGGTGAGATGTTGCAGTGTATCTTGTAGATCATGCAAAATGCAGCCTAGGTGTGTGACAGTGATGAAACAGTGATTGTGGATGTAAGTTTGCTCACTGAGCTGGAAGGTTCGTTTTCAGATGTTTCATCATGATACTAGGTGACATCATCAGTGAGCCTCTGATGAAGCACTGGTGTTAGTGACCCGCTTTCTATTTTTGTGTTTAGGTTTCCTTGTGTTGGTGATGTCATTTCTTATGGTGATGTCATTTGCTGCGGCGATATGTTTGTTGATGGAGTTCCCGTTGGAATGCCATGCTTCTAGGAATTCTCATGCCTGTCTCTGTTTGGCTTGTCCTAGGATGGATGTATTGTCCCATCCATCCTAGGAGTGGTGTCCTTCCTCATCTGCATGTAGGATACTAGTGAGAGTTGGTCATGTCTCTTTGTGGCTAATTGATATTCATGTATCTTGGTGGCTAACTTTCTACCTGTTTGTCCAACGTAGTGTTTGTTAAAGTTCTTGCAAGGTATTTTGTGAATGACATTAGCTTTGCTTGTTGTCTATGGGGTCTTTCAAGTTCACTAGCTGCTGTTTTAGCTTGTTGGTGGGTTTGTGGGCTACCATGATGCCAAGAGGTCTGAGTAGTCTGGCAGTCATTTCTGAGATGTCTTTGACGTTGGAGAGAGTGGCTAAGCTTTCTGGACATGTATTATTTCTGCTTGTTTGGGTTTGTTGATGAGAAATCGACGGACTGTGTTCATTGGGTACCCATTCTTTCTGAATACGCTGCCTAGGTGTTTTTCCTCTGTTCTTCGTAGTTCCTCTGTGCTGCAGTGTTTGGTGGGGCTCATTGAAGTAATGTTCTAGTGCAGCTTCCTTTGTGGGTGTTGGGATGATTGCTTCTCTAATTCAGTATTTGATTCATATGTGTTGTTTTCCTGTAGATGCTAGTTTGAAGTTCCTCACTGGCTTTTCGCTCTACTGTGACTTCTCGGAATGACAGTTTTCCACCTCTTTAGTGAATTTTATGCCAAGAAGGATATTATGAATGGTCTTGAAGGTTTCCTCTAATTTGTTTCATTTAGTGATGACAAAGGTGTCATCCACGTAGTGGACCCAAAGTTTGGGTTGGATGGTTGACAGAGCTGTTTGTTCGAGTCTCTGCATTACTGCCTCTGCTAAAAACCCTGGTGTCAGAGATCCCATGGGTGTTCTGTTGGTTTGTCTGTAGGTTTTGTTATTGAATGTGAAGTGGGTGGTAAGGCATAGGTCCACGCTTGACGATGTTGTCCTTGCTGATGAAGTTGGTGGTGTTTGGTGCAGATGTGTCTGATTCTTCTATAAGTGTAGTCAGTGTTTCCTTGGCCAGGTTGCTGTTGATGGATGTGAACAGGGCTGTTATATCAAAGGGGACCATTATTTCATCCTCCTCTATCTTGGTGTCTCTTATGGTGTTCAGGAATTCTTGGGTGGAGTGGATGGAGTGGTGTGAGTCTTCTACCAAATGTTTTAGTCTTTAGTCTAGCTCCTTGGCCAATCTGTAAGTTGGTGTTCCAGGTAGTGAGACTATGGGTCTGAGGGGGGCTCCTGGTTTGTGAATTTTGGGTAATCCGTAGAAGCGGGTGTGATGGATCTGTCTGATTTCATTTTTTGGACGTCTGTCTTATTTAATTCTCTAGCTTTCTCCAGACAAACAGGCAGAAAACTAGCCACCAGGTTGCATGAACATCAACTAACCACAAAAAGACATGACCCACTCTCACCAGTATCCTTACATACAGATGAGGAAGGACACCATTTTGACTGGGACAACACATCCATTCTAGGGCAAGCCAACAGAGGCAACACGAGAATTCCTAGAAACATGGCATTTGAACCAGAACTCTATCAACAAATACATTGACTTGGACCCCATTTACCAGCCTCTGAGAAAAACAACAGGAAATGACATCACCAACACAAAGAAACCTAAACACATAAACAGAAAGCAGGTCCCTAACACCAACGCTTCACCGAAGGCTCCATGATGATGTTACCCACGTATAACGATGAAACGTCAAAATCCAAACTTTCCAGCTCAGAGAGCAAACTTACATTCAGAACTTCAACCTGGGCTCCAAATCTTCTCAAAACCTGCTAATAGTGATTGTTTAAGGTGATGATTAGGTTGTGAGTCAAACAGGTTGCTTTGTCTTGGATGCTGTTCACTTTTAGAATTATAATTAAAATCCTACTGTGTGTAAACAGGTCCTTTGGCCAGTAAGTCCACGTCAACTCTCCGAAGAATAACCCACCCAGACCCATTCCCCTGTTACTCTACAATTCCTCCTCACTAACGCATCTAACCTACACATCCCTGAACACTATGGGCAATTTAACATGGTCAATTCACCTACCTGTACATCTTTGGATTGTGGGAGGAAACCAGAGTATCCGAAGGAAACCCACTCAGATGCAGGGAGAATGTGCAAACTCCACACAGACAGTTGCCCAAGGCTAGAATCAAACCTAGGTCCCTGGCGTTGTGAGGCAGCAGTACTAACCACTGATCCACCATGCTGCCTGTTTCTTCAGTGTTATTGGAACACACACTCATTTCGGCAAATGGAGAGCATTCCATCACACTCCTGATGTGTACTTTACAGATGATGAGTATTCAAGTCAGTGTAAAGTGAGTGAGCTTAAAATGTGTTGCTGGAAAAGCGCAGCAGGTCAGGCAGCATCCAGGGAACAGAAAAATCGACGTTTCGGGCATAAGCCCTTCTTCAAGAAGGGCTGCCTGACCTGCTGCGCTTTTCCAGCAACACATTTTCAGCTCTGATCTCCAGCATCTGCAGACCTCACATTCTCCTTAAAGTGAGTGAGCACTATGCAAGGTTAGAGAGCCTTAAAATGCAACCTGTTCTGATGCAGGAGATGAGTGCCTGTTCTACTCTGCAATATTGGGAGAAAGTGAGGACTGCAGATGCTGGAGACCAGAGTTGAAAAGTATGGTGCTGGAAATGCGCAGCAGGCCAGGCAACATTCGAGGAGCAGGAGAATCGACGTTTCGGGCATAAGCCTTCCTGAAGAAGGGTTTATGCACGAAACATCGATTCTCCTGCTCCTCGGATGCTGCTTGGCCTGCTGCGCTTTTCCAGCACCACACTTTTCAACTCTACTCTGCAATATTGTCTGGCAGCAGCATTGCAATATGAGGTGTCTATGAGCTCTAAAGTGCAGTATTGACATACAATTATATTTTAATTCAGTCTGATTTGTATTACGATGACGTAGCAAGGCTGGTGCTTATCTTATGAAGCTGCAAGTGGTCAGTTGTTTTCTATGGAGCATGCTTCATGATATTGATGACTGCTGTCCAAGATGGAGATCCAGAGGAGCGAACAGTGAGGCTGGAGTTACCAAGTATCCGCTCAGACATCCATGTCAGGAATTGTCACTGTCTGATTTCTCTGCATATAAATTAGGTGATATTACTTAATAATGAGATCTTTATGCATGCAAATTGGCCCCTTATTGCTCACTAGCAAGATTCACCTTTAAATGTTTGGATAGAAAATTAAACCTTTTTTAATCAATCTAATTAAGAATCACATTTTTCCATTCTTTCCATATTTTGATTACTATACTTACCATTGCCCATTTTGTTCAGTGGCTGGCAAAAGTCCGTCCATGATTCAATGAATTTGAGGATCTGTGAGGCAGCTCTGGGTTATTTTTACACAAGTCTGAGCCCAAAGCCAGGTGACCTGTTCATTTTTAAACTTATCACAGTAATATATTGATATATTGATAAAATGATAGGCCATTTCTGAGGTCAGTTCGGAAGCTGTTGTATTGAATCATAGTCATTGAAAGGTTATAGTACAGAAATAGACCATTCAACCTGTGGCGTCTGTGATGTTCCACTTCAAGTGCAATTCCATACACTATCTTTTTTCCTTAGCCACTTACATTCGCACCTGTTGGAAAATGATTTAATTCCCTTTTGAAAGAACTGATTGAATCTGCCTCCACCACACTACCAGTCACTGCATTCCAGATTCCATCAGTTCGCTGTGTAAATAAAATCACATGTCTGCATTGTTTCTTTTGCAAATTGCCATAAATCTGTGCTTTCTGGTTCTTGATCCTTCCAACAATTAGAAAAGTCTCTCCTTATCTGCTTTGTCCCAGGCTCTAGTAATTTTGAACAAATCTCTTTTCATTGTTTTCAACTGCAAGTAGAACAGTCCCAGCTTTTCCAAGCTATCCACAGAACTGAATGCTCTCATCCTTGAAATCTTATAAAGCTGTATTGTATCCCCTCTAATGCCTTCACATCTTTCAGGACCCACAACTTGACAAAATAAACTGGAGAATTAACCTATATTTTATCCATATCTATCCTAACTGCCTTACTTTTATTGACTAGGTCAGAATTTATAAGCCCAAGATCAGGTATGCTTTATTATGGCCCAGTGATCATTAATTTTATTGTGGGTCTGGATTCACAAGTAAATCAGATTAGGTTAGGACAGCAAATTGTCTTCTTAAACGACATTAGTGAATTAGATAAGCCTTTTGTTTTCTGACCATTTGATAGTTTAAAGGCCATAATCACTGATGAGAGGTTTTTTAAAAAATATTTAACTCCAGTGACGATGCAATGGCTTTAAGAAATGCATTTTGTCCTTTTTTTTGAAGAGAGGTGTTGAGACAGAACGGGTGTTGTATCTCTTCGATAAAGTATAGAGCTTGAGGGACTGAGTTTATTTTTAAAGTTGATACAATAGAAGCAGCATGAATGGGTGGAGTCAAGCTCCATCAGAACTTGGGTTTTAGTTTAGCTTTCATTTGTAAGGGTTTTGAAATTGGTTGTAGAAGCTGCTATACATCTCTTCTGGCCACAGCAAAAAGCTGGAATTCTCTCTTTTCAGCTATAATTCAGAAGTCACATGATACCAGTTTATAGTCTAACAGGTTTACTTGAAATCACAAGCTTTTGAAGTGCTGCTCCTTCATTGGGTACAGTGAGCTACGCTCCAAAGACTTGTGTGATTTCAAATAATCTGGACAATAATCTGGTGTTGTGTGACTTCTGACTTTGTCCATCCCAGTCCAACACCAGTATCTCCACATTTCTGCCATAATTTATCTCTTGGTGTTCCTTTCTCATGGATTGGAGAAACACTGCATGTGAGACAATCTATTTTATTGAATTTGCCTTTGCCAAGACTGCGTTTAAGGACTGTTACTATATGGAGCAGTTGCTCTGAGTGGTTAAGTAACCCATTATTCTGTTAAGTTTTCCAATAGAATTAAAGTTATACCAATTTTTCTTTTCTTTTGTTTGTATTTTAACTGGGTGTAAAAATAAAGTGTGTGTTGCATAAAACTGAGTAACCAGTCAAATTATATCAGGAAGGCAGCACCTTACACTTGCCTTCAAATCAGATAAATATTAGGGTCGAGGCAATCTCCTTGATATATTTGAAGAGGGTTCGGTCTGGTCCATAACATTCTCAAATGCCTCCAAATCATTTGTCTAAGATTAGAATACAAACCTAATTGTTACGATAAAGTATTGTGCTAGTGTTGAGACTTTATTTGACTCTTCGTCATTTGAAGAGGAGGAGCTGGAAAAATGAAATTTGTTTCATCTGTAAATCTACCTTTATATTGTAATGTGAATTATCACAAAGCCATATTTTCTGTAAACCATGAATAAAATTTTGGTCAATAATTTTGGCTCATACAAAATAATTCAGTGTTTTCAACTAGCTATATTGACAAATACAGTAAAGACTTTCACATGCAATTTATAGGAACTGGTTGAACTGTCAGGCCCAGGGTGAAACGTAATGAAAACTGACAAACTGTGGATTCTGGAAATCAGAAATAAAATCAGAAATTGCTGGACAAACTCAGTAGGTCTCTGTGGAAGCTCTGGGCAGACCACATTTACAGTATGGCAGTGAGCAATTTTGGGCCCCTTACCTCAGGAAAGATTGGCCCTGGAGCAGGTCTAGCAGGTCATGAGAATAATTCCTGGAATGAAAGGCTTAACAAATGAGGAATGTTTGAGGGCTCTGGGACTAAACTTGATGGAGCATAGAAGAATGAGGGAGATCTGATTGAAACTTACAGAGTACTGATTGGCCTGAACAGAGTGGGCGTTGGGAGGATGTTTCCGTTGGTAGAAGAGGCGAGGACCCGAGGGCACAGCTTTCAAGTAAATGGAAGACATTTTAAAATAGAGATCAGGAGAAGCATCTTTAGCCCGAGAGTGGTGAGTCTATAGAATTCATTGCCACAGAAGGCTGTGGAGGCCAGGACATCGAGTATATTAAAACAGAGACAGATAAGTTCTCGATTGCCAAGGGGTTCAAAGGTTATGGGGAGAAAGCGGAAAAATGGGGTCGAGAAATCTATCAGCCATAATTGAATGGCAAAGCAATTTCTATGGGCTAATTTCTGCTCCTATGTCTTAAGGTCTTATGGTCCTAAATCAGGATTAACGTTTCAGAACTGTTCTGAGGAAGGGTCACGAGACCCAAAACATTAACTCTGCTTTCTCTCCTCACTCTGCTGCCCCACTAGTTATCTGACAAAGGAGCAGCACTCCGAAAACCTGTACTTCCAAATAAACCTGTTGGACTATTACCTGATGTTGTGTGATTTTTGATTTTGTTCTTAGATGCTGCTAGACCTGCTAAGTTTGTCCAACAATTTCTGATTAAGTTCCAGGGTAAAAATTATTCAACACAACAGTGAGTAATACACGTAGGTTTTAATTTGTCAAGCTCAGACTGTTTGCAAAAATCATTTTAAAAGCTGCACAAGAAACATGACCTGGATAAAATCTCAAAGGCAATACATAACTAAACATTAATATTTTATGTACCTCACTGAATCTCTCTGCAGACTTTTCTCATTTTTGCACATAATTTGTTTCTTTTAACACTTGAGGTAATTTTCATTGATTTCATATGCATCCTTTTAATAAACAATTGACCAGAATTAAACGCAATGATTTCTGTGCGGTGATCTGTCCATGTTTTACCCACCATGCAATGATTTTGTAAATTCATTTTGCATTGCTCTGGACATACATGTCAATATTTTCTTAGCCTTTTAAACTGAGAATGATGGACTTGGAGAAGCACAAATTCCTGTTCTAAATCTGCTTGCCCTGATTCTATCCCATTGATTTTATACTTATATAAAATATTGTCTGTCTAACATGCAAGAAAGTGGTTGTTGGATGTTTGCGTTGAGACCCATAGTTGCCACAATCCCTCCGGGTGGCATGGTGGCACAGTGGTTAGCATTGCTGCCTCACAGCATCAGGGACACAGGTTCGATTCTGCCTCGGGCGACTGTCTGTGTGGAGTTTGCACATTCTCCCTGAGTCTGCGTGGGTTTCCTCCAGGTGCTCTGGTTTCCGCCAGAGATGTGCAGGTGAGGTGAATTGGCCATGCAAAATTGCCCGTATATTTAGGTGTATTAGTCAGGGGTAGATATAAGGTAGGGTAGGGGAATGGGTCTGGGTGGGTTACTCTTTGGAGGGTCAGTGTGGACTTGTTGGGCTAAAAGGCCTGTTTCCATACCGTAGGGAGCCAAATCTAATTCAATTCTTGGGGTTTCTTTGTACACCCTTTCCTATGAGTATGCCTCATGCTCCATGATACAAAAGGTGTAGGCTAAATAGAGTCATAGAGACTTACAGCATGGAAACAGACCCTTCGGCCCAACTCATCCATGTCGACCAGATATCCCAACCTAATCTAGTCCCACTTGCCAGCACCCCATCCATATCCCTCCAAACCCTTCCTGTTCATATACCCATCCAGATGCCTTTCCTATTTTGCAAAATTATGCTAGGCTCCTCCACTTCCTCATTCCATACATGCACCACCCTCTGTATGAAGAAGTTACCCCTTAGGTCTCTTTTATATCTTTCCCTCTCACCCTAAACCTATGTCCTCTAGTTCTGGACTCCCCCACCCCAGGGAAAAGACTTTGTCTGTTTAACGTAGCCTTACACACGATGTGCAATTGCGATTACCACAATCTGTGCACTGCATGTTGTATAAATTCTTGCTATGTTTTTATCAACTTGGTACAGTGGAATACCAAAAAGAAATTAAAATCTTCACAGATTTAATAAATTGACTTTTTTTCTTACAGTTTATGTAACACAAAGACACATTATAAATAAAAGTGATTGTAATAGTGCAGCTAAATCTTCAGGCAATACACTGGCACCACGTTGTATAAGCTAGGTGGAATCCATACGGCAGATTTGCTGTCACCATCCACTTTCTAGGTGGGATCTACTTTCTAGTGCAGTTAAGGTTATTTAAAGAGAAGAGGCTATTTTAATAAACAAAATGTAAATTATTATGTGATAACAATCAAGTACAAATTAGTTTGGTATAATAGGCATTGTTACAAAAACGATGAGGTGACTTCGAATGGTATACGTGTCACAATCCTGGTCGGGAGCTTTTCTGTCTTTCCCTGCACCCAAGTCTTAGAGTCATAGAGATGTACACACGGAAGCAGACTGTTCAGGCCAACTTATCCATGCCTACCAGATATCCTAAATTAATGTAGTCCTGTTTGCCAGCTTTTGGCCTACATCCCTCTAAACCCTTCCTATTCATATACCCAACCAGATGCCTTTTAAATGATGTAATTGTACCAGCCTCCATCATTTCCTCTGGCAGCTCATTCCATACACACACTACCCACTGCATCTTTATGACATTATTGGGTTGGGTAGATTTTAATCCTGCCATTAGTATTAACCCTTTCAGAACCATTACCTTATACAACAAAATTAAAAATATGAGAACAGCATTATTTCTATGTTTATTTTGTAACAACCATGATAGATCAGTTATTTCTTTCAGTCTGATTAATAAATAAAAGTTAAATAATAAGAGAAAAATATGATCTATTAACAGAAAATGCTGGAAATACTCAACTCGGGGAGCATTTGCAAAGACAGAAACTGAACTAATGTTTCAGGTTGACAATCTATCATCTGATGAAGTTAAAACCTTAGCTCTCCAGGATACTGCATGACTTACTGAGTATTTTCAGCATTTGATGGTCATAAGATTAGCAATCAGATGTGCTGTGTGAAGTTCCTGTTGAACTGCTGTGGCCATCAACTTCTTTTCTCTCTTAGAACTCGGTGATATATTGTTGATAACCATCTCCATCTCATAATAAAGGGTAACTGGCTCTGATATTTATAATTGTCCTGGTGCGGCCTCAATTAGACAATGAGTTCCATTGAAGTCAGTAGGGATAAAAATAGGTAGAGACGTAAAACAAGTTGCTATCGCCTGCTTTAGCTTATCGCACAAAGTCATGCTGTCTACCAGCGTGTCCCATGTGTTCCATTATTGACTTCCTTCAGAGTTTCTCCTACGAACGCCTCCTTTAATTTCATCTTAACTTCCCTTGGCAGCTTCGGGTGAGGAAGGAGGTTCTGGGGGGGCTACTGCAGTGTTAAATGTGGTGGGGATCTGGCTATTCCTCAAGGCTGTGTAAGCGGCAGCTGAAGATGAGGTGGGTCCAGGTCTCATATTCTAATGGCCAGGGTTTCCCTTGAGGCTTCTGCATTGTCTTCGCGCCTGCGTGGCAGGTCCGGTCCAGCCTGGGTTTCCTTTAGACGGCTTTGGCAGCTGTTGTTGTGGTCGGTTGGTCTACGTCTCCTTGAGGCAGCTTCAGTCAGTCTGTGACTCCTTGCAATGTTTTCTTCGGCATCGTGATGGGTCCAGCCTGGGGGGGTTGGGGATCGGGTCCTCAAGTCCACAGCTATAAAATGGACTAAATGGACTTTGTCTTATATTCTTTTTAAATTTCTTTTCTTTTCCTTTATTATATTATCATGGAAGGGCTGTTATTCTGAATTGTTTATCTCATTATTTTTCTAATTTATAACTATGATTTTGTACTTCTGAAGGTCCATAAAGCTGGACTTTTATTTCTTAATTTTCTCGTTGTTTTCCTAAGAATTTGTACTCAAGCATCTGTACCTTTGTACCTAAGATGGCACCATAATTGGCAACTTATAAACTCTTCACTGTGCCCATGTGTGAGTACATATGACAATAAAGTTAAATCTAGTTCTAATCCTCAGTCATATTGTACGAAACTTCACATGTGCCCATATTGTACGAAACTTCACATGTCCTATTCAGCTGATACTTCTTCGAAAATAGGTGAGGCATCCATTTGTGCCAGGAAAATCAGCGTTTTGGGCAGGAGCCCTTCATCAGGAATGAGGGCTCCTACCCGAAGCGTCGATTTTCCTGCTCCTCGGATGCTGTCTGACCTGCTGTGCTTTTCCAGCACTACACTAACCTTGACTCTAATCTCCAGCATCTGCAGTCCTCATTTTCACCAAATCCATTTGTGCCAACTGATTGTTCTCTATTACAGGCTTATTCAGAACACCGATGACTACAGAGGCCAAACTTCTCTCATGACATAAGGAGAGAGAAGGCGGCCTAAATAAAAGTCCCAAATTATTGTCTTTGCCCTGTTGCTGTATTTTATTTGATATATATTTAATGAAGGGTCAATTTTTTTTCTGCAACAGGCTGAAAATATCATGACATTTCCCAGCATAATTCTGTCACTGCTTCTTCCCACACAGTAGTGTTGACAAAGAAGAGATTTCTGTTATTCGGGGTCCAGAGGAACAGCTTGATGTGAATAATTTCTCGGTTTTGTTCTTTTTGTGTTTTATATCAGGTGGCAAAACAGCGTGTAGCCAAAAACAGACCTTTCAAGCCTCAGTTATAGGGAATGAAACATTGCTTTAAAAATGTCATGTATTTTGAGTTACCTAACTCTGAAAAATAAACACAGCTCCATATGTTTAATGGGTGTGCAATCTGGCATGCTCTATTTGAGCATAAGCCTCACATTGAATATGTCCCTCATGTTGACAGCTTACTGGATTTTACACTTCTCTTTAGGTTGATGAGGACAGAATGGAAACTGGTGGTTTGGTTCACTCCTGCTCCCACTGCTTCACAATGTCCTGTAAAGTGTGCATGGTCAACTTGCGTCTGTCCAGCAGAAAGGCAGCTAATTAACAAAGAAAGCTGCCTGCTGACCACCAATGTGTAGTCTAGGGCTCTGAAAGAGTTAATTCTGAGGAATGCCATAAGGACCACCCACTGTAATGATGTCATAGTGGGTGACATACAGTATGATGTCATACTGACTTGTGGGCGAAACAGTTAGGATCTTGAAACAATGAGACCAAAGGCCCAGGTCGTCCTCCCAATCTCTCTAATGATGATTATCCTATCAGTGTACTCTTTAAATTAACAGCTAACATATGAAACACTACGGGCTGATTTTCAATTTTAAGTTCAAGTGTTTTGTTGATTCCTGGTGCCTGGTCCACCATGGCATGGATTGACCTTTCTCATGTAACCTTCAATTCCTCATCTGACTAAGAGTGCTACCAGGCTCTCAGGTACATTTCTGACGGAATCACATGTAGGGGAAGTGGGTGTATTTGGATCTGCAGGCATTCACTCTCTCTTACACATGCACATGCACACCCACCCTAGATTTAATGCCCCACTACATACTACACCACATACAGCAGGTCAGGAACTGGCTCTCAGTCTGTAGCGCTTGGCTGTTATTGAGGACATGGTCAAGAGGAAAGGAAAACTCACTTCTCACTTCACAGACAGGGACTTGGAAGACTTAGTGCACAGGGGAATGGCAATGCTTGTTACTGTAGACCACCACAAAAGACCATGCAAACAGTCAGCCAGCCTGGAGCCAAACTGCAGCCCAGATCAGTGCTGTGTCCTGGGAGAGGTGAGATGGCCAGTAGTGGAGCAAAAAGGTTAGTAGCCCTTTATGCTCAGCAGAAGTAATCCACCATCTTCTCCCTGCTACCTCACACCACTTGCTCTAACTCTGTCTTTGTACATGCCTCTTACCAACATCACTCACTACAACTCTCACTATTGTGTGCGTTATGTCAACCCAATTGTTCTTATCACTTTCTCCTCCTAAAATATTCATCTTTTCCACCCTTTCCCTTTGCACTCACTTACAGGGAAAATTTCACCAACTCTCCTGATCCTGCATCATCACTAGCTGCTCTTTCATTCACTTCCATTGTATTCACTTCCTCCCGTTGTCTCATTAGGGGAAAAAATGGCCCACCTTCCACCCTCTCCGACTGATATCTCCACAGCATCTTGACTGACTGACTGTAATCCTTGAACTTGTATGTGTCATATAGGACTGATTGTTAGAAGGACACAGATCCCTGGAAATGAGAAAAAACCCGGTGCCTGACTGACCATGACCAACATTCTGGAATAGGATCAGTTCCTTGACTGACTGTGGCTGTAACCTCTGACTTGACATAGGCTCCCCTTTAAACTGTTAATAAGATCATATGACCATAATAAATGGGAACAGAAGTAGGCCATTTGGCCTCTTGAGCCTGCTCTGCCATTCAATAGGATCATGGCGGATCCAAAATTCCTCACATCCACTCTCCTGCATTTTCCTGGTAACCTTTAATTCCTTGACTGATCAAGAATCTGTCTATCTCAGCCTTAAATGTACAGCAGGACTCTGCACCCACAACTCTCTGTTGACAAGCTGTAACAACAGGGAGCAGTGCTGGAACCACAACTGTTTACCATATACATTAGTGATCTAGAGGAAAGAAGTGAACACACTGTAGCCAAATTTTGCATATGACGCAAAAATAGATGGAAAAGCAAGTTCTGAGAAAGAAATAAACTGTTTACGGAGTTATATTCATAGATTAAGTAAGTGGGCAAAAGTTGGCAAGACGAGTGTAATGTGGGAAATGTGAAGTTGCTCAATTTGGAAGGGAGAGCAAAAGAACAGTATTATTTAAAGAAAGAAAAACTGCAGAAAGCTGCAACGCAAAGGGACATAGGAGATTGTGCATGAAACACGGCAAGCTAGTGCACGTGCAGCATCTCATTAAGAAGTCTAATGGACCTTATTTCAGGGGGGGTTGGAACATAAGAGTATGGAAGTCTTACTGCAGCTGAGCAAGGTGTTGGTGAGACCACATCCGGAGTAGTGACAGCAGTTTTGGTTCCCTTATTTAAGGAAAGTTATCATTTCATTGCACACAGTTCAGAAAAAGTTCACTGGATAATTTCAGGTACGGAGGGATTATCTTATGAGTAAAGGCTAAATAGGTTGGGACTCTACTGTCTGTAATTTAGAAGATTGAGAGGTGAGCTCATTGAAACGTACAGGACTCTTAAAGAGCTTGACTGGGTAAATGCTGAGAGGATGTTTCCCTTCCTCAGAATGTCTAGGTCCAGAGGGCGTCGTTTCAGAATTAAGGGGTGTCAATTTAAGACTGAGTTGAGAAGGAATTTCTTCCCTTGGAGGATTGTGAGTCTTTGGAACTCCTTGTCACAGAGATCTGTGGGGACAGAGTTCTTGTAGATATTTAAGGCTGAGATAGGTTCTCGATCAGTCAGGGAATCAAGGGTTATGGGGAAAGGGCAGGAAAGTGGACATGAGGAATGCCAGATCCTGTTCCTATTTGTTATGGTTACATGCTGCAGATGGACAGAGCAGAGTGCAGTAGAGCAACAAGTCCCACTTCCTTAACTGTTCAGAACTCCCCCTGTGGCAAACTGCCTGCCTTTCCCTTCACATTCTAAGCAAACTGCCCCGTGCAATAAGATGACGTCTTCCGGCAAAATGGCGAGGGAGTAGCCAGTTCTGAGCCTGGGACACATTTGCTCCATCTGCTTTTCTCTGAGCTTCTTTTCTTTTCTCTCTCTCTTTTCTCATTTTCTTTGTCTTTGCTTTACTTGCCTCTTGTTGAAGAGCTCAGCGACAGAATTGGCTGCGGTGAGCGAGCCCAGCGCGGACTCATGGCGGCAGCCTCGCAGGCGAGTTTGGGCTCCCAGCGGTGTCTGTGTCCACCGCAGATTCATGGAGGTGGTGGGGGAGGTGGGTTTGGGCCCAGGGGGAAACCTTGGCGGCATCAGCAGCTACTGCACTGGCGAGGTGGGCCCAAAGCAGGCTCACAGCGCCGGCTGAGTTGAGTTTGAACTGGTGCAGTACCCAGCGGCACCAGTGGCATTTACAATGGCAAGGCCCAAGAGGACTCATAGTGGCAAAGGCATCAGTGGTGGCAAGATGGCACTGAAGAGGGGCAACTTTTATTCCTCTAGTGGTGTCACAGTGAAGGGGACTCGAGCGTGGCCATAGGCTCCTTGCCCATGATGGCACACTTAACAAGAAGGACTCTAAAGTTGGACACTACTTATTTCTTTATTTTTTAGCCTTCATATTCTATGGATGTGGATGTAAGTTTGCTCACTGAGCTGGAATGTTTGCTTTCAGATGTTTCATCACCATTCTAAGTAACATCATCAGAGAGCCTCTGGTGAAGTGCTGATGTCATGTCCTGCTTTATATTTATATGTTTAGGTTTCCTTGGGTTGGTGATGTTATTTCCCGTTCTTTTTCTCAGAGGGTGGTAGATGGAGTCCAAATGAATGTATTTGTTGATAGAGTTACGGTTGGAATGCCATGTTTCTAGGAATTCTTGTGTGTGTCTCTGTTTGGCTTGTCCTAGGATGGATGTTTTGTCCCAGTCAAAGTGGTGTCCTTCCTCATCTGTACGTAAGGATACTAGTGAGAGTGGGTTGTTTTTTTTGTGGCTAGTTGATGTTCATGTATCCTGGTGGCTAGTTTTCTGCCTATTTGTCCAATGTAGTGTTTGTTAAAGTTCTTGCATGGTATTTTGTAAATGACATGGGATTTGCTTGTTATCTGTATAGGATTTTTTAAGTTCATTAGCTGCTGTTTTAGTGTGTTGATGGGTTTGTGGTGACCATGGTGCCAAGAGATCTGAGTAGTATGGTGGTCATTTCCGAAATGTCTTTGATGTAGGGGAGAGTGTCTGGACGCATTTTGTCTGCTTGTTTGGCAGACTGTGGTAATTGGGTACCTGCTCCTTTTGAATACACTGTATAGGTGTTTTTCCTCTGCTCTTCGTAGTTCCTCCGTGCTGCAGTATGGTGACTCATTGAAGTGATTTTCTAATCATTCCAATACCCACTCATTTGTGGGTGTTGGATTGATTGCTTCTGTAGTTCAGTATTTGGTCCGTATGTGTTGTTTTCCTGTAGACATTGGTTTGAAGTTCCCCATTGGCTCTTTACTCTACCGTGACATCTAGGAATGGCAGTTTGTTGTTATTTTCCTCCTCTTCAGTGAATTTTATGCCAAGAAAGATATTATTAATGGTCTTGAAGGTTTCTGCTAATGTGTTTATTTAGTGATGACAAAGATGTCATCCACGTAGCGGACCCAAAGTTTGAGTTGGATGGTTGGCAGAGCTATTTGTTCGAGTCTCTGCATTACTGCCTCTGCTAAAAACCCTGATATTAGAGATCCCATGGGTGTTCTGTTGGTCTGTCTGTAGGTTTTGTTATTGAATGTGAAGTGGGTGGTAAGGCATAGGTCCACTAGTTTGACAATGTTGTCCTTGCTGATGAAGCTGATGAAAATCAAAATATTCTATGTTTTGGTTTATTTCTCTGTCTTTTAAGGTGATGCTTGAGCATAGCGACACCATACAACACTTTTCACTGTATTTTGTAACAAAGTGCACATGACAATAAATAAATCAAACTAAATGAAATCAAATCCAACTCTGCTCCCCTCTCTTCTTAGGATCTAAAATCCCTCGAGACCCAACAATTCCCTTCTCTCTCTCCACTGGACCTAGTAAGTTTCTTTTCACCAGGATCCACAGCCCACTGCTCCCAAGGACTGTGAGACATATTCCCCTCCCTGACCTGATGGCCCACTCCCTCCCCAGGATAGAGTATCTCTCTCTACTTTGTTGGACAGGACATAACGTTCCCACTTGACTCCATTAAGGTTCACAATGGGCCATGCTGATTGTGCTCAGTCAGCTTGTGCTTGCAGCTTCTGAAAAGGATATCTACCGCTGGAAGCCATTTTATCGAAATAATTTCTTAAATGATCCAGACTGCGCCGAGAGTTACAATCTAAATCAGTTTTACATAATCAGGTGGTCTTGCAGAGTGATGCTAGAAACTACAAATATTGATAGACAGGATCCTGTTTCATGAACACAAAATGAATTTATACACACATTGTTGCACCTGTTTCATGAAAATAAAGGAGACACCGAGATTGTTTAGCTCTGCTGCATTTCCATGGCAACACACAGACCAATCAGGATCCAGCTGCCTTGTCTGAGAATTAAGATTGACAGGTCACTGTTACTGCTCTATCCCCATACTGATGATGGCCCAACCATTGAGCACCCACTTCTCATTTTGGAAAAATGGCACCTCTTTTGTCAAGTCTCTTTCCTACATCCTGTGGTCCTGAGGAGCGCAACACAAAATAAAATTCAAGGGAAAAAACCTGCTGACTTTTTGTCAACCATTTTATAAAACCAGAACCTACCCAAGTAAATCCACTCTACACTCAACTTCACTCCAGGAAGTTATCTGCATAAACATTCCCTATCTCCTAAAAACAATAAAATAAACTTGCAGAATATTCACCCATTCTTAACATTTTTCACAGCTCAACTTTGGCCATCAGTTCTTTAGATAATATTTCTCTCTGCTTTCTTCAGCAGTACTCAGTACTGAAATCATGAATTGCCTGATCATCCCAAGCCTATAATTATCCCTAAAGCTACAAATCTTAATCACTTTCATAATTGTTTGCAATTGAGAAAGCACCAGTTCCATTCATCACTCTGGTGAATGCAATTTAGCAGGGGTGAATTTCCATGACAGTTCTTACAAAATCAGAATTGATGTCACAGTAGTTAGCATTGAGATAGATTAGTGGCTGCACTAGAAGCAATACTTTCTGGCATCCTTTTAGTCGAGTGTATACTCTGTCTGATACAATGCAAATAAGTTCAGGAGGGACATGCTGCCTTTCCTGTGCTTTGTGTGATCATTTTAATTGCCAACTGGTGAATTTTCAACAAGGTGCTCCATAGCATGAGTTGTAACTCCTCTAGCTTTGTCTCCTAGTGTCAGGTTATGTATAGGACTGAGCAAATAGCTAGGCAAGAACTCTCAGTTTTGGGGCAGCAAAGTGGCACAGTGGATAGCACTGTTGCTCATGGTGCCAGGATCCTGCATTCAATTTCAGATTGTCTATCTGTGTGGAGTTAGCATGTTCTTCCCAATGCCTACATGTAAGTTCTCCTCTTTCTTCCCACAGTTCAAAGCTACCACCCTCTGTGTGAAAAAAATGCCCCTTAGGTCTCTTTTATATCTGTCGCCTCTCATCCTAAACCTATGCCCTCTAGTTCGGGATTACCCCACCCCAGAGAAGATAGCTTGTCTATTTATCCTATCCAGGCCCATCATAATTTTCTAAACTTCTATAAGGTCACCCCTCAGCCTCCGGTGCTCCAGGGAAAACAGCCCCAGCCTATTCAGCTTCTCCCTATAACTCAAATCCTCCATCCCTGGTAACATTCCTGTAAATCTTTTCTGAACCCTTTCAAATTTCACAACATCCTTCCGATAGGAAAGACACCAGAATTGCATGCAACATTCCAAAAGTGGCCTAACCAATGTCCTGCACAGCCGCAACATGACCTCCCAACTCCCGTACTCAATACTCTGACCAATAAAGGAAAGCATTCCAAACACCTTCTTCACTATCCTATCTACCTGCGGCTCTACTTTCAAGGAGCTATGAACTGCACTCCAAGGTCTCTTTGTTCAGCAACATTTCCTAGGACCTTTCCATTAAATGTATAAGTCCTGCTAAGATTTGCTTTCCCAAAAGGAAGCGCCTCACATTTATCTAAATTAAACTCTGTCTGCCACTTCTCAGCCCACTGACCCATCTGATCAAGATCCCATTGTAGTCTGAGGTAACCTTCTTCGCTGTCCACTACATCTCCAATTTTGGTGTCATCTGCAAACTTACTAACTGTATCTTCTATGCTTACATCCAATCATTTATATAAATAAGGGAAAATAGTAGACCCAGCACCGCTCCTTGTGGCACTCCACTGGTCACAGGCCTCTAGTCTGAAAAACAATCCTCCACCACCACCCTCTGCCTTCTACCTTTGAGCCAGTTCTGTATCCAAATGGCTAGTTTTCCCTGTATTCCATGAGATCCAACCTTGCTGCTGCCAGAGGAAGTGGTAGAGGCTAGTACAAATGCAACATTTGAAAGGCATCTGGATGGGTATATGAATAGGAAGGGTTTGGAGGGATATGGGCTGGGTGCTGGCAGGTGGGTCTAGATTGCATTGGGATATCTGGTCAGCATGGACGGGTTGGACCGAAGGGTCTGCTTCCGTATTATACATCTCTATAACTCTATGACTCTATGTGCAGGTGAGGTGGATTGGCCATGCTAAATTGCCCAGTGTTCAGAGATGTGCAGGAAGGGTGAATTAGCCGTGGGAAAAGAAGAGTTACAGGGTTGCTCTTTGGAGGGGACGGTGTGGACTTCATGGGCCGATTGGCCTGCCCCCATTCTGTAGGCATTCAGTGAGGCCATTTATAAAATACCTTCCAATCACCAAAGGTACGACCATCTCACTCAGAATGACTATGGGATATTGAATTTAAATCAATCTGGTGTGAATAGTTCATTTTTATATTGAGTATTGCATTTGGACACTGCTGATTTAAGATTTTATTTTTCTAACCTTGTGCTAAGACATAAACAATCAACTGGACACAGTCTGATTGGGAAAATTCAGTGGTGAGCATCATATGGATGTAACAGGGATTGCTCACCATTTCAGTCATTTAAATTGATGCATGGGAACACATGCATTTTTTTTCAAAAAACTTTTGACAAGTCAAATCTTCAGTACACCAAGTAGCAATCACTCTGCACTTAGTGTGCAGCATTGCTGCTATCATATTGTTGTTGGTCACAGGACTACATAGGAATGCTACATCTCAGACTTTCACACATTAAAGCTGTGCAGCACTGACAAGCAATGGAACTTGTGCCCTGGCTCTAGGTCCAACCTCATCCATGGTTAATCACAGAAAAGAAAACAGGAACAGCATGTAATACTCCTCATTTCACCATCAGAGTAGTTGATGTTCATAAGCTTTTGAGTTAGTGCTTTAAGCAAAAAATTAAAAAACAGAAACTCACATTTAAAGACAGCTTTTCACGAGAAATAAATTACTACTGAAATATAGCCACTGTTCTTGTGGAGACAAATGGGGCAGCTGATTTGTGCACAGCATGAAGAAGCTGATAACTATGGCAGCACATAATCAAAGGTTGAATCCCATCCAGGATTTACTCGAGTTTTTAGTGTGAGGCTGGCTGACAGAATCACTGCACCTATTCCTCTCAAAAAAGCAATGAGGCAATCTACGAGATTTTAATTAATGATGTCTTGGGTAGTATTGCAAATATTAGGAAGAATTAACTTGCATTTAAAGGACATCTTGAGGAAGTCACAAATATGCTTCAAAGCCAATCAATTACTTTAGAAGATAGTCTCTTGTTTTATAGACAATTGCAATTTGCAAACAGCACGATCCCATAAATAAGAATGAGATACAAGACTGGTAGTGTGGTGCTGGTCAATGTCAGTCAAAGCAACTCTATGACAATGCCATGGAACATACTTCAGCAGATAGACAGTACATAGTCAGGTAGGTGCTGTGGAATGGTGGCGCATTCAGAAATACAACAAAACCTTCAATATTGATCTGAAATATCATCTTAGATCACAGACTGGAATCTTGTAGGGACATTTGAGTGCATAACCTTTGAACCTAAGAGTGGACTATAAATCAAGGTGAGAATAACACACCAGCTTTTTAAGTTAATTATGTAATATTTCTTAACATAAAACTTCTTAAAAATTTTGTTAAAAAAAAATTCCTGACATTTTAGCATATGGTTTATCAGATTTTAAACTCGTCCCTTTTTTATATCATTTATCGGATCAAACTTAATGCGGAGTAAAAAAGGTTCATCTTTTAATTTTGTAAATTGAATTTGTGTCGACTGAAAATATGATTATTCAACATGCTTTAAAGTTGTTTTCCAATGCCTTTTGACTGTAGTCATCCTTTCCTTGTCAGTTTCTATGGAGTGGTAACTTCCTTGTCAGTTTTTATGGAGTGGTAACTGTAAGCCAAACCCACAAATATCGACCACTTTCACTGACTATCTGCCTCTTTTACTCAGACTTTTACCCACACATCTGGATCACACAACTGCCCGCCATCCTAAGCCCCGAGGGTATTCCCATCAAAGTAGCTAAATTCTAACTGGAATTGGTGTAGGTCCTTGAGGAGGTTTATTTAGTATCATGGTGATTGCTGCTTTATGTTGCTGACTACGAAATCACAAAATGCTGTTTTCTCATATCCTTCTAAGATCCAATCTCCTTTACTTACTACTGACAAAAAAGATTGGATTTGAGTGAGTTTTCTGTGGACTTTTCCAGAACTTAAGCCAGGCACATGTGAACATCTAGGAATAGAGGAGCAAGTTTAGGCTATTCAGCCACATTCCTGATGAAGGGCTTCTGCCCGAAATGTTGATTTTCCAGCTCCTCGGATGCTGCCTCACCTGCCGTGCTTTTCTGGCACCACACTCTCGACTCTAATCTCCAGCATCTGCACTACCCACCTCTGCCTATTCAGCCACTTAATCTGTTTCACCATTCAAAGTGATTGTTGCTGATCTGAGTCTTGACACGATTTACCCATCTCTGATGCACATACTTTGATTTCCTTACTTAACAAAAACCTATGGATCTCAGTCTTGAAAATTTCAAATAATGCAGCATTAACAAGCTTCTGGGAAAGACAGTTCCAGATTTTGATTATTTTTCTTATATTTTATTCATTTATTCAGTAAGGCACTCAACATGGCTCCTCGTGGTTAACAACGTTAGATCACAGAATGCAGGGAGAACTAGCTATTTGGATACAGAACTGGCTCAAAGGTAGAAGACAGAATGCTGGTGGTGGAGGGTTGCTTTTCACACTGGAGGCCTGTGTCACAAGGATTGGTGTTGGGTCCACTGCTATTTGTCTTTTATATGAATGATTTGAATGTGAACATAGAGTTATGGTTAGTAAGTTTGCAGATGACACTAAAATTGGAGGTATAGTGGACAGCAAAGAAGGTTACCTCAGAGTACAACAGGATCTTGATCAGATGGGCAAGTCGTCTGGGAAATGGAGTTTAATTTCAATAAATGTAAGGTGATGCATTTTGAAAAAGTAAATCAGGGCAGGACTTATACATGTAATAGTGGGTTTTGAGAAGATTTGTAGCTCAGGTTGAGGTTCATGGTGTAGGTTTGCTCGCTGAGCTGGAAGGTTCATTTTCAGAAGTTTCGTCACCATACTAGGTAACAACTTCAGTGACCCTCTTGATGAAGCACTGCTAATGAAGCACTGCTTTCTATTTGTATGTTTCGCTTTCTTTGGGTTGGTGACATTATTTCCTGTAGTGATGTCATTTCCTATGGTGATGTCATTTCCTGTTCTTTTTCTCAGGTGGTGGTAAATTAGGTCCAAGTCAATGTGTTTGTTGATAGAGTTCCGGCTGGAATGCCATGCCTCCCGGAATTCTTGTGTGTGTCTCTGTTTGGCTTGTCCTAGGATGCAGGTGTTTTCCCAGTCGAAGTCCTTCCTTATCTGTATGTAAGGATACTAGTGAGAGAGGATCATGTCGTTTTGTGGCTAGTTGATGTTCATGTATCATGGTGGCTATTTTTCTGCCTGTTTGTCCAATGTAGTGTTTGTTACATTCTTGCATGGTATTTTGTAAATGACATTAGATTTGCTTGTTGTATCATTATAGACATAATGGTAAGATCCTGGAGAGTGTTGCTGAACAAAGAGACCTTGGAGTGCAGATTCATAGTTGGAGTTGCAAGTAGATAGGATAGTGATGAAGGCATTTGGTATGCTTGTCTTAAAGTTAGCTTAAAGAGAAAATGTCATATGTGCTAACGAAAAAGTACGGGAAAACCCATGGACTCAGATCAGCATCCAGCTCTTTTAATTGATGTCAGCTAACTCTTCAGGAGTATTGAGAGTACCGGGTCTGGGTAGGACGCTATTCTGAGGGTTGGTGTGGACTTGATGGGCTGAATCGCCTGCATCCGCATTGTAGGGATTCTATGATCCTGGGAACTTGCCTGTGAATCAGAATGTAACAAACTCGAGCTCCATTCTAACACTTGAACAAAAGTGATTGATGGTGTCTGAGCACTGTCCTAAGAGAGTGCTGCACAGTCAGAAGTGCCAGTTTTTAGATTAGGTGTTAAATTAAGGAACGTCTGTCCTTCCAGATAGATGTAAATGGTTCCATATAACTATTTCGCTGCATAACTGAGGAGTTTTCCCAGTTTTCTTGCAATATGTATACCTCAACAAATACTAAAACAAAGCTTAATGCCTGTAAAAGGATCTTGCCATGAACTATGGCCTGTCCATATAAACCATGCACCCCAAAATTACAAAAGGTATTGTCATGTCTGCAGTACTAATTACCATACTTACAAACTCCTTCTTGTTACAATCTACAAATAAGGATTATATTTTTAACACAATAATTGAGACTCACAATATTACATTGTGACCCTGTTGATTCCAGGTAACTGGACGAATTTACATTCTGTTTGCAATCAAGAGATATTAGTTAATCATCAGTTGAGGGATAGGGAACCATATAATCCTTGACTATTACTATTACACATCCAACAATGCAGGTAATACATTAGGAATTAAATAAATCCTTCACAGCAATTAAATCATTTTTTTTTTACAGAATATTAGCAGGTATCAGAAAAAAATACAGCCAGAGTCATTTGAGATTTACACTCATTTTGAGCTATACTCCGAAATAATGCTGCGTTACTTGAGAGTTGCTATTTGTGTAACTTCCTGAAGCCCTACAACACTCAAATATGTCTGCACCTTTCCGTCCATGGGCTCTTACACATCCCTGATTTTGTCACTCTACTATTAAGAGAGCCAGGTCTTCAGTTGTTAAGGCCCTAAACTTTGGAATACCCTCCCTCAGCTTCCCCCCACTTTATTTCACTTTTCTCTTTTAGATGGTCCTTAAACTCTATCATTTTGATCAGATGCTTCATCATCTGTCCTAATGTGGCTTTAGGTCAGTGGTGGCTCTGCCGTTAATCCCCATCTCTGAGCCAGACATCAGTAATACTAAGACTGCAATATTGTACTGCTGCAGTGCTGCAGTGCTGCAGTGTTAGATGTACCTTTTTAAACAATTCAGTGAGTGGAGCAGCCACACTGCTAAAGTTCAGCACATATTTTCGGTAAAATCCATTCAATCCCAGGAACCATGGTACTGCTTTTTTCGTCGATGGTGTGGGAAATTCCACAATTACTTTCATTTTCACATCCCGTGGTGCCATTTGTCCATGTCCAATAACATGGCCCAGAAAGGCGACGTGGGCTTAGGCAAATTCACTTTTAGCGAGGTTTACCACCAAGCCTGCCTTCCAAAGTTGATCGAACAAGTCTGATAAATGTTATAAATGTTCTTTCTATGAGTGACCAAAATTCACCAGGTCATCAATATACATCACACAGTTGGGTAATCCAGTTTTATTACTGCCTGTGGTTTTCCGATTAGCTGACATGCATGACATATCTGGCAAAATTCAACTACATCTTTGTGTAGTCCAGGCCACTAACAATGACTTTGTATTTTAGCCTGTGTTTTCTTCACCCCTAAATGACCTCCAAGTGATAGCTCATGCGCCACTTGCAGCACCTCCTATCCATAACCTACTGGTGAAATAATTTGGTGAATCTCTGCCCATTTCTCATCTGCTTGAATGTGTGATGGTCTCCATTTCCTCATTAAAATATCATTTTTTAAGTAACAACACACAGAGATGCATTCATTCTCCTCTTATACAACCTCTTTAACTCATCTTTCTGCTGTAACTTGATCAGCTTAGCAGAGCTAAAGATAATTGCATGTTTACCTATTTGCTCCTGCTCTGTGCCACTTATCTGATCAAAAAAAGTCTTGGATAAAGCTATATTAGCTTCTTATCTGTGCCTTTTGAACTCTCCTGCTTCAACTTGTGATCTTGTGACCACACAATCAGGGAAAATTTCTGGATAAACATTTTCCATGTCTTCAGTCACCTACGTCTCCACTGGCTTTTCAACTAGAGTAGGCAGCATGTTTACTAGTGGATCAGCTATATCATTTGCAAGGAAAAATTGTATTTCTGAAGCAGAAAGTTCACCTACCACAAATTCTCCAGTCTTTTCTGGACTCTCTAGCCTCACTTTATGTCATTGAATGCTTTTTGTCTCACCATAAATTCCTGTTACCGGTACCTTTTCTGGCAATAGTCCCTCAGGAGTACATATCTCCTCATCCTTCAGCATCACAGATTGAGAGGATCCTGGGCCCCTTAATATTGTAACCTCTTTACCTGCTACTCCTGGCCTATGTGAATAAACTTTACCCTCGCATGTATATTTTTAAAGCAAATCTGGCACTTCCTCCTTAATCAACCTCTGATCATCTTGTATGCTCTAAGGCAGTTGTTTAACCTTCCTTGTGCTTTTTGTTACTCGTCTAACAAAACTTCCAGGCTTGTCCGGTTTTCTACATTTGGCTTTCTCCTAGCCCACCAACACTGTGATTTCGTGTGGCCCACTTTATTACCCCTCAAGGGTTTCTTTTTTACCCTGTGGTAAATTATCCTTATCATCTTCACTGAGTTCTACCTTTCCCTTTCTATGTGAGGATTTCCCTTTGCCCCAGTTTCTATCCCTCATGGACTGAAATTGATTCTGGAAGCCAAACTGAGTTTTATGGACAAGACCAATTTATTCACAAAATTACACAATGAAACACAATGGACAAAATAAACAATCCTACAGAACTCAGTCTATCTAAATTAGACTTAATTGTGCTGTTCCAAATATACACAACAGTCCTAATAGGCAAACCCTCTTAAAGACTAAAAAAAAGGAACAGATGCCTACAGGTTGAAGTTAGAAAAACAGAAAGAGAGAGAGCCTGTTCACACAGTCCACTGCTGAACTGCCTAACTAGTTCTGGACTGAACCGCTCAGCTAGAGAGCTGACCACTCCCCTTTCATTATACAGGTCACTTCTAAAACATGCCCACATTGTCTTGAAGTCTCTTCTGTCTGCATATAAACAAAAAGGCCTCTCAATACCCTTTAATCTCCATACCAAACCAGTCTAATCAGCACTGGGTGTGGTTTATGACCCCTCTGAAAAAAACCAAGGAACAGTATCCTTGAGAAAAGGAACAGCTTTTAGAAAAAAGGGACCAGCTTTGTGACACTAGTTGCTATCATGCAATAAATTATATCCAGTGGAATTCAATTATCTCTTCTCGTTAGAGACCCAATGGGTTTCCTACACCATACTGGAGCAAGCCCTGAAGATCCCTATCCTGAAACACGCTGATGTCAGCAAATCCACTTGAGCAATCACACAGAGTGTTCATACAACATGTTGAACAATGATACAAATTGCTGATACAACAGGCACCATTTATACTTGCTAGAGCTTGAAGCCATGTTCCTTGGTAACCACACTTCAAAAGTATTGACTGTACAGTGCTTTGAGACATCATGTGGTTATGAGTGATGTTGTGTAAGTGGACAAAGTTAAGAATCACAAGACAACAGGTTATAGTCCAACAGGTTTATTTGGAAGCACTAGCTTTCGGAACACTGCTCCTTCATCAGGTGGTTGTGGAACATAAGACACAGAATTTATAGCAAAAGGTTACTGTGTCATGCAACTGAAATGATATATTGGACAAAGCTGGATTGTTGTTAAGTCTTTAATCTTTTAGAATGGGTTGCAGGTTTCAGTTCATTAATATGTAAATCCTAGAACTTCTTTTAACTCACCTTCTCGAAGTAACTTAAAGTTTTATAACAAAAGGTGACATCTCAGCTCAGACAATGAATTAAAGGTCAGAGTCTGTCTGTATCCCAATCTTGAATCAGACTGGTTCTACTTCCAAGGTAGGAATTTATAAAATATTACATGTATTGACTGCCTGCAGATTGTGCAATTCTTGAGCAAAATAGAATGTATCTGCAAATATAATTCTGAAAATACAAATTCACCCCATAGACTTACATGTGTGTGTGTGTACATGAGCGAGAGAGATAGTGAGATAGAGTGAGAGAGTGTGTGCATGTGAGTGTGTGCATGCGAGTATGAGTACATGTGAGAGAGTCTGTTTGTGTGTGTGAAAGCTTGGTAAAGTGTGTGTCTGGATGTGATGGAGTATAAGCCTGTGAGAGGATGTGCGCGTGGGTGTGAGTGTAAGGGGTACGTGTGTGTGTATATGAGAGGAGATGTGTGTATGCGTGTGTGTATGTGTGTATATAGTGCAATGGGATCACCTGTTGCCTGACATGAACCCACGGTCCCAGTTGTGGCCATCCCCCTGGTACCGAACTTGGCCATCAGCCTCTGCTCGGCCACTTCGTGTTGTTGCCTGTCCCGAAGTACCCCTTGGAGGAGGGTCACCCGAAGATCCGAGGTTGAATGTCCCTGACTGCTGAAGTGTTCCCTGACAGGGAGGGAACACTCCTGCCTGGCGATAGTTGAACAGTGTTCATTCATCTATTATCATAGTGTCTGTTTGGTCTCATCAATGTACCATGCCTTGGGGCATCCTTGCCTGCTGCGTATGAGATAAATAATGTTGGCCGAGTCACAGGAGTACCTGCTGCGTACATGGTGGGTGGTGTCCCCACAGATAACTCTGACACTTCTTGTAGTGGATGATATGATAGAGTTGTATGGTGTTGTGGTTGATATTGTCCTGAAGGCTGAGCAGCTTGCTCCAAACATTTATCTGTTTGAGGTTTGGTGGTTGTTTAAAGGCGAGAAGTGGAGGTGTGGGAAAGGTCTTGGCGAGGTGCTTATCCTCATTGATAATGTGTTGCAGGCTGTGATGAACATGGCGTAGTTTTTTGACTCCTGGGAAGTACCAGACAACGAAGGGTACCCTGTCGGTTGCAGCTTGTGTCTATCTCCTGAGAAGGTCCTTACAGTTTCTTGCTGTAGCATGACGGAACTGGTGGTTGATGAGTTGAGCATCATACCCTGTTCTTATGAGGGCATCACTTCCAGGTGCCCATCACATTCCTCCACATCTGAACAGATCGTGTGTATTCGTAGGGCTTGTAAGTATGGGATAGCTGTTTTAATATGTTTCAGCTGGAAGCTGGAGAAGTGTAGCACTGTGAGGTTATCTGTGGGTCTGCAGTAGAGTGAGGTACTGAGGTGCCCATCCTTGATGGAGATGCATGTGTCCAAGAATGCGACAGATACTAAAGAGAAGTCCACGGTGAGTTTGATGGTTGGATGAAACTCGTTGATATCACTGTGTCGTTGTTTCAGTGACTCCTCAACATGGGTCCAGAGGAAGAAAATGTTGTTAATATATCTGGTGTAAAGTTTTGGTTGGAGGTCTAGTGCAGCAAGGAAGTCTTGTTCGAATTGGTCCATGAAAATATTGGCATATTGGGGTGAAACTCATTGTATGTGTCTGGATGAAGATCTGGTTGTCAAACGTGAAAACGTTGTGGAAGAGAATGAAGTGGATGAGTTGTAGGATGATGCTTGGAGATTGGCAGTTGTTGGTGTAGAGCACTGAAGCTGTTGCAGCGATGCCGTCGTGGTGGGGGATGCTGGTGTAGAGTGCTGAAATGTCCGTTGTGATGAGGAATTTTCCTGGTTCAATTGGTCCATGGGTGCTAGCTTTCTGTAAGAAATTGCGACAGAAGCTGGGAGTCCCCTGTACAATGGGTTTCACGATGCCCTCGACATAGACAAAGAGATTCTTACACAGGGTCCCATTACCTGAAGTTCTGGGAATTATATATTAATGAACCTAAACCTGCAACCCTTTCTAAAAAATGAAAAACTTAACAACAATCCAGGTTTGTTCAATATATCGTATCAGTTGCATAATACTGTAATTTTTTGCTATAAATTCTGTGTCTTATGGTCTTAAGCTTCACAACCACCTGATGAAGGAGCAGCGCTCCGAAAGCTAGTGCTTCCAAGTAAACCTGTTGGACTATAACCTGGTGTTTTGTGATTTTTAACTTTGTCCACCCCAGTCCAACACCAGCTCCTCCATATCATGCTTTGTAAGTGCAAATCTTTCATTTTATGTGGTTCAGTGTCAAATTTTGATTCATAAAACCCCTGTGAGATACCTTAGAACAATTTATTATGTTAGAGGTGCTATAAAAATGTACGTTATTGTTGCTGCCACACTTCAGGTTGAGAAAAGATCATCTGTGATAAGTGGGGCTGGGTAGTTATCTGCATTGGAACCTAGGCTGCCAAAATTCAGGGGTGCTGTGACAAGAGAAAATTAAGATACAGACAGTGTAGGATCTTTGATTGATGCTAACAGCATGATCAATAATACGTTAATTGTCCTATAATTATGACACAGCAAGTAAACATAAAAGATCTGGCAAATATATTTTATATTATTCTTGTAGATTCTTGGCTTCAATTATTGGATAACTTCTGCAGAGAAATGTACCAGAATTTAATTGTTGCATTTTAAAATTGTTGACTGTATTCTCGTTCTCCTTTGGGGTTACTTGTATATTTGTATTTTCTCTTGTCGAAGTCATTAGTGCAGCAATACGTGACATTACCAATTCTCAGAAACAGATTTATGTAATAACACATTCCTGACTTTCAATATCGAAAATACATAAAATATTCCCATATCAACCATAACTGTAGGAAATCACATTTTGGTATATGAAGAATAGTGCATTTTAAGTTTTTTGCTGGAGACATAATTGGACGACCGCGATGCTTCATTATCCCCAAACTGGGTCCAGTGTCTCCTGGTAACTGGGGCTGTCAAGACGTGAATTGTTCCATCTCAGGATGCAGGCAGTAAATCATCATGCATGTGGGGAACTGCAATTCCCAATTTAATGGAATTTTAATGGGATTGACCTGATCACAAAGGGTATTGCAGGACAGGAACCCAACTACTGAAGCAATGTGCTATACTGTGGTTTGTTTTCCTTAGCCTCTAGGTCCTGACCAATCCCAGTGTAGTATAATGTGAATAGATGTGATAATGGTGATGTGGCGTATTGTAATGTCATGTGCATGTGAATGTATCTCACACTCAGGTATGAACCCATGCATTCTGACATCGCCAGCCTTCTTCTGTGCAGTGCTCCTCAGAACAACATACCTGGCAGCTTTACTCATCACACTGTCTACTGATGTACCCTCTCACATCCTCATCTGGGAACCCTAACCCTCACCATATCTCAGTGTCATCTTTCTTACATCTAATCCTCACAGACACACCCCACAGATGCTGGCATTCCATCCGTTACATGGGCCAGATTTTCAACAAGTCCGGGTGATTTAAAGGAACTTTACAAATAACACATGGGTCCTAGTTCCAGGATTCTTGATTCCACTACAATGTTTGGGAGTTCCTTTTAATAGTTCCCTGCTAGATTGAATCACGAGTTGAGATGCAGCTCTCTAACCCTGGCTGCTTCCATTGTGGAGGTAAAAGTGAGGATTGCAGATGCTGGAGGTTAGAGTCAAGAGTGTGGTGCTGGAAAAGCACAGCAGGTCAGGCAACATCCCAGGAGCAGGAAAATTGACGTTTCGGGCAAAAGCTCTTCACCAGAATGAGGCTGGGAGCCTCTGGGTGGAGAGATAAATGGGAGGGGGGTGTGGCTGGGGTTAGGGTAGCTGAGAGTGTGATTGGTGGATGGAGGTGGGGGTAAAGGTGATAGGTCGGAGGGGAGGGTGGAGTGGATAGGTGGGAAGTAAGATGGACAGGTCATGAGGGTGGTGCTGAATTGGAAGATTTGGAACAGGGATAAGGGGGGGAGGGGAAATGAGGAAAACTGGTGAAATCCACATTGATGTCGTGGGGATGGAGGATCCCGAGGCAGAAGATGAGGCGTTCTTCCTCCAGGCGTCGGGTGGTTAAGGAGGCCCAGGACCTGCATGTCCTTGGTGGATTGTGAGGGAGAGTTGAAGTGTTCGGCCATGGGACAGTGGGGTTGGATCGTGCGGGTGTCCCAGAGATGTTCCCTGAAGCGCTCTGTGAGTAGGCGTCCTGTCTCCCCAATGTAGAGGAGACCGCATCAGGAGCAACAGATACAGTAAATGACATGTGTGGAAGTGCAGGTGAAGCTTTGATGGATGTGGAAGGCTCCTTTGTGGCATTGGATGGAGGTGAGGGGGGAGGTGTGGGCACAGGTTTTGCAATTCCTACAGTTGCAGGGGAGGGTGCAGGAGGGGAGGGTGGGTTGGTGAGGGGCATGGACCTGATGAGGCAGTCACAGAGGGAACGGTCTTTACAGAAAGTGGAAAGGGGTAGAGAGTGGATGAGATGCGCGGGAGGGCATCATCAACCACATGGGAGGGGAAATTGTGGTCTTTAAAGAAGGAGACCATCTGGTGTGTTCTGTGGTGGAACTGGTCCTCCTGGGAGTAGATGCGGAGGAGGCAGAGGAATTGGGAATAAGGGATAGCAGGGTATGAGGAGGTGTAATCCAGGTAGCTGTGGGAGTTGGTGGGTTTGTAAAGATGTCAGTGTTGAGTTGGTCATTGTTGATGGAGCTCGAGAGGTCCAGGAAGGGGAGGGAGGTGTCTGTGATGGTCCAGGTGAACTTAAGGTCGGGGTTGATACCTCCATGTTGGAGCACTAGGTGGCGCCAATGCAGTCATTAATATAGTGGAGGAAAAGGTGGGGGTGGTGCCGGTGTAACTATGGAAGATGGACTGTTCCACGTAACTGACAAAGAGACAGGCATAGCTGGGGCCCATGCAGATGCCCATGGCTACCCCTTTCATCTGGAGGAAGTGGGAGGATACAAAGGAGAAATTATTGAGGGTGAGGACCAGTTCAGCCAAACAGATTAGAGTGTCAGTGGAGGGGTACTGGTGGGGACATCGGGAGTGGAAGAAACTGAGGGCTTGGAGGCCCTGGTCACAGCAGATGGAGGTGTAGAGGGTCTGGATTCAATGGTGAGGCATTGGGGGCCAGGGAAACAAAGGTTTTGGAGGAGGTGGAGGGCATGGTGGTGTCCCAAATGTAAGTGGCCAGTTCCTGGACCAGGGAGGCTAGGACAGTATCAAGGTATGTGGAGATGAATTCGGTGGGGCAGGAGCAGGCTGAGACGATGGGTCGGCCGGAGTAGTCAGACTTGTGGATCTTGGGTAGGAGGTAGATCCGGGAGGTGCGGGGGTCCCGAGCTATTAGGTTGGAAATTGTGAGTGGGAGATCCCCTGAGGTTGTGTACAGTCTGGTTTGGTGATGGGAGGTGAGGTTGTAGTTGAGGGGGCAGTCTTTAAGTTGGAGCCTGGCTTCAGCAATGGAAAGGTCAGTGCGCCAAAATACCACTGCACCCCCCCCAACCCCCAACCAACCCTCTTGTCCACTGGTCTGATGGTGAGGTTGGGGTTGGAATTCCAATGTCGAATTAGGCATGGCCTACGCTTCTCCCATTTTTGGAGGAATCAGGACAGCTTTTTAACATGTTGTAACTCATGGTCCCTAAAGATAGCATGAGGCATAGACTGCATGAGGGAATCTCTTGCAAACTAAGTTCAAAAGATCCTCCTCAAGTCCTAATGCCATGATATGCTCCCCAAACTACCCTTATTGGCTTCATATGCTGCATGCCCAGGTATTCCATCCAAATAATCCCTTCCATGATCCATCATGTTCTCCATATTCAGGTATCCCTTCCCTTCTTCGTCATGTCACCCATACCAAGGTATATATATATATATATATATATATATATACACACACTATCCTGACAGTTGTCTATGTAAAGAAAATTTAAAAAGAAGCGATTCATTTATAATTTTTTCTACATTAAAAAGACTCCTTTTTACTACAGGGCAATATCTGTGTCAATAATCCTGGTCTATTAAAGTTTAATACCTGACACTGTAAGATGTTTGAAACCCCCATAACCTTCGGCAAGCATTGTGTATTTGATAGAGACCAAGCTGTTAGTCAGTCTGGGATTCAAGAGTTTCACCAATCTAAGGATTGGGCTCCCAAAAACATTGAAACATGTAGATTCCTCTTTTTTTTCTAGGAGAAAGTGAGGACTGCAAATGCTGGAGATGCTCCAGCATCTGCAGTCCTCACTTTCTCCAAGAAGATTTTAACCTATTGCGAATCCTCTTGCAAGGATGCCTTCCTTGAAGAAGCTCTCTTCCTCCCTCTACAAGGATTTCAGTGAGTCCCTCTCTCACTGCACCCCCCAGGTCATCTCCTCTGCACAGAAGCTCTTCAGCCACATTCTCAAACAGACGCTACCACAGCCACATCTCCTTCCTCAGCACCTGCCTACGGAACCGACTGACCCCGTACGGACTCCGGACTACATTCAGACCAACAAAATTTTGACCCAACAAGGACAACCAGTACCTACAACAAATCCGAAGCCTAAAGCAACAGACCTCCCTCTGGATCCTCTGCTCCAACTTCTTCAAAGACCGCAATTTCCCCCAGACGTGATCGATGATGCTCTCCACCGCATCTCCTCCTCTTCCCGCTCCTCCGCCCTTGAGCCCCACCCCTCCAATTGCCACCAGGACAGAACCCCACTGGTCCTCACCTACCACCCCACCAACCTCCATTTACATCATATCATCCGTCGTCATTTCCGCCACCTCCAAACGGACCCCACCACCAGGGATATATTTCCCTCCCCTCCCCTATCAGCATTCCGAAAAGACCACTCCCTTCGTGACTCCCTTGTAAGGTCCACACCCCCCACCAATCAACCTCCACTCCCAGCACCTTCCCCTGCAACCGCAAGAAATGCAAAACTTGCGCCCACACTCCCCCCCTTACTTCCCTCCAAGGCCCCAAGGGATCCTTCCATATCCACCACAAATACACCTGCACCTCCACACACATCATTTACTGCATCCGCTGCACCCGATGTGGCCTCCTCTATATTGGGGAGACAGGCTGCCTATTTGCAGAACGTTTCAGAGAACACCTCTGGGACACCTGACCAACCAACCCAACCACCCCGTGGCTCAACACTTCAACTCCCCCTCCCACTCAACCAAGGACAGGCAGGTCCTTGGACTCCTCCATCGCCAGACCATAGCAACACGATGGCTAGAAGAAGAGTGCCTCATCTTCCGCCTAGGAACCCTTCAACCACAAGGGATGAACTCAGATTTCTCCAGTTTCCTCATTTTCCCTCCTCCCACCTTGTCTCAGTCCCAACCCTCGAACTCAGCACCACCTTCCTAACCTGCAATCTTCTTCCTGACCTCTCCGCCCCCACCCCCACTCCGGCCTATCACCCTCACCTTAACCTCCTTCCACCTATCGCAATTCCAATGCCCCTCCCCCAAGTCCCTCCTCCCTACCTTTTATCTTAGTCTGCTTGGCACACTCTCCTCATTTCTGAAGAAGGGTTCATGCTCGAAACGTCGATTCTCCTGCTCCTTGGATGCTGCCTGACCTGCTGCGCTTTTCCAGCAACACATTTTCAGTTCCTCTTTTTTTCCACCTACACATTGTTCTGAGTAACAATATTATAAAAATACTAGTTTCTACATATTTACTCATGATATTCAAATCCACCTCACCACCACATCTCTTGACCACTTCACTGCCTCTGAATTATCAGACTGTTTTGCCTGACATTCAGGAGTGGATGAACATAGAGTCATAGAGGTGTAAAGCATGGAAACAGACCCTTCAGTCCAACTCGTCCATGCCGACCAGATATCCCAACCCAATCTAGTCTCACTTGTCAGCACCCAGCCCATATCCCTCCAAACCCTTTCTATTCATATACTCATCCAGATGCCTTTTGAATGTTGCAATTGTACCAGCCCCCACCACTTCCTCTGGCAGCTCATCCCATACACGTACCACTCTCTGCGTGAAAACATTGCCCCTTAATTCTCTTTTATATCTTTCCCCTCTCACCCTAAACCTATGCCCTCTAGTTCTGGACTCCCCTACCCCAGAGAAAAGACTTTGTTGATTTATCCTATCCATGCCCCTCATGATTTTATAAACCTCTATAAGTCACCCCTCAGCCTCCAACGCTCCAAGGAAAACAGCCCTCAACCTCTCCCTGTAGCTCAAATCCTCCAACTCTGGCAACATCCTTGCAAATCTTTTCTGAACCCTTTCAAGTTTCACAACATCTTTCCGATAGGAAAGAAACCAAAGTTGCATGCAATATTCCAAAAGTGGCCTAACCAATGTCATGTACAGCTGCAACATGACCTCCCAACTCCTGTACTCAATACTCTGACCAATAAAGGAAAGCATACCAAACATGTTCTTCACTATCCTACCAACCTGAGACTCTACTTTCAAGGAGCTATGAACCTGCATTCCAAGGTTCAGCAACACTCCCTCGAACCTTTCCATTAAGCATATAAGCCCTGCTCTGATTTGCTTCTCCAAAATGCAGCACCTCACATTTATCTAAATTAAACTCCATCTGTCACTCCTCAGCCCATCTGATCAAGATCCCGTTGTAATCTGAGATAACCTTCTTCGCTGTCAAATACACCTCCAATTTTGGTGTCATCTGCAAACTTACTAGGTATATCTCTTATGCTTGTCTTTTAGGGGAGAAGATGGGCTATTTGGTGTGGCCTTCATGTGACGCCAAATTGATAACTGTGGCTGCATTCTTAAATGTTCTAGCAAATTACTTGCTAGTTTGGGTAACAAATGTTGGCTTTGCCAGCAAAATTGTATCCCATGAAAGACTGAAAAAGTGTAAAGAAATTATACATTTATTATGCAAAAGAGATGCTATTGTTATTGTTTAAATTTTTAAATTTTTAAAATGTTAGTCTCATCACTGTTATTTCATCATCACTGACACAGTCGCATCCCTGAGATGGTCATGAGCAGCTTACTTGTAACTGAATATTTTGCTAAGCTATGTCAGAGGACAATCAAGAGTCACAACACAACAGAAATAGAAATTGCTGGAGAAATTCAGCAGGTCTGGCAGTATCTGTGGAGAGAAAGCCACATCAATGTTTTAGGTCCGGTGACCCTTCTTCAGAATTCTAAGACCTGCTGAGTTTCTTCAGTTATCTCTGTCATCCTCAGATGATTAAATAACAACTTTATTAAAGTCTCTCAAACTTTATCAAAGCCTACAATGTCAACCTATTCTATGCTGTAGTTCACCAGTGTCGATGTTGCTCTTTCCCCAAGATTGTAACATCAATATTCCTTCAACAGGTTTTTTTCATACCTTAACTCTAGGGAAGGACAAGGTTTTGTATTAACAGACACAGGAGTCAATTTGAAAGTTAAATATTGAGAAGATTAAAACCATTTGGTTCATTCATGGCATAAACAAGTTCCTTGCTATCAACTCCATTCCACTCTCGGGCAATTGTTTGAGACTGGATCAGATTCTTTGCAACTGAGTGCCATATTTGACCCTGAGATGAGCTATTGACTCCATGTCTGCACCCATCGCTGCCTGTTTCCATTTTCAAAAACACTGCCTGAGTCAGTCCCTGTGTCAACTTGTCTGCTATTGAAATCTTCATGTATGTCTTTATTATTTCATCATTCCAGTCCACACCTGCTCAGCTTTCCATGCTTTGCCCTCTATATATTTGAGGTCATTGAAAATTCTTCTACCATACTATAACTAACATTAAAATCTACTCACTCATCACCCCTGTGTCCATTGACCTACACTGGCTCCTGATTAAGCAAGATATAGCTCGAGTTCGTTAGATGGGTTGGTATTTGTCCAATGTGTGCAGGATGGTTTCCTGACACAATATGTAGATAGGCCAACAAGAGGTGAGGCCATACTGGATTTGGTTCTGGGTAACGAACCAGGCCAGGTGTTAGAATTAGAGGTAAGTGAGCACTTTGGGGACAGTGACCACAGTTCGGTGACTTTTACTCTAGTGATGGAGAGGGATAAGTGTGCACTGCAGGGCAAGAGTTATAGCTGGGGGCAGGGAAATTATGATGCAGTGAGGCATGACTTAGGATGCGAGGCTTGGAAAAGTAGGCTTCAAGGCAAGGGCGTAATTGATATGTGGAGCTTGTTCAAGGAGCAACTATTGAGTGTCCTTGATAAGTATGTACCTGTCAGGCAGGGAGGAAAGGGTCGTGTGAGGGAGCCGTGGTTTAATAAGGAATTGGAATCCCTTGTTAAAGGGAAGAGGGCGGCCTATGTAACGATGAGGCATGAAGGTTCAATTGGGGCGATTGAGAGTTATAAGGTAGCCAGGAAGGACCTGAAGAGAGAGCTAAGAGCAGCAAGGAGGGAACATGAAAGGTCCTTAGTTGGTAGGATTAGGGAAAACCCTAAGGCTTTCTATAGGTATGTCAGGAATAAAAGAATGACTAGGGTAGGAATGGGTCCAGTCAAGGATAGTAGTGGGAAGTTGTGTGTGGAGGCGGAAGAGATTGGGGAGACACTGAATGAATACTTTTCGTCAGTATTCACTCAGGAACAGGACGTTGTTGCCGATGTGAATACTGAGTCACAATTAAGTAGAATGAATGGCTTTGAGGTATGTAGGGAAGAGGTGTTGGAAACTCTGGAAAGGGTGAAAATAGATAAGTCCCCTGGGCCTGATGGCATTTATCCTAGGATTCTCTGGGAAGCAAGGGAGGAGATTGCAGAGCCATTGGCCTTGATTTTTATGTCCTCGTTGTCTACAGGAGTAGTGCCAGAAGACTGGAGGCTAGCAAATGTGGTTCCCTTGTTCAAGAAGGGGAATAGGGATAACCCTAGTAACTATAGGCCGGTGAGTCTCACTTCTGTTGTGGGGAAAGTCTTAGAGAGAATTGTAAGGGATAGGATTTATGAACATCTGGATAGGAATAATGTGATCAAGGATAGTCAGCATGGTTTTGTGAAGGGCAGGTCGTGCCTCTCAAACCTTATTGAATTCTTTGAGAAGGTGACTAAGGAGGTGGACGAGGGGAAAGCGGTAGATGTGGTGTATATGGATTTTAGTAAGGCGTTTGATAAGGTTCCTCATGGTAGGCTACTTCAAAAAATACGGAGGTATGGCATTGAGGGTGAGTTGGAGGTTTGGATTAGGAATTGGCTGACTGGAGGGTAGTAGTTGATGGTAAAGGTTCATCTTGGAGTGCCGTTACTAGTGGTGTTCCGCAAGGATCTGTTTTGGGACCATTGCTGTTTGTCATTTTTATAAATGACCTAGAGTAGGGGCTAGAAGGTTGGGTGAGCAAGTTTGCGGATGATACGAAAGTCGGAGGAGTTGTTGACAGTGAGGAAGGATGTGGCAGGTTACAGCGGGATATAGATAAGCTGCAGAACTGGGCAGAAAGGTGGCAAATGGAGTTCAATGTAGCTAAGTGTGAGGTGATTCACTTCGGTAAGAGTAACAAAAAGATGGGGTACTGGGCTAATAGTCGGATACTTGGTAGTGTGGATGAGCAGAGGGATCTTGGTGTCCATGTACACAGATCTTTGAAAGTTGACACCCAGGTAAACAGTGCGGTGAAGAAGGCATATGGCGTGCTGGCTTTTATTGGTAGAGGAATTGAGTTCCGGAGTCCTGAGATCATGTTGCAGTTGTATAAGACTCTGGTGCGGCCGCACCTGGAGTATTGTGTGCAGTTTTGGTCGCCATACTATAGGAAGGATGTGGAGGCACTGGAACGGGTGCAGAGGAGGTTTACCAGGATGTTGCCTGGTATGATAGGAAGATCGTATGAGGAAAGGCTGAGGCACTTGGGGTTGTTTTCATTGGAGAAAAGAAGGTTTAGAGGTGACTTGATAGAGGTGTACAAGATGATTAGGGGTTTAGATAGGGTTGACCGTGAGAACCTTTTTCCACGTATGGAGTCAGCTATTATGAGGGGGCATAGCTTTAAATTAAGGGGTGGTAGGTATAGGACAGATGTTAGGGGTAGGTTCTTTACTCAGCGAGTCGTGAGTTCATGGAATGCCCTGCCAGTAGCAGTGGTGGACTCTCCCTCTTTATGGGCATTTAAACAGGCATTGGATAGGCATATGGAGGATAATGGGCTAGTGTAGGTTAGGTGGATCGGCGCAACATCGAGGGCCAAAGGGCCTGTACTGCGCTGTATTCTTCTATGTTCTACGTTCTATATCAATGTTAAAATTCTCATCCTGGTTTTCACATTCCTCTTTGGCCTTTCCTCTCCTGATTCTGTAATTTTCTCTAGCCCTGTAACCATACAAGACTCCTGTGCTCCTCCAATTCTGGCCTCTATGCACCCCCAATGTTAACTGTTGTGTCTTTCGCAGATGCACCTTCAACTGCCAAGGCCAATGTAGAGTCATAGAGTCATAGAGGCCTACAGCAAGAAAACAGGCTTTCGGTCTAACTTGCCCATGTTGACCAGTTTTCACAATTTAAACTAATCCCATTTGCCTGAGTTTTATCTATATCCTTCCATAATTATTCCATCCAAGTACCTGTCTAAATGTTTCTTAAATGATGAAATTGTACTTGTTTCTATCACTACCTCTGGCAGCCTGTTCCAGATACTCACCACCCTTTGTGCGAAAACGTTGCGTCTCTGGACCCTTTTGTATCTCTCCCCTCTCACGTTAACCTATGCCCTATAGTTTTAGACACCCCTATCATGGAGAAAAACTGTCCGCTATCTACCTTATCCATGCCTCTTATGATTTTATAGATCTCTAAAAGGTCAGCCCTCAGTCTCCTACACTCCAGGGAAAACAGTCCCAGCCTATCCAATCTCTCCTTATAACACCAGTCCAGGTAACATCCTAGTGAACGTTTTCTGCACTCTTTCTAGTTTAATAACAATAGAATAGAGCAATAATAGAATGTTAATTACACCCATAATGTTGTGTTTAGTGGCTTTAGTGTTAAAATACAATCTGTGCAGAATCATAATAATTTTCCGTTAAAATGCCAGTATTGAAGGGATTGGTTTTGAGATAACCAAATGCTGATAATTTTTAAGGTATGAAGATGACTGGTTGCTGTCAGTAAAATCCTCCAGAGTTTGATAAATCAGAATGAATATTCTGGCCAAGATCAGCACCATGGCAGTAGTGGTGTCTGTTAAAAACATATCACTTGAAGGAACTGCAAAAACTATGCTCTTTTAATCTTTGAAAAAGGCTTCATTGCCTCTGAGGCAACTCCTGCTGCAGCTTGCCCATCCATCATTCCCTATTTAAACTCACTTCATGTGAATTTAGATGCATGAGTTTCATTTCAAGTAACTGGAATAGCAATAAATAGACAAGTGCAATCAAAACATCAGCACTTCAACAAAATCTATCTGTTCATAGATGAGAGAAGGGTCGACAGCACTCACAGTACTTCACCTCAAAAAAGAATTATGGGCTTCAGCATAATAGTAAACATACGCTAAAAAAACAGAAGTTGCTAGAAAAGCTCAGCAAGTCTGGTAGCATCTGTGAAGAGAAGTCAAAGTTAACGTTTTGGGTCCAGTGACCCTTCCCTTTGATTTCTCTTCACAGATGCTGCCAGACCAGCTGAGCTTTTACAGTAACTTCTGTTTTTGATTCTGATTTACAGTATCCACAGTTCTTTCGGTTTTTAGTAAACATATGCTGATAGGTTTGATATATTATGTGTGTATTTCATTCTCTTAAATGTAATTCAAATTGATTTTCATTATGTTATTAAAGGAACCTGATTCCCGGGCAATCATCAATTATTGCCACATAATTGTAGCATGTTAAAGGCAATTGATACAAAATCAGTTAGGTTGCATTTGAAGGTGGTTGAAGTGTTGTCCCCAAGGATGTAATTATCCTTCTATATTATGCAACAGTTGCAGAAAACTGAAAGTGTAGTTATGACCAGTTATCTTTTAGCAAAACTGCTTAAGTTTACCTTTTTTAAAAAAGATTGTTAGAAAAAACAGTTATGAAATGACTCCAGGCTCCAACAGAATTGGATTGTCGGACGGCATTTAACCTGTGAATGAATTTTTAAAAATCTGTTTAATTAATCACCCTTTTGCTTAATAACTTTTAACAATAATTCTGTTATAAATTAAACTTTAATCTTAGTTTAAAACAAAAGCTTTGCTGCTTGTTATTTTTGAATTGGAACACTATAAAACAACACTAAAAGAAGGCTAAACAAGTTTGATAAATACACAATTCACTGACCACATTGGTGAACAAACGAAAGAACAACGAACAATACAGGAACATGTGGCCTTCCAGGCTTGTGCTGACACATTTTTCCCTTCCATAATAAAGCTGTCTTCGCTCTATAATCTCTCTATTCACTTCCTACTCATGTATTCATCCAGGTGCTTCTTGAATGCAGCTATTGTGTCTGCTTCCACCATCTCCTCTGGCAGTGTATTCCACACACTCACCACCCTTTGTGTAAAAAGGGTGCATCTCTTTTAAACTTTACCCCCTGCACCTTGAACCTGTGTTCCCTAGTAATTGACCCCTCCACCCTGGGAAAAAGCCTCATCCTTTCCACTCGATCCGTACCTTTCACAATGTGATAAACTTCTATCAGGTCGCCCGTCAACCTCCTGCGTTCCAGTGAAAACAAACCCAGCCTATCCAACATTTCTTCATAACTAAAATCTACCATATCAGGCAACATCCTGGTAAACCTTCCCTATACCCTGTCTATCACATCCACATCCTTCTGGTAGTGTGGTGACCAGAGCTGTACACGCTGTACAATTGGCTGACAGCCTACTTTCTTCCTCAGGTGAAGTCTTATCCTGAGCTGATTGAGTGTAGAATGGGGCAAACTGTCATTTTAGTCCGGAAAGCAGAGGGTTGGAGATGGGAGGTAAGGAACATGGCATCTGTAAAATCCAGTCCAAACTTTGACATCTGTGACCTAAACATGCTTGCCTTGAAAACGCAGCTCGGTTTCCCTCTCCACAATGCTCCTGAGCGTTTTCAGCATTCCCTGTTTTATTTCAGATGTCCAACATCTTGTACTTTGAACACATGAAGGGAATATTGTAGAGAGATGCAGTTTTGTAGCTTTGTACGTAAATATGTGGAAGGTGGGTTTGCTGGCTTTAACAGTTGGTATCAAGTGGAGGGAATTTCTACTCATCTCATTGGCCAATGTTCTTGCTTTTAAAGGAGCAAAACACTTAAGGGAGATATGAGTTCGACCGCCTTAGAAAACTACTTTGTTTGGTGGTAGGACTATTGATTAATTTAACCTTAATTATACGTGGGACACGGTGTAACCACAATCATTCATCCAATTAATGGACATAATTAATATATTTTCACCACTACAAATTATCACAAACATATCAATAAAATTAATTAGAAAATATATTGAATTTCGTTTGGTAATCAAATCTGAATTTCATGGCTTAATTAAGTTCAGGTTAATTATATTCAATGCTTTTACACTGACAAATAAATATGCATTAAAAAACTATTAAATTCAATTTATTAGCATAGTTATAGAGTCATAGTCATACAGATGTACAGCTTGGAAACAGGCCCTTCTGTCCAACTCATCGATGCGGACCAGATATTCTAACCTAATCAAGTCCCATTTGCTAACACCTGGCCTATATCCCTCCAAACCCTTCCTATTCACATACCATCCAGATGCCTTTTAAATGTTGTAATTGTACCAGCCTGCACCACTTCCTCCGGCAGCTCATTCCATACATCCTCTGCATGAAAACATTGCTTCTTAGGTCCCTTTAAATCTTTCCTTTCTCACCCTAACCCAATGTCCTCTAATTTTGGACTTCCCCTCCCCAGGGAAAAGACTATTTACCCTATCCATGCCTGTCATGATTTTTATAAACATCTATAATGTCACCCCCTCAGCCTCTGACGCTCAAGGGAAAATAGCCCCAGCCTATTCAGCCTTTCGCTATAACTCAAACCCTCCAACACAGGCAACATTCTCATAAATCTTCTCTGAACCCTTTCAAGTTTCACAACTTCCTTCCTATAACAGCAGGACCTGAATTGTATGCAGTATTCTAAATGTGGCCCAACCAATGTCCTGTACAATCACAACATGACCTCCCAACTCCTATACTTAATGCAACCAAAATATGATGTTACTTATAGATATTTCTAGTGAAGATAGGAACAGGAGTAGGCTATTCTGCTCCTCAAACATTTTGCATCCTTTAGTTAGTTTGTGGATGATACTTATCCTAACAATTTACCTGCCTCAATTCTGTAAACCTGAATCCCCTTTTAGAACAAATACCTTACAATCTCAGTTCCGAAATTTCAATTGACCTAGCTTTGACAGATTTTTGGGCTCAGAGTTCCTGATTTTCATTTTTTGAAGATGTCCTTCCTGACATCATTCCTATGGGACAATGTGGAGGAAAAAATGAAGTTGTGTAGTTTGGCAGGAATATTAGAAAAGCAGATGATTATTTAAGTGGAGAGAGATTTCAAGATGCTGCAGTACGTGGGATTTGGGTGTCCTTGTACTTGAATCACAAGTAGCCAGCACACGGATACAGGAAGGCAAAAGAAATGATGCCGTTTATTGCAAAGGGAATGAAGTAATATGTATAAAAATGAGGTAGCATTTAGATTGCTGTAGAGCACTTGGTTGCCTTATTCGAGGAGGGTTATACGTGTTTAAAATAATTAAGAGTAAGTGCACCAGGCTGAGTCCTGGGATGAAGGGGTTACTTTATCACAGAATCACTGAATTATTACAGAGAAAGGTCATTGGACCCATTGTGTCTCCGCCCACAGAACAGGTTAGGTCAATACTCACTTAGAAAAATGGCAGGTGTTTTTTTTTGTATCTATGCATACTATTTGGGCATTACTGGCTAGGTCAGTTTTACAGCCCATCCCTATTGCCTTTGAGAAGGTCAAGGACCTTGAAACATAATGATTCTGATGGGGCTTGAGAGGGTGGATGCTTGGAGTGTGTTTCCTTTCATGGGAAACCTGTGGGACATCATTTGAAAATAAGGATCTCTCATTTAAGGCAGTGATGAGGAGGAATTTCTTCATTCAGGGGTGGTTTGACTCTGGAATTCTATTCCCAGTGAACAGTGGATGCTGAGTTAGACAGATTTTTGAATAATAAGGTAGTTAAGGATAATGGAGGACAGAAAGGAAAATGGGGTTAAGCCACAATGAAAGCAGCTGTGAACTTATTGAATAGTGGAGCAGACTCGATAGATCAAAAGTCAGCATTCTCCTGATCCTATTTCTTATGATCTTATAATCCTAAAATCTTTCTACTGGTCTCCGATAGTCACCATTTAGGAAACACGATGACTTTTGACTTTGTGTGAAAATCCCAGAACTCCCTTCCGTAATAGCACTGTGGATGTACCTGCACCCAATGACTACAATGGTTCAAGAAGGCTGCTCACCATCACCTTCTCAGATAGGGATGGGCATCAAATGCTGGCCTCCAAAGAACATCCACGAGAAAAAGCATATTTCCAGCTCTAAAGTTGCAATCTCCGTATGTCCCTACATTTAACTCCAATGACTATGGCCTCACCCACTCGCTAATGGAGGATGAAAACTTAACTTATTCTTTGACTGATATCACAACTATCTCTTCTGGCAACAGAATCACAAAGAGCATCCTAAATGACCAAGGCTCAGTTTTATATTCATTTTTATTGTGCAATCCCTTTCTCATCCTAAAAGATAAGATTTCTTTTCTCCATGATGTGCAGCTTGCAGAGATAAAATCTCCTTTATCAATATTGAGTATTTCAAATCCTCTGCATACTTCTCAATCGCCTTTTTGCTGATTTCAGTCATCAGCTGTGCAAAGCAAAGGGCAAGTCAAGTCCTTTTAGTTCTTGCCTACAAGCCTTGCTAAGTACTCTTTCTTAGTAATGTGTGCAACATGGACATAACATTCCTGCAGGGATGTTTCCTTAGCGGTAGAACAGCAGAGAGGACCGCAACTTCATGTTATCTGACAGACTGGGTGCACACCTACACCTAAAGATGGAGTAATTCCCCAGGGTAGTTGATGCTTGCAAGGATAATGTGATAGTAACCATACCATTACAATGCTGTTCTGAAGCTCTGAGGCTGGGAATGCTCAGGGGGATACTCTTGGATTTTGGTTCCAAAAGGGAAGCTGAAAGTTCAGGCCCTGGTTGTTTTGTCTGAGTCAATGGTTCAGTGGATAAATAAGTGTACTGCCTGGGTCTGGATTTGAATGGTATGGGAGCAGACAGATCCCAGGTTTATTCCTACTCAGCATTGGAAATAACATAGGCAGCAATCTACTTGGGCTTTGTGTTTGCTGACTATGATATCATAAAATGTGAGAATGCCAGTTAAAATCTTGTCCACCTCCAACAACATGAGGCCAGGGTGACTTTAACCATTGCGTCTCTGAATGGCAGGATATGGATGGGAAGTCTATAACTAGTCTTATGAAAATTGAGAGGTTCCTGGCCAGTTGCTAGCTTGTAGTTCTATGTGAGAAAGGGCAATTCAGAAGCATATCCAGTACACTCTGCCGTACAATCGAAACTGAAAATCTCACCCAACAGTGTCTCACAAATCTCAATAGTCTTCTGGATTCTGCAGATGGATTCATCTGGGATTTTTGAAGAGAGTTGGATCAATGTCTGAAGAGAAAAACATTGCTGAGCCATGGGGTAATAGCAGGGCAGTTGGATTTGCTGAGTTGCTTGTGTAGGCATAGCTATCAGAGATACGATGGACCATATGGCCTGTTTCAGAGTTGTAATCTTTCTATGATTCTGACTTTCTTCAGTCATTCCAGGGGGAAAAGTCTATTAAAGAACAGTAATAATTTGAAATGGACATGTTGTATGTATAAGATGAGTCAGACCAGAATGTCTCAATTGTAGATTTATTGGCTTTTCCAATGTCTATTTGTCCACTCAGGCCTGAGTCAAAATCAGTGTATGATTCATATCACGCCATTTCAACATGAGGCATGTCCCTTTGGTACCTCCTCAAATGGGTATTTGTTTTATTTGGTTCTGGAATGTGGGCATTGTTGTCTAAACTAACATTTATTGCCCATCCCTCAATGCCAAGAGGGCAGCTAAGGGTCAACCACCTTGCTGTGGTCTCAAGTCACATGATGACCAGAGAAGGATGGCAGATTTCTTTCGGTAAAGGGCAGAAATGAATCAGATTTGTTCATAAGACAATCAATAAAAGTCAGTTTCGGGATTACTATTACAGTGATAATACCACTACACCACTACCTTCCCCAGATTAAAACTGGGCAAGGCAGGATACTGGAGACATTTCAGAGATGATTAGCCATTATTCCTGTAATTACCCCACCCGCTCAGTCTCACTGGTAAATATGATAAAACCTCCACTCAAAACTGTGACTTGGGTACAATATTCACAAAAAAGCATATTAGAGAGGAAGATAAGGGTTGATTGGGCGGGGGACGGGGAGGGGGGGATTGATGTTGGGAAGCCGGTCTCCTTATGGAACGGCAGAACCTGATCACCTTAATTTCTACTCTGTTGTCCTCCTGCATCCAGCTGGATTGATTGGCCAATGGGTATGTAAACCTTTGGCACAAAGCCACAGGCAGGAAGCAGAGAGAGAAAAATCAAGGCAAGGTAGCAGGGAGGGCATTGATTGAGAAGGTCAGAGAGCTCAGGGGTTAGAGATGAAATATTAATGGGAGGGGAGGGGGCAGTACAATCATGGCCAGGGCTAGCACTAATGGGAAGATGGAGGGTTTAGGGATTGGGAGGAAGAACACTGGGGAAGGGACTCAGATAGGTAGAGGAGGGGAGAAGATTGTGACTGAGGTCAGGGAGTGATTATGGCCAGCAAGAGGATTATTGGGCCTTTGGTGGGACTGGGAGGAAGTTGCAAGCTGATGATGATATTGGGAAGCCATGGGGAGGGGCTGTTGGTAGGATACCCAATCACTAAGGAAGCTAACACAGGGGCTTGGGTGGGGTAGATGGGGGAGCAATCCTGCTCTTTCTGACCCACATACAATGCAGGCAAGGTGATCCATGTGGCAGTCTTCCACTCCCTCTCAAGACCTGGGTAACACAAGTGGAGGTGGAATTAAAAAGATTATTCTGAGGCACGCAGTTTCATTCATATTGAATTACCCATCTCTCGGGCATGTGGACTGCAGTGGTTAAGAGGCAGCTTAGGGAATCCAAGATGGCGGCATCCTGTTTGGATTGCGTTTGCTGAGCTCCGCACTGCAACACCCACTAGAACCCATCCCATACACCTTACTGTGAGTAAAAACACAGTCAAGGAGCTAGAAACCTGAAAAAATTGATTGATCTTGTCCTTGCAACTGGAGAAAACTGAAAAATGGAGGAGGCTTGCCTAGGGCCTGGGCCATGGCTCAGCCCTCTGAATCTGCAGGCATGTTTACTCACCAGACCCTGGATGAGGAGTTGGCCAAATCTCACGAGGTCCTGGGGAAGCAGATCTGGGGAAAAAATCAAGGAAAAGCTGGATCCTGTATCTGCTATGCTGCAAGACCTGGGAAAAAGGACTGATGAGCTGGAGCGCCGGGCTGCAGGGGTAGAGGCAGAGACTGACTCCTCCTAGAGCCGGATTGTAGCCCTGGAAACACAGCTCCCTGGTCTGAGGGAAGGATAACAATTGAAAGAGTCCACTGGATCGTGGCATGAAAACCAGGTGTGGATCAGTGCCCACGCCCTGTCCTGATAAGGTTCCATCATTATAAAGCAGAGGGTCATGGAAACCTCTAGAGCCCAGGGGAGGGATTTGAGGGTGTTGGTATGTGACGGCTCCAGGGTCATGGTTTTTCAAGACTTCTCAGTGGCAGCGGTCCAGAAAAGGAACTCCTACAATGGCACAAATGAGGAGATTGAGAGGGCTTGGGATCCAGTATTCTTTAAGATATCCAGCGGTGCTTTGTATCAAGCATAATGGATCCATACATTTGTTCAACTCGCCAGAGAAAGTGAAGAATTCTGTGACTTGTTGACTTAAGTCGAATGGCCGAATAGGCATAGAGGACAGAGCTGTTCGGGTTTGCCTCTTCTTTAAAAAGGATTTGGTGGAGTCTTCTTTCTGGTAGTAAGTTGCATGAAATCACTTCTGGGGTGGGTAAAGTATTTATTTTTCATCTCTAAGTTATGTTAAGGGATGGGTGACATATTTATTTTTAGTTTACTTGTCTATAGTACTAACCTTGCTCTTGATGTGTTTTGTTTTCTCTACCAGGTGGTCGGTATATGCGACGCAACCCTAGCTGGTAGGAGTTGAGAGGGCAACTGGGATGGTTAGTAGTGTTGTAGGATAATTAGGTACCCCCCTTTGAATGAGGAGGTAAATTCCTCCAATCAGTGCCTTTGGCGATTTTTGTTTTTCTGTTTTAACTGTATATAGTTCTTGTAAATTTGTCAGTTGTACTTAGTTCAATCTGTGTAGGTTTTAGAATTTTGTGGATTCTTTTGCATTAAAGCTCAGTGATTTGAAGTTCAGGTTCTTTCTCTCTGAAATCTAAATGGTGCAAGAGAAGGTTATGGCTAAGGATGTGTTTAAGTGGTGCACCTGGAATATTAAGGGGAGTCATCCGCCTGTCAAGAGGAAGAAGGTACATTCCAGCCTTTAAAGGGAGAAGGTGGATGTTGCTTTATTACAAGAAACACACCTGGATGATACAGAGCATTTGAAGCTGCAATAGAATGGGTATGACTGGGTTTATTTTCCATCTTTCAAGATGAGGAGTAAAGGGGTGGCCATTTTAGTTGGAGAGAATCTCCCATTTAAGTTATTAGAGTGCATTAAAGACACACACAGAAGATTGGTAATCCTTAAAGATTTGATACATGGGAAGAATATGGGATCTTAAATGTTTACTGTCCCCCGGCCCACCCCTTATATTTTTGACAGATGCACTTTCTAGATGGGTTAACCTTGCATCTCAACATATCATAGGAGGGGATTTCAATTGTCTCATACACCCTATGGTAGACAGATTGCCCAAAGGCCCACCGATGTTTTCTTTGCAATCTAAGGGATCTGTGTACTGAATTGGGTTTGGTAGATATTTAGAGGCACTTTCACCCTACTGACGAGGACTTGCTGTCGAACCCACATAAATGCCATTTCAGGATTGATCTTTTTCTGACCCCCCGCAGCACATCTGGGCTCAGTGGTATCATGCACAATTGGCGCTATCACTATTTCTGATCATGGTTAAGAGTAAGGGTACGGTAATAGGCTCGAGGGACTGACAACTGGACCCCTTCATCCTCAAAGAGAGCAAGTTTACTGAATTCTTTTCTACTGAGTTCAGGGGTTATTTAGATGTTAGGTAAAAACAATGACTGCAGATGCTGGAAACCAGATTCTGGATTCGTGGTGCTGGAAGAGCACAGCAGTTCAGGCAGCATCCGAGGAGCAGTAAAATCGACATTTCGGGCAAAAGCCTTTCATCAGGAATATTTAGATGTTAATTCAGGCTCAGCTAGTAGTCCATCCATTCTTTGGGAAACAGCTAAAGCCTATGCTTGGAGGTTGATTATTTTGTATTCAGCCAGTAAGAAACAACGGATGGATGAGCAGTAATGCTGGCTCGAGATATGTCTGAAAGTAGCTGAAAAGGCATACTTTGACAGGCCCTCGCTGGTTAAACTGCAGAGGATCACGGCACTTCAGTCTACACTGAACTCTATGCTCACATGGACAGCCAAGAGGGAGACTGCATTTGCAAGTCAAAGGCTGTTTGAGTATGGGGATAAGCCAGGCAAGTACCTAACGTATCTTGCTCGGAAAAGGAGTGCCCCCCCCCCCAAGCCATTACCTCAATTAGGGAGGACACTGGAAATTTAACCTACGATTCTAAAAGGATTAATGCAGCATTCTGGAAATTTTACTCAGAACTATACCTATCTGAAAGCTGTGAGAGTGGGCTGGTTTGGATGGATTTTTTTTTAAGAATTTGGATCTTCTGGGAGTGACCCCTGAACAAGAGTCTCTCCTCAATGCCCCATCGTCAGAGGAGGCAGCTCCAGAATGGAAAGGTACCGGATCCTGAGGGACTCCCCAGTGAGTTTTATAAGGAATTTATAAGTATATTGTCAGGGCTGATGCTTGGAATGTTTAATGACACACATAGTCGTGGCCTCCTCCCAGCATCAGTAAGAGAGGCAAACACCTCTCTCATTCTTATAGAGGGAAGGCCCCGGAGGACTGTGCTTCCTATGGGCCCATTTCACTCCTGAATGTCGACTTCAAAATCCTATCCAACACTCTGGCAATAAGGCTAGAAACGGTACTGCCCTCTGTCATTAAGGAGGGGTTCATAAAAGGTCACAGATGGGCGGATAATGTCAGGAGATTATGTAACATGATCCAAATATGTCAACAGTGATCGGTACAGGGATTGGTGATCTCCCTGGAAGCGGAAAAGGCATTTGACAGGGTCAAGTGGCCATATCTTTTTGATAATTTGAAGCGGTTTGGCCTGGGAGAGACCTTCATCAGGTGGCTGGAGGTTTTGTGTAGTGATCCCCTTGCCGCGGTCCTGACCAATGGTGTACGGTCAAACAATTCTAATATTTGTTGGGGCAGTCACAGGGCTGTCCCTTCTCACCGCTGCTTTTCACGTTGGTGATCGAACCGCTAGCGAAGGCAGTACATAGAGATCCCAATATAACTGCTCCAGAAGTGAGGACGAAGTCACATAAGATGGCATTGTATGCAGATGGCGTTCTTGTCTACTTATCAAACCCAACAGTCTCAGTGCCACACCTGATACAATACGTTAATTTATTTGATGGCTTTTCTGGTTACAAGATCAACTTTGCAAAATCAAAGGCCATGCCCAAGCTTGGTCTCTCGAGAGTGCCTGATCCTGAGGGCAGATCTCAGTCCCACTTTAGGTGGTCACAGGAGGGCTACCTCTATGTAGGTATATTTATTACTCCTGTTTTTGATCAGCTATTTGAAACTAATTTTGTCTATTTATTTGGCAGAATCAAGCAGGACCTTTGTAGACAGAAGGCACTTCCACTGTTTTGGTTAGGTTGGATAGCCCTCATTAAAATGAACATTCTGCCCTGCCTGTTGTATCCATTGTGAGTGCTTCTTCTGCTTTTTACTAAACAAATATATAAGGCTGAACGGCTGATTCAGTTCTTTTATCTGGTATCGCAAGTGATCTCTACTTAAAATGACTAAATTGCAGTTACCTTACAGACTGGGAGGAGTGGGCCTCCCAGATATCAAAAATTATCAATTAAGTTCATTGCTATCTTACGTGAATGATCGGGCTCGGGTAGGGTAGGGGTGGGGTGTGGTACATCCACTCACTTGTTTGGGCATCGACGCATCTCAGGCAAGATGCCCCCTTATTAGCCTGCTGTTCTTAGACAGAATGAGAACAGTTAAGGGATATTGCCATTGCCCAATAGTCATCAATACTGTCAAGGCATGGAGGGCAATGCGTCAGGGTGAGGGCAATATTGCCATAATATCATTTTTGATGCCCACAGTTGGTTTGCTGGGTTTTCTGCCAGAGATGATGGACTTGGGGTTTAAACCCCACGGGCAGCTAGGGCAATGTCTTGCCTGGGTGATTCATTCAAAGGGGATGTCTTGATGTCCTTTGACCAGCTGGCACGGAAATATGAATTGTTCAATAGGGACCTCTTTTGTTCTTTTCAAATTAGAAATTTCATACAAAAAAAGACCACACTTCTAACTGTTCCTTATAGGTCCGACATGGAGAAGAGGGTGTTGAGTGCTGAGAGTACATTATCTGTTAGCAACGCTTATCATCTATTAGGAATGGGTCCCTTGGATGAGACCGAACGGCTCTGGAAGGTATGGGAGAGGGAGTTGGACATTGAGATCTCTTCTGAAATGTGCGAGGATATCTGGGAAAATGCAAGAAGGATTTCTATTTGCAACAGGATGCTCTCCACAGGATCCATCTGGCCCCAGACCGCCTCGCTAAATTTAAAGTGGGAGCATCTCCAATGTGTCCTAAATCTAAAGTGAGCATGGACACGCTAACTCATTGTCTTTGGTCCTGCCACAGTCTGCAGGCATACTGGAGCATTGTTGTAGGCAAAATAGAGAAAGCCTTGGGGTTGGAGGTGCAGATGGACCCAGTATCTCTTCTTCTTGGCTTTGTTAATTCACTTTCATTAGATGTACACAAAAAAAGGCTTTTCAGTATCCTCACTTTTTGTGCAAGAAAGAACATTCTATTAGGGTAGGTGTCGGAAAATCCCCCGTGGCTAGTGGGCTGGCATAAGCTAGTCATGGAGCCCATCCTCTTGAACTTTCTTGTGAATATGGTGCACCATAAAACTGAGAAGTTTTATAAGACATGACAGTCCATTTTGGGGTATCTGGGTACAGATTTATCTGCCATACTAATAAGAGCTTTTAAATAGCCATGACATTTCAATGGTATCCAGAGAGAAGGAACTACAAACATATGAATATTTAGAAACTTATGCGCTCGATGATCAAGAGCTATTGCTTTGTTTTGCTGAGCTGTGTTATGATTATTAAGATTTTCCTTTTTTAGCTTATTCGTTATTATTTATTAATTTATGTAATTAGTGGGTTTGTTTCTTAACATTGATTTGAATTATTTGGTTTTGTTTTTGTTGTAATATTCAGAAGAAAAAAATTTCCTTTTTTTAATAAAAATATATTTTAAAAAAAAGAAGGCAGCTCACCACCACCTTCTCAAATACAAATAGGAATGGGCAATGAATGCTGACCCAGCTAACAATGCCCACGTCCCACAAGAGAATTCAAGAAATGGCACTGTTTGGTCATCCGACCCCCCGTCCTGTCACTGTAAAAAAATGGAAATGGGTGAGGATTTTAGATTTTTTTTAGATCATTATTATGAATCTGAAACAAAGGCACTTAAAATACACCTCTACCCTGCGCCCACTGCCCTTTACCTTCCTGATCCTGAAAGACAATCAGCTGAAACACTGGTGTGTCAGTATGGCTGTTCACTTACACCTTGCTGCATGCCATGAATGTTCAGTCGTGAATGGAATACTTGATCATCTGGGCGGCACTCACCTATCTCTTTCGTAAGCAGGTTTTTATTCATTTAATTTTAAAAGAATAAATCAATGCAACATTCATTAACTTCAGCGGGAATCTGCTCCAAGTGTCCTCGCATGTCTCGGCAAAGCCAGGTTTAAAAACCAAATGATATTTAGGACAAGATTTTTAAGAGCACAATGTTGTCTTCATCTTAGCCTCATACCTTAATGCTTTGAGTTTTCTTAGAATCATTGATGCAATCGTCCCCTTCAAATGATATCCATTCAAAATATGCACCCTCATAAATTTTCTTGCTCGTTAAAGGCAGTTATATGACTGCTAAGGAATATGATTTCTGCATTGATCACCCAACATTCAAATGGAACCCAAACTATTTCAGACAGAATAATTCGCAATAATTATGTAAATCAATGGACCTAACTTCCACCATATTTAAGTACCTTTTCCAACAAGCCTCTACAATTCTGATTCAGACGTTTAACATCAACAAATGCAAGGAATTCTAAAAAGAAATTCAGACATGCACTCTGCTAGCAAAGCCAACATTTATTGCCAATCTTGAGTTGCCCTTGAGAAAGTGTTTGGGAGCCACCTTCCTACCCACAGTGCCGATAGGCAGCAAGTTCCATGATACTTCAGATGGCAGAACATTAAAAATAGAAAATGAAAATAGAAGGTTCCAGTCAGCATCTGAAAGAGAAATATTCAGATCTGAGTGGAAGCCTTTAGTGAAGAATCAGACAGAAATATTAATTTAGTTTGCTGTTTCAGTAATTGACTAAGCCTCGTGTGAATCTTATACTGATCTTATTTCTTTATTTCCATTTTCTAGCAATTTCAGTTCCTCTTTTGAGCCATTTAAAACACAATTTAGTTCCTTGGTAATAAAAGAAAACTCAGAATTCAAAGGGTTAATTTAGCCAGATCATCTGAAGTACTGGTCCTTTGTCACCTAATGTGAGGCATAATGGCAATGATAATCTGAACATAATCAATGTGCAGATAGTTTCAGTTAGATATTTTCCATAAGCGTTTCAGGGTCAGCTTGCTGCATCCAGACTTGTTCCCATAGAGATAGAGATTTGCATATTCCACTGTAATTTTCAGTCTTGGAGCTCACTATCTGAAGAATATAAAGCTGCAATTCACTACAAATTGTTCAGGCAAATATTTGGACAGCATAGCTTCAATATTGAGTGGTACAGCTGTAGTTTGGAAAAAAAAAATTCTCATCTATTTTCTCCCCTTCTCTCAATCTCAGGTTCCATTTCTGTGTGAATATAGAAGCTACTCTCTGGTATCTTACATTAATAAGTAATTGTTATTGCTGCAATGGATTTGACACGGACAGTAATTGGACTATTTATACAATGAAGGATTAATATCTTCAAGGATGATGAACAGCCATACTGGATTTGAAACTTTAACTCTGTTTTGCCTCCACAGATGCTGCCAGACCTGCTGAGTTTCTCCTGCATTCTCTGTGTTTGTTTAACTGAGGAAATAGTGAGCAGAGATTAGGATTAGAAAAAAATGGTTCTGTCTCCATATCCTTCCTTCTATCCAAACTGAATTGGGCTATGTCAGCACAGACTCTCTGGAGGATGTGATCTAACTGGGAAACCTCTCAAATTATTGTATGAAAGGACAACGATAGGTTGCATAAAGATAAACTATTTTCACTGTTTGGGGAGAATTTGACTAAGCGGTATTATCTAACAACTGGGAGAAGGCCTTCCAAGAGTGAATATATTAAGCACTTCTACCCACAGACTGCTAGGGATTTGGGATCCTCTTCCATAAACTTAGTGGCAGGTCAACTGTTCATTTTAAATCTGAGACTGACAGATTTTTGTAAACCAACGATATTAAGGAATATGGGCATAGGTAAGTGTATTGACTTAGCCACAGATTAGCCATGTTCTCATTGAATGAAGGCAGGACAGTCTCACCAATCTTAATTTGTCTACTCATAGAGTCAGACAGTCACACAGCACAGAAACAGACCCTTTGGCCTCACCAGTCCATGCCAACCAAATGCTCCCATTCCTATCTCACAATATTCCTAATTGTGAACGGTGCAAGTCCAAATTTTCAATATCTGTGTAATATCTAACATATTTCAATATCAATATCTAACTTATTCCACAATCCTATTAGAACTTGAGTCATAAAACTCTTCCTGATTTTTGTCTTAATTCTTAAAATTCCTCGTTTTAAACTCATGTTTCGTTGCACCTCAACATAGTCACAGTGAATAGACCGCCTGGACCAGTTTTGACAATTCCCTTCGTAATCCTGAAACACAAGACATTATATATTGTTCTGTTAATTATGGTGAATGACAACAGGATATGTTAAGTGTTATAGTGATCCTTTTAATGTACATTTCTGTCTTCAACCCAGATTCCAATTTAGCTAATCCTGACTGATTATGTGGCACTTGTAAAGTTTTATGATTTTCATCAAACATGAGCATACACAACAGTAATTTGAACTCCTGAACAAAGAAACATTCTGAAATTAATTTAACACAACCGTAAGTATAAATGGGCATGCAAAATACAAATTAATTGGTGTACTAAATGATGCTTGGATTATTGACAATCTGTAGCAGCAGAACTAATTTATAATGTATTAATTAGTCAGTTTTGAAGAATTGGATTTGAAGTTAAATCCGGGGGGTCGGTATAAGGCTTTTGTGATCAGAATAATCATGTCTTCATATTCTGGTTTGATTCAGTGACAACAGTTTTACTTTGCAACATTGTGTGTTCAAATCTCCTGCGTCTTCAAGGGAGTGAGTCATTCACTAGACTAGCCAAATGAGGAAATGAGTTGCTAAAGAAAGTGACCCCCTGGCCTAATTCTCCTCTGAGGACAGGAATAGCAGGAGTGTTATGAGACTGATGGAAAGCTTATGCCATCCCTCCCGCTATCTCAGCCCAGTCTGTTTCCTAACATGAGGACCCCTGGAGAAAAGCTCAGCAGCCGATAGCTCAGCCAACTTGATCTCTGCAGGTAACCTTAGTGCTGCATAAATGTCATAAAATCATGAAGAGATAAAATGGTTACAATGTAGTAGGAGGCTGTTAGACCTATCATCTCCATGACAGCTCTCTGGGAGATAACTCAGTGAGGCCACTCCTCTGCCTTTTCCCTACTGCCCTGCAAATCTTTGATTTTCACACAAATACAGCGAAATCCCGATGAGGCGAGTCACAGGGAATCCATCCATAAATTTGTTTTAAGCAGAGGTTTGGGATAACCAAGTAAACCCCAATGTAACCTGGTTCGCCGTTATATGTACTCCAGTGCAAAAAAGAACCCAAATGAAAACACAGTAAAGCAGTAAACATGAGAATTTGTTTTTTTATGATTCAATGTTCTCACACTTTACAATGGCATGAGGTTGTAAAAGACAATGAAAAATGTCAAGGGCTAACTCCAGAAAAACATTTTTCGTATTCATTCCCGGAATGTGGATCTCAGTGACTGGCTCTGCATTTATTGCCCATCATTGATTACTATCAAGAAGGTGGTCAAAAAACTGCTTTCTTGAACCGTTGCAGTCACATAGATGTAGGGACGTGCACAGTGCTATTAGAGGAAACATTTCAGGAAATAGACCCAGTGATAGTGAAGAAATGGCAATATAGTTCCAAGTTGCAATGGTGTGTGACTTAACGGGGGATCATACAGGTTCTGGTACTCTTCCCATTAATCTGCTGAGCTTTGCCTTCTGGATGGTATAAGTTGGGGGTTTAAAAGGTGAAGTTGAAAGAGCATGATGAATTATTGCAGTTAGTTGTACATACAGCCTGCTGCTGTGTGTCAGCAGTGAAGGGAGTGAACTGGAAGAGATTTCACTCCTTTAATGCCTATCTTGTTTGTGACCATTGCCAGCATTTCCTGTAGGTATGTACATTCCTAATGAAGGGCTTATGCCCAAAATGTTGACTCTCCTGCTCCTCAGATTCTGCCTGACCTGCTGTGCTTTTCCATCACCACACTCTCGACTCTGATCTCCAGCATCTGTACTCCTCACTCTCTACTCTTCAGTGCTAGTATTTGTATCATTCAGCTAGGGGTGGCCTGTGTTCCCATTTGTTCCAGCAGTATGTAATAACAATTCTGAACATGTTAATATAAAAATATGTACCCTGAGTGATTGACGTCCAACAACTACAACAATCTTCCTATATAGGTAAAAACAAGGACTGCAGATGCTGGAAACCAGAGTCTAGATTAGAGTGGTGCTGGAAAAGCACAGCAGATCAGGCAGCATCCGAGGAGCAGGAAAATCAACGTTTCAGGCAAAGGCCCTTCATCAGGAATAGAGGCAGACTGCCTGCAGAATGGAGAGATAAATGAGAGGGGGGTGGGGATGGGGAGAAAGTAGCATAGAGTACAGTAGGTGAATGGGGATGGGGATGGACGTGATAGGTCAGAGAGGAGGGTGGGGGAAGATAGCAAAGAGTACAATGGGTGAAAGGGGGTGGGGATGAAGTTGAAAGGTCAGAGAGGAGGGTGGGAGTGGATAGGTGGAATGGAAGATAGGCAGGTAGGACAGGTCATGAGGGCGGTGCAGAGCTGGAAGGTTGAAGCTGGGGTAATGTGGGAGGAGGGGAAATGAGGGAACTGGTGAAATCCATATTGATGCCATGGGGTTGAAGTGTTCCAAGACAGAAGATTAGGCGTTCTTCCTCCAGGCCGGGTGGTAAGGGAGCGGCGGTGGAGGAGGCCCAGGACCTGCATGTCCTCGGCAAAGTGGGAGGGGCAGTTGAAATGTTGGGCCACAGGGCGGTGGGGTTGATTGGTGTAGGTGTCCTGGAGATGTTCCCCTAAAGCGCTCTGCTAAGAGGCATCCAGTCTCCCCAATGTAGAGGAAACCACATCGGGAGCAACGGATACAATAAATGATATTGGTGGATGTGCAGGTAAAACTTTGATGGATGTGGAAGGCTCCTTTGGAGCCTTGGATGGAGGTGAGGAAGGAGGT